>NC_066617.1:291160711-291464253 GCF_025201925.1 Gopherus flavomarginatus
TGAATTCTTGTTTATTGCTCATTACCTCTCCGTGACTTTTACTAAAAATAACCACGACAAAATCTTAGCCTTACCTATGAGCTATGTGCTGCAAGATCACAAGACTCCCTACCGGCAGCAAGTGGTACTGCACTTTGTTGCACATCAGCTATGCCAGGGATCGGCAATCTTTGGCACACGCCCAGGTGAGCCAGGCCAGTTTGTTTACCTGCCATGTCCGGCTCCCACTCACCATGGTTCGCTGCTCCAGGCCAATGGAGAGGGCAGGATGGAGCAGACAGCACATTCCTCAGCCCGTGCCACTCTCCACCACTTCCATTGGCCTGGAGTGGAGAACCGCGGACAGTGGAAGCCAAGATCAGCCAAACCTGCAGATGCGGCAGGTAAACAAACCGGCCTAGCCCACCAGGATGCTTACCCTGGTGGGCCGTATGCCAAAGGTTTCCGATCCCTGAGCTATGTTATAGTTGTGCCATAATTCATGGGGCTGAGTCCCGCTTCCCTCCAACAATCAGCTTTTCCAGGCATACATATTGTTATGATAAAGTTATATCACTGATTTTTTGTTCAGCTGATTTGACCCATCTTTCCTCAAAACAGCTAGTTGTTAATCTAAAATAGGCATTTCTCTCAACTTTTTTTTTTTGCTTAACCATGTTTGTGGTGATTGAAAACAATAAATACAAACCATAAGTGATTAAATACATTTACTGGATGCAGGCATAAGAATTCTAAGCAGGTTTCTATCTTCATTTAATTTCAGAAAACCAGGACATTTTCTTAATGCCTCAATACCAGGAATTTGTGGTGCTATTTCCCTGAAATAATTCTTGCATCAGTTTGCTCACATCAGACCAGAAGTCTTTCAATTTGAGACAATCCCAGTAGAAATCAAGCAGAATACTGCACAGCTGAACAAGGAAAGAGAGCAATACCACTTACTGATATTACTTGCTGGAATGCTGTATACTTTACTTTGCTCCTAAAACCACTGGAAAGTGTGCTGAGTAATGACCTATGCATAACAGAACACACTCGATCATAGCCCTCAGCAGGAGTCTTGTTTGTGAAATACAGCAGCATGCACTGTGTTCAGTGAAAGTTGTAAGTGCTCAGGACCTCAGAAAACCAGGCCACTTCTATTTAAGTGCTGATTCTGCAAATGAAAGTGCTTAACATTAAAAATGTGGAATAGCCCCATTGACTTCAGTAAGATTATCACACATGCGTCAAGTCAAGCACGTGTGTTTGTAGGGTCAGGGCCACTGGTGCATAATTTTCAGTACCCTGAGTTTTGCTGTTGACTTCAATGGGTGCAGCATCACATTTTTACCAGTTTGGAAAATCTTCCAATCAATTTTTGTTTGTATGACTCTTAAAGATTGGCCATGAAAAACATTATTCATGAAGCCTGAGTTCAAAATTCTAGCTAAACATGAAAGGTTGTAGAGGAAAATTAAAGGATTATCCAAAATCTAAAAGGATAGAACAAGGACAAAAGAATCAAAGCAGGGCATCAACGTTTTATCAAAGTAAAAATCATTTGTAAGGGAAAACTGTGAAGGCCACAAGTTCACAATTTCATTATACTGTTTCTAGATGGCAGATCACTATAAAAGCATTCTTCAAAGCATGGGCATCCCAGCGTTTCTTAGTCACAATAGTCTGTTTTGTTTCTTCCTTTCTTTTTTCAACAAAACAAACCTAAGCAAAAAAAAGAAAAGAAAAAACCTGCTAGGTCTGCAGCATAATATCCTAAAACTGAATAGATGAACTTAAACTGAAACCATTTTTGGCATCAGAATAGAGCCATTATGGGATATTTCATTACCATGGTAACAGAGGTAATAAGGCACTGTCACTAAGTCATCAACCTTCAAATAAGTGAATACAGTCTTTAACAGGCAGAAGTGCAGTATTATGCATTGTATAAAAAGACTAGCCTCGGTGACATAATTATTCTGGTGCTCCCTGCACAATATGAACTACAAACTCATTAACTGAGTCCTAAAAACACACATGAATATCAGAAGCAAAAATTAATATTCATGCACTGTAAAGGAGGAGAATGTCAGGACATCTGGCTGTTAAGTGTTTACTAAAGCAGACTTGTTGTGCACTCTGTATTTTGTATGGCCTATTTTGAATAAGCAATAGTTGCAAATCAGAAGTTTCATGGTAAAGAACAGAAACAGGTAAAACTGCAATGTGGCTGAATTAATGCAGAGGTGGAACCCTTAACTTATGGAATTTTCTGTTTTTTGAGTGTTTATATTTTCTTATTGTTGAAAATAAAATGCTACTTTCTGCATTTAATTTTCATTATATTTGGAGGGAGGGAGGAGAGATGATTCCTCTGTCCTCACCTCACAAGTTGCACTAAGTGCAGCACTGAATCCAGGGCATGCCAGTTCCCTCCCCATGAACCAGATTGAGGCAGTATGTCCCAGCAGTCTCCACCCCCCACTCACCGGTATGACCAGAACCATGGAAGAGGAAGCTTCCTAGATGGTCTTTGAAAAGATCCTTGCTCCGACATGTTTCTCGCCCCCTCCTCCCACACTCTGACAGCAGTACCAGCAGGAACAACTTTGAGCGCATGCACCTCTGACACAGAAATGGATATTTACACCTGGAGCTTTTGAACAACAAACTCCAAACACATCTGATCTTCTCAATTTCCTCTATAACCTCAACCCTGTTCACCATTCTTTCCTTTCTCTCCCCTTTGTACTCTGACCTGCCTCATGTGGTAATTCCTCCTACACTGCGGTAAATAGGAGCTTCACTGGTGAGTTTCACTTTCTATTGCAAATATTTGCATAGGACTATTTTTAAACAATTAGGCTGGGAATTAGGCTCTTTGCTGCTGCATATGTGTTCTTAATTGGGGAATATACCATATTACAGGTTAGAATAGACCACAATTATACGAAACCTTAGAACTACCATAAATAGGCAAGAGAGAATGAAGAGAAAGAGAAAATACAGTACTTTCTTACTTTCTTTTATAGCTTCACATACATACAGCTAACTCACAACATGCAACAAGTATAGCAAGTTAAATGTTACATACAATATAAATACGTGAGACTAGGTGGTATCAGGAGGCAGGTTGTGGCCAGCATGGTTTGTAACAACATTGTTCCATGGAACAGATTTATAGTTCTGGCTGTAAGCAGTAGAACATAGCTTGGTTTTAAGCTGCCATTTTCAAAGAGCTGTGGAATCCATATGAAACAAAGAGTTTGGACATGGGTTGTTCCTATCTTGCAGTCATACGTGGTGCACATTTTACTAATGCAGACTGATGATACATCAATATCCAAATTAAGGGGAAATTATTCACTGGTAATTCTGTTAGTCATAAACTCATCTTTCAGCCTCCCACAGAGACAGTCAAGGACAGTTGGTGTCATGCCTCCACGTATCAGGAGGAAAAATAAATCTATGTAAACTCCTGCATGGCCCATCTCACCAATTAAATAATTCCAGAGCAAGAGAAGTGTTTGAAGAGGAATAATAGAAAGAAGAACTATAGTAAGAGATGCTTTTCTCACAGGAGAAAAGAGCAGAATGAAAAGGAAACTATGAAAAGCAGAATTATTGATGAGTAACTTTCGTTTGTCAAATGGTTCTCTTCTCCCATGCTAGTGTAACCCACACACTTTCTGAGGGTGGTGTTCTGTCTCATCTAGTGGCACAGAGACCACGTAGGGAGATTAGTGAGTTTGCTCTACAGCCTTAGCTAACAGCCAGCTGGCTTTTATCTCATGCATTAAGCTCCAGAGGTCCCATCCCGCCTGTCAACGACCGGGGTCTGTCGGCGTTACACTAGCACAAGAACAGTAAGCTAATTGGTGGATATAGTAAGTAGTACTCTGGGAAGGAGGTTTCCGGCATGCTTGTAGAACCTCAAGTTCAATGGAAAGCCAGTTGGTAACACACCATGAATTTATAAGGGAATGACTACATTTCCTTACGCACTTTGGAGACTGATACTTCAGCTCTTACTGTCCAGAAAATAGAAATACCCCTTGAAGAATGTTGGATTTGCTAGGATGTCAGTTCAGACCAGTTGAAGATCTGCCTCCTAGATTTAGCTAGCAATAATGATAATAGCCGATGCCTTTCTCTGAAGGATCCCTGAAAACATATAAACAACTTGGTACTCTTGAGAATGAGACAAGTTAAAACTTTGTAACTCATGTAATGTCTGATGAATACCGGGAAAGGCAGGAATTGACAGCGCAGGAGCACAGATCTCTAGCCAGGTAATGAATCTCATGCCCTGCACAGAGTTAGCATAATAACAGACCTTCTAATATTAAGTCCCAGAGAAATGTGTTGGTTGTCATTGGCTGCCTTGGCTTCTACTCCAAAGACCCCTTGCCCTTAGCACAGGATTCTAATGCACAGTAAAGAACACTGCCTTAAAATCTCTCTCTCTCTCTCTCTCTGATTTTGTTTACCCTGCATGAGCTCCAAAGAGTCTAACTTCTCACAGGGATTCAGGATGTTAGATTTCTCTGTCTTTCCCTTCTTGTTGTCCTTGACTGTAGGGAAGAGGCAACAAAAAGAATGAGAAATTAGAAGAGGAGGCAAAGCAGGAGGACCCTGAGGCAAGGCTATCCAGGCTTTCAGGATGGCAACTGGATATGGAATGGGGTTTACACACAGGGGGACAGCAGGTCCCTACTTTCTGTGACAGGATGGGAGAACAGAGTTGAACAAGAGTTTGGATTTTTCCCATAAAGAGATTGCAAGGCACTGTCTGATTTTCCAGTAGTTAAATAAGATGCCATTTTATGAGCTCTGAAAATATCTCTATATTGTTGTAAAAGGCTTCCTGAATTATTGATGTTAGACCCTTTTGAGCAGCATACATGATGTATTATTCTTTTAAAAAATATTGTAAAAAGAGTTTCAAGCTAGATTAGAGATTATTACAGTGGAGTATGAAAAGGAACTTGTCTTCTCCTTCACTTACTGCGATGAAAAGTTCAACAGAAAAGTTATCTTCATTTCTGCAAAATTAAATTGTGTCGAAGTATCATACTTTCCTATTGATCAGAATAAAGGCCTTTTCAGCTTCAGAGCTACCCTAGCATGAGATAGTACACAAATAACTTGTCATTTTGGTATTAAGTGAACCCATGATATATCAGTTATTTATTATACCAGAATTTTTGTACAAAATTACAATTCCCCTCTCAAACACTGACCTCTGAAGCATCACTTAAAACCTGTGGATGAAATCTGCAAGCTGCTGCAGTTAGTCGTAAAACTCCCATATACTTTAATAGGGCCAGAATTTCATCTTGTTTGTTATGAACTACATAAATTGTGGTAATGTCGCCTGTATCAATGAACCCATTTTTCATCCATTAAATTACTACCTCTGCAAAACAGATGGTTCTGCAGATCAGTTGGAAGAGCAGTGCAGCATCAAAAGCTGCATCTTCTAAAGTTATAAATAAACTCAAAGATTACTAGAAAATTCACTGGGTGTTCTTTTTTTATTATTACTCTTATTTATAATTTTTTTCACATACAACAAATATACCAAAATACTAGATTCATCATAATACACAAAGTAAATAAAGAGGGTTAGGATAAAGGAATGGGAGGGGCAATGACATAACTATTTTCAGGGTTAATCACAGACCTCTAAAACATGGACATTAATCATAGATCTCTAAAAAGTCAGCCCAAATTGATTTGACTTTTTGGGGTGTTCCCTTTCTGTGGAATGCCAGTCATTTTTTATTGGAAGTTCTTTTCCATTCACAACTTCATGTTGACTGTCAACACCATATGACATACTTCTACATGCTTAGAAATCACATTCTTTATCATTATTTCCATTACATTATTTCCATTCAAGTACCAAGGATCATAGAGTAGGAAGCTACTGCTATGTGGTGCCAGTTAGGAATGACAAGAAATACAAGTCTAACAGGATGTAGGGTTGCCAACAGTCCCTTATGACAAGGGTTGTCCTTTGTTTTTTTATCTCTGTACAACAAGATTGGGAGTTGCTGAGTGTTGCAAAAAGCAGCAAGAAATATCCCTGGTGAACGTAGGTGAGTACTGCTTATTCATTATTATTATTATTGATTATAATAATGATAATAATAATAATAATAATATTGGGAGAGGGTATTAAGAAAACAGTCCCCTATTTTTGAAATATAATATTGGCAACTCTAGGTGGAACTAGTGTAAAGTGCATTTTTGTATGTATGCCACTCACATTTCCTCTTTGGAGCCTAGAAGCTGAGAGAGCTGCACTTTAAAACTGGGGCCCAGAAGAAAAGCAACAACAACTGGAAGGCTCTGTTTTTCTAATACAGCAAATCAAGGAATAAGCAGGGCCGGTGCAAGGATATTTTGCACCCTAGGTGAAATTTCCGCCTTGCGGCCTCCTCCCCACCCCACCCCTGTAACATCAGTTCATTGAGGGGCAAATTCCAACGAGCCTTTATAGGCCCCAGGCAGAGGTGAAAGTAAGCCGGTATGATACAGTATGGCGTACTGGACGGCATCGGCTTCTGCAGCGGGGATTTAAAGGGCTCTGTGGGGAGCCCTGAGCCCTTCAAATCCCAGCCCCAGCCAGCTCCGGCAGCCAGGCTGGGGCCAGAATTTAAAGGGCTCCTCCAAGCTCCACGCTGCAACGGGAAACTCGGAGAAGCCCTTTAAATCCCAGCCCCGGACGGTTGCGGTGGCCAGGCCAGGCGGCAGGGAACTCGGAGGAGCCCTTTAAATCCCGGCCCTGGCGACTGGGCTGGGGCAGGATTTAAAGGCCCTGGAGCTCCATGGTGGCTGGAGCCTAGGGCCCTTTAGTTCGCCCCGGGAGCTACCAGCAACCTCTGCAGCTGGGAGCCCCCTGGGTGATTTAAAGGCCCTGGGACTCCCAACCACAGCTGGTACCCCAGGGCCTTTAAATCTTGAGGCCCCACCTCTTCTGGTTGAGGTCCCGCCTCTTCTGAATGAGGCCACACACACCCCCAGGACTGTGGTCGTACCGGTAAGTCCTGTGAGTTACTTTCACTCCTGACCTCTGAACTCCCCTAGCGGGTGCACAGCCTCTCCATGAGCCCTCCCCTCCCCACCCCACCCCAGCAGCTCCCACTCCGAGTCCACTCACTGGCTTTGCCGGACTTGGGCTGCTGCAGCAGCTCGACAGGGAAGAGCTGCCTTCTGGGGGCTCTTGCAGCAGATACATGTGGGCAGAGGCCCCTGTGTGTCCCCCCCACAGTTCCTCCATCGCCACACTCAGGCTCTGTGGCTCCCAGGAGTGTGAGCTGCCCCTGCCTCTCCTGGAGCAGGCTTAGGGCCCAGCACCCCAGCAGCAGCCCACATACCCAGGACCCGCAGAGCCCAAGCATGGCGAGGAGCTGGGGGGCACACTGGGGCCTCTGCCTGCATGCATCTGCTGCAGCCTGCAGGAGCCCCCCAGGCAGGCGCCAGGTTGCAGCCTGGGCAGGAGGGTGAAGGGCACAGCTGCTCCCTGCTAGCAGCACCACCACCGCCTTTGCAGGGTTCCTGCCCCCCTGCGCACCGCCAGCTCCTCCATGGCTGGGGTTCGCCGTCACCACAAGCAGAACACTCTGGCTCTCCGGTGCCTCTGGAAGGCGGCTCTTCCCTGCCGAGCCAGGGCACCACTTTTTGGCGCCCCTAGGGCTGTCCTTAGGATTTATGGGGCCCTATGCAGTATTATTAAACTGGTGCCCCTATGCCTGACCGCAGCCTGAGCTTGCAGCCCGGCGGGGGCAGGGACGGGGGACAAGGCAGAAAGAATAACAAGATGCCCTGACAGACAGTCACAGTTCCCTGCAGAGACTCCTGTACCCTCTCCCTCATGCAGAATGGACATGCAGAAGATACCTAATTATAAGCACTAAACTTGGGAATAAAAAATGTCAGTCACAGGTTTGATATCCTCTGAAATTTGTCAGACATTTATTTGCAAAAGCTTTGTAGTAAGGGTGAGTCAGCTGTCTTGCTGAATACAACATTAAATATTATGGACTACATGATGCAGCTCTTCTCTGTTTTACATTTTCTTAATCAGTTTTTCAAAGCTGATTTTATATTTTAAATGTACTCTTAAGCCTTCATAATCATTCCAGATTACTACATATTTAACTCATTGAAACAGACATTATTTTAAATTAATCAGTCACAGAGGTTTAGTGTGTTCATAACAATGTTCATTGCTTTTAGAGAAAGGGAACACTAATTTACTGTGTGTAATCTCCACAACAATACACATGTTTATGAAATTTCACCAACTTTAAAAAATATGTTTCCAAAGATTTTAGGCATAACAAAGGATTTTATATCTTCCTAAGGTACTGATTTTGCTTAAAACTAGTTAATCGGATAGTCAGAATTAAAGACAGGGAAACTCTTTGTCCAACTATCTGGAAGCAAAGAGCTGTTGCTTCCTTCAGCTGAGGGAGGGAGGGGAAGGGGTTGAGGGGGTGAAGGGAGAAATGGATGGACAGAAAGGACAGGAAGACTTTGGAAGTAAGTTTTTTTACTATAGTAATTATAATGTGTATTTTAGATAAAGGTGGTCTTTTGAAGAATTTATTAAAAAACCCATATGTCTGAAGATCCAAACATTTAAGGCTACAGATGATTGTGCATCTAAAAATCTATGCAAGGATTTTTTAGAGATGTGATTTTATAATCTTCACCAACTCACTAATGAAATATTTTTAAAGCAAATTTTAAACTAAGGTCCTGTAGGCTGACATGTTCTGAGTAAAATTTTTATTAAAGTGAATGTTTTAAATGAAATATACACAAGTTGAGAGGAAAGGTACCGTACTTCTGGGGTCAGGCTTGGGTTATGGGGGGTTACAGATATCGTTTGCAAGGATGAAAGCATACATACATATCGCACAACCAGCATAGACCCAGATTGGGGTGCAAGGGTTTTTAAAGTGTCAGTGGATAAGTGGGCTCAGGTACACCACCCATGGAATGAATAAGGAGTCCAAGTCAGTATCGGTGGAGTGGATAAGTACATGGGTGAGGTGCGTCCCTTGGTCCATCAGGGAAGGAAGTGGGTTATTTCCCTGGTCGGCAGTCTCGGTTACTCGGTGTGGTATTGGCTGTGTCTGGTAATGTGTTCAGTATAAATGTCTCTGGACCATGAGCTGTCTCATGAGCCGGGCGTAATGTCGACCGACCCCACATGCTCTCAGAACCAGCTCATTGCGGGGGTCCCACGAGCCCAAGGCTCCACAACTGTTTTTGTCAGTACATTCAGAAACTAACAGTAGATACCTGGGGGTTGGCAAATGCCTGTTAAATGTCTTCATTACCCCTTGAATGGCTCTTTAACAGTTTCAGTGTTGTGCTAATAGGTCTGGCAGGCTGGAGACTGTTTCTCTTTTAACCATTAGATCCCCTTCCCAGGAAGACTCAGAGCCTGCAGGAAGGGTCAGAACAAGGATAGGAAAACCAGTGGAGTGCACTCGAAGACCCAGTGGTGCCCCAAATTTTCAGGTGCCCTACCCAGCTGCCTATTCCTGAGGACGGCCTTGGGCGCCCCCAACCACTTGCGGCCCTAAGCCACTGCCTAGTTCGCCTAGTGGTTGCACCGGCCTTGGGACTAAGGATCATATATGCTAGATTTTTATGACTTTGTTTGAACTTAGTGGTACATACTGTAAGAAGACTGTACAATGAACTGTGTTAGTCATATATATTAAATAATATTAGAGAAATAAATATTGTAAAAGAAAATATAAAGGAATTTTTGCTGATCCAGCATTTCCAAACTTAGTTAAAACAGTTTCAGAGTTATGTGAAACCTGGTTGTGTCATATTTCATAAAACCTTGGTCTGTGATTGACAATGTGATTGACAATAAGAAAGCGGAGAAGAACAGGGGAAGAACATAGCAGGGACCAGAGAAAAGAAAAAAGTTGCTTTGCTCCCAGGAGAGGTAATTTTGCCAATTACTTTTCTTGCCTTGTCTGTTTTTGCATTTATATGCAATACATAGGTGATAAAAGCATTGTCTTAAAACTTTCAAAATAAAGGTTACAAGAAATTGGAGTGGATCTCATTTGTTACCCAACAATACCATTGTGTGAAAGTATACATATACTGTTAGCCCACTAGTTTCATTACTGCATATAGTAAATGTGCAGAAAGCCTGGAGTTAGTAAAATAATTTCTTTTGAACTTAAATTACTTGTAACATACTATAAGTGATCCTTAACCTGATCCATCTGTATTCATTCTAAAACAGAGAGTGAGTTATATAAGGGTAGGATTAAGCACTTTTTGAAATCAGGATTGCACAACAATACTCTACAACTCTGTATGGATTCCCAGGGCACATTGTGGTAATAGATTATCCAATGAGTCTGAGTTTTTATTAAAAGTTAATGGTTATTCTTTTTTAAAGTTGATTCACCAGCGCTCCAATGACAGTGAAAATTATGTGAAGGACTTTTTAAGCTAACCCACATTGAGGCTTGGAACATTCAGCAGCTTCCAGTAATCTTTGACATTTCTTTCCTTTGTTCTAACTTTGTTGCCTGCTGTTCCCACAATTGCTGCTTTTGCTGAAACTCTTTGGTTGAGGAAAATGCAGAAGATGACTATATAACAGTAATAAATCTCACCATATGGAGTTGGGAGGGGAATGGAAAGAAGAAAACAAAAATACAAATGAGCATAGGTGTGTCTTGGAAGCAAAGCAAGAAGGAAGAATCTAAACCCACATTTATCATATTTTTATGTATCTAAATAGACCACAGTTTTGCATACAAAATGTATCTAATAAAGGTTCCATTTATTAACTACAGCACAAAACAGCATAATAAAAAATGCTAGCTGTATGCTGCCATCTGCTGATTTTTTATATAATAAAAGGTTAGCTGCTGACAGACTTGCAACACCTTGTCCCTCTAAGAGGTCTGGATCTTTTTCATGAGATTGGCTTGTCTCTTAAAAATATTAAAATAGTTTGTAACCCTGTTGCCAAGTGGAGTTGGTCTGGTTCAGTATCTAGGGATTCCTCTTAAAATTACAAAACAAAACACCAAAACTGGTTTGAGACCCATCTGCCCCCAGAAACCTCTGAAACCTAAATGCAATACTTCCCCAGTTGCATGCACCCAGTCTGTGTATAATAGAAAGGAGGAAAGGGACCACAGCATTAATTTGGGGAAACACAGCAACAATGACTCAGAAGTATGCAAACAACATGTAAAACACCCACCTGCACAGTATATTGAGCAGTAGTCCTTTGCCTCAGTTTACCACTTTGCTGTGTGACAGTCCAATAGATGAACGTCTCTTTAACAGACCAGTCTCCATTTTCTGCTGCTATACACCACTCATGGCTTGTCAGTTGAGGTCAGCAGCAAAATCCCAGAATCCAGAGTGGATTCAGCTCCAGTGCCCATCCCACCGAAGGGGGCATGATCAATGTCTCTGCCACTGCTGCTGCCTCTGCTGTGTCCTTGGCCCAGCCCAGAACAGGCCTGCAATGCCACAAACACCTAGCAAAGCCATTAGTAATCACAGCTCTAGGGTTTGCTGGATGGGGGGCATGTTTGCTGCTGCATCTCTCACCTTGCTGATTTTAGCCACAATACCATGTTCCACCACCTTGCCCAGTTTGCACAGGTTTCAACTCTTAGTGATGTCAGTGGATAGTGGAGAACCTCACTGCTGCTGCTGCTGCCTCCTCTACACTGTCTTTCACCAGAACACTATCTCCACATCAGGCCTCAGGCTCATCCCCATAGATCAACTTAGCAATGATTTCAGCTCTAGTGATCACTGAAACAAGACAAAGCTTCTCAAGTGAGTCTAGTCAGCTTTGTCTTTAAACACTCAAGGAAGAAAGGGACAAATAGCATCTGGGATCCTTAAAAAGCATCATCATCACAGTTAGGAACACCTGTCCCCACCCCTCTCTACCCCTTGGTTTTCCTTCACTGCCTGATGCTTAGTGAGTGAGGCTACAGTTAGGGTGACCATATTAAATACAGTTCTACTGGATTTTAGTCACACAAAAAGGAGAGCAACATTTCAGTGCCCCTGCATCCAAAACTTACATGGATTTTAACCCAAAGCAGCTAAAATTGATTATATTGACAAAGCAGGTATGTCTCTGGATCACCTTGGCTAAGTAGATGTGTCTATGCAAATAAGGTCTACTCCTGAAGTCTTTTCTCACAGTCCATCAATTGATGGCAGAGAAGAGCTCATTCAGAGCACTGACTTTCCAGTTATAAAGTCAGAGGGACAAACTCACTGTTGACATAAGCAGGTGTAAGTCTAAGAAACCAATGGAGTTGTGCCTAGTGGACCACTGGGGAACCTAGCCCATGGTTACTAGCTTGTACTATATACTATTTCTTTGTTGATATTAATTTAAAGAGAAGTTGCGCTGCTTTTTACAGTTCAGCTGATGAATCTTTTATTTTTTACAGTCCTCTCTCGCTATCCCCTTGGTAACTGGGATTCAGACTATTTAATGTGAAAAAGTCTCATTTTTGTGGAACTCTCATTCTAAGTCATATAATTACACATTCTGCTCTTGAAGGTAGAATTATAATGTTATACTGCTTCTCAGATGGTGGAGCCCTGGAGGCTTGCCATCTGTTTTCATGTATTTTTAATAATTGAATGACTGTTACTATAGTTCAGAACTCTAATGTTCTGATGCAGTCTATAGTGAATTGAATAATTGCAAATGAAGATATGGGAAATTACTTGTTCTGTTGTTTAGTTGATATTTATATCAATACATACAAAAAAAGAGGATCACATACTGCTCTATGGCTCCACTGAATCATTGGGAGTTAGCATTGACTTCACTGGGGTCAGAATTTCATCCTATGTGCCTTTGTCACAATGTATGAAGACTCAAGCCCCAACCTGCATTGGGCTTCATACAGGTGTAGTTCCATTGACTTTAGTGAGATGGCATAGAAAGCTTGATCTGAACCAGCCCCTTTGCCTTCAAATGGCCTTTAACTTGGCATCATTATGAACTGTGCTAAATTTAAATTGCTCCAAAATGTAAATAAATAATAGGGCAAGTGATTACTTAATATGCCTATAGTACACTCAGATTTTACAGTATTCTGGCACCCCTTCTACGATGCTATAATTAAGAGGAAAGTGTTAAGGTTAATAGGCCTCAAATTGATCTACCTTAATTTTACTTAAAACTGTTTTCAAAACTGATATAATTCTTTATATTTTTAATGTACCCTAGTGGATGTTCTTTTAAAACAACGATTAATACTGGTAATCCAAATATTATATTTGTTCATACGCACACTCACACATACACCACACGCACGCAACGCAACGCATGCACACACATACTTTCTTTTCCACTTAAGAGTAAGAAAACAACTGTTTTTCGAGAGTGGGATGCTGGGCTTTGAAATTTCCCAACATTTATGGTCATACCCCATAAATAATAGCATAACCAAAGTCTGACAGACAGAAGTGCATAATTTTGACTGTTGTCCTTCACCACTTAAGATCATTGATTCTTTAAAATGTGACTTGATGTTCATTGAAATGTTTGATGTTGTTAAAATTCTCTCTTTATTCACACAGCTATTACAGAACAGGATGGGAAGCACCCAGGCTAGCTTCCTCCATTCTGCCTCACCAGTGTGCTGCAACAGTAAAGGCAGTAATTATTCTATAATACATAACACCAAAAGAGTATTGGGTTAACAGCATAGTGCTAGCCTCTGTTTTCTGCCTGGATACGGTGAGACACACATTAACAATCTACCTTAATTGCTTGCTTTTATAGGCTTTGGCCACAACCACTGTAATATTGTTTAACTACAGTTCTTAGCTGTGATTTGTAAATGGTTTTACTACAGTCTATAATAGTACCACAGTGATGTGAGCTGCCACACTAACAAGTAGCACAAATATTCAGTAACTTGAGCAATTAATACACTGCAGTTTGTAGGAAACTCTGAGTGTTGCAATTAAAAAGCTTCCAATGTAGCACTGGCTGTTGTTAACCAAGAACAAATGTAACCTTGAAAGAACTCACAAGCAGATTATGTAGTAAATAACTATTTATCAGTTTTGAGGTGTTGAGTTTTTAAAATGCAGATACTGATAAACAGCTTATGTAATGTCACACTTACCATAAAGCCCATGCTTTGCAGTACCTGAACTTTGCAATTACATTGGTCAATATGCCTTTGACTTCCCCTTCTCCATTCCCACCTAAAAGATTTGACCCATAGAATCTAGGACTATTGAATAATTTCCTATTTATTTTTCTGTACTGAAATCTTTTTCAGGAGGGAGGTGGATGAGTTCCAGGATGTTATTTTAAAGCCACACTATTACAAATGGTATTTTTCAACATAAGTGTCTTTTCTTTCTTAAAGTTAGATTTTCTGCATTCAAGACCATTAACAGACAAGAGTATCAAATGTTACATCAGATAAAGGAAATAAAAGGAGAACTGTATTTTATTATAAAGCACTCACTACACATAAATGCTTAGTTTTGTGTCTTTATTTTTTTTTACAAATTAACAGTCTGTAACACAGTTAATACAAATTCTAATTAATAAACTTTGACATACATCTAACCTTCTTTATAAAACTCAGTATCAAATTTCAATAATGCCTTGGACAACACTTGATTAACTTGAATATAACTCAGACATCAGTAGATTCTAAAGTGGCAATCAGTTGATTTATCATTAGTAAAGTCCCAAGATGCTCTTATACATGCTCCAGAGGTGATGGAAGCTTTCTTTGGTGGTGTGCTCTTGTGTGTTGTTTTCAGCAGAGTAAAGTAGGTTCATATTTCCATTTATAACATGTGCTTTGTGGTACAATCTATACATTTAGGATTACTTTTTCCCTATCAGAGACATCATACGCTGTACTCTTAAGTCAGTTACAAAGGTAAGGTAAGAGTCTCAAAAGTAGTTAGGCTCCTAACTTTCATTGGTCCTTGAGTCAGTGGATCATTCCCAGGACATAAAATAAGGGTTAAATGCTGAATCAGTAGACAACTTCAAACTTATGAAATGGTAAATCAGTGCCCCAAATTGGCATATGTAATAACAGCCCAATGAATAATGTATGAGAGAGTGATTGTTAATTACATTTGGAGTCTCTTAAATGTAGATCTGGTTTTGTTTGGTTCAGAATGGAAGGAAAATAGTACACTCTTTGCAACATGAAGTACCGCATTTGCTTGGTACAAACAGGGACATCAAAGGGGTATTGAAGAGTTTTCTTCAATTTATTATCCATAAGAGGAATTTTGAGTCCTGAAGTCTAAGTTATAGGATTTGTGGGTTACACTTTGGAGTATTTCTCATTGAAGAAATAGTTCACTAGACTAAGGTAGCAATTTATTTGTCGTAGGCCGCTGTCTGAGTGTTTCTTCTTATCAATTCTTCCTCAGTTGCAGAGTATCCTGTGTTTAGAAAATGTGTAATTTATAGATATCTATAGAAATCCTGAGCAGGTAGATTTAATTAAATCTGAACTGTTCAAAATTCAGTAAGTGTTATGTAAAAAAAGTCTCCAGGGTTCAACAGCCCATTGGCATCTCATCTTTCAAAGTTAGCATCCTTCAATTCTGGAGGAAAAATCCTGGTCCAGGAACAAGAGAACAAAGGACAGACCATCCCTATGCCCCAGCTCTAAGAGGTCCCAGACCAAATACATGTTATGGAATACGGTCCAGCCCAGGACAGTGTAGGTCTGGTCAGGATGGACCATGTCCGCCAGCACGGACCCCAGCCACAGCAAGATGGCCTTCGCTACGATCTTATAGTCCGTGCTGAGGAGCAAGATGGGACACCAATTCCGTAGATCACAGTGGTGCAGCCCCTACAGTACTGGGAAGGGGAGCCTCAAAAACCGTCCCCTGAGGGTTGTCCGTGTATAGCGGGAATGAGACAACTTTGGGGCGGCCAAAAGAATGGGAGGTGGAGGGGAAAGGGACAGGCGATGCCTTGGGGGCAGGAACGGGGGTGGGGATCAGGGCCAGGTAAATCACAGGGAGGAGATTCCGGGGTAAGGGCAGGGCAGGCAACCAAACCAAAACCCAAAGTTTAGGGTGGGGCAGGTAACAAACACTGAAGGGCTGGGGCGGGGCAGGCAGACTAACAGAAAGGAAAACTCCTAAAGGGTCAAAGCAAGTGGCGGGTGGGGCAGGCTGAAGGGGGGAAGGGGCAAACTAACACAGGGGGACCAGGGGGCACAGCAGGGAGAGGGGGTCCCACCAGCCAAATGCAGCTGTGGAGGGTAGGGTAAGTCCAAGGGGGGGAGGCACGTGCACCAACGTGCGCTTGTGTAACTCAGTCCTTGCTGCTCACTGCTGCATACAGTCCCAGGGGTGAAAGGAGGGGAACAAACAGCCACATCGAGGGACGAAGAGCAGGTCCAGGTGGTATGTGGGGTGGTGGAGGGGGCAGTGGCAGGGGAGGAGCGGATGGGCAAAGAGGAGGGCTCCACGCCTCTCCCCTATACTCCCCTCAACAGCAACAGGTGTCACCACCAGCCCAGGAGCAGAGATGGTAAAAGTCACTCTGTTTGTAAACAAACCCCCTTTACAATGTCCATTGGTAGGAATCCTCTCTTCTTACTCCTTGAAGGCAGCAGCGGCTCCGAAGCAGCAGTAGCGAGCAGTGGTCAGACAGACAGCCAGGAGGGACCCATGGGGGGGGGCATGCTTCTCCCTCCAGAGGTGGGGGGACAGGCCAGCAAGCCCCCCTCAGCAACAGCAGCAGTAGTCCAGAGAGGGGGAACACCAGCTAGCAGAAGCAGCAGCAGCCCAGGAAGGGAGGAAGAGCTCCAGACAGCAGCAACAGCCCAGGGCAACCAGAGAGGAAGAGGTCCAGCCAGCAGGGCAGCCCAAGCAGACTGATCTCTCCCTGTAGTGGGGCAACTGCTCCACTGCAGTAAAACAGGGGGTTAAGAACAGCCCTGCAGAGGACTGTGGCTGGGATAATGGATTAAGAGCAGCTGAGGGAGGCTGGCAAGGTAGTTGGCCCCAGGCGTGGCTGGCTTAATCAGGCCACAGCTGGTCTGGATAAAAAGGCCGTGGAGACAGAAGGGTCTCACTCTAGTCCTGGAGTGGGAAGGGCTAGCTGCCTGAGAGTAAGGTACCTTGTTGGGGAAGGGTAAGAAGAGCTGGGGAACTCCAGCCTGGAAAACCCCTCAGGTTGCAGGCCTTGGGGAAGGCCTACGAAGGTACTGGGATTACAGAGGTGCACCCTGGGAATAGGCAGAGGTAGCTGGTCCTGACCCCTTGCCAATGATGAGTGGCCATTACAGACTGCAGTCTGCCGCAGTGAGCAGAGACTAGATCAGGGATCGTTACGCAGCCCGCCAGGGTAAGCACCCTGTGGGAACGTGGGGGAGGAGAACGGATGGTACAGCTATGCTTCTGCAGGGTGTAGCTGAGCTTCTGCTACAACAAACACACAATTATAATGGAAGACTCCAGTCTCCATGTATTCCTGTGTGTCCATTGGCCATGTCAGAACACATAGGATACCCTAACTGCGTGTCTGTCCATCGGGTCCGAAGGCATACCCCAACACATGATGCAATCTACTTTTCTGATGGAGTGTCCTTATTTGGTGAAGGCAGTTTTCAGTGTGTTAAGGTGTATATCTGGGCCTTAAGTGTCATGTGAATGTCTTTATTAAGCTGCTGTTATGCTCCTGGTAATCAATAACTTACCCACCTGTTTTATGCTGCTTAAGAACTGGGAGTATGCTTGTTCTGAAGTTTTGAGTTGCTGTGTCAATGATGCATTTATTTCCCTTTCCTATTCTCAGTGTTTCACGTTTACCTGTGTAGCTATGTACAGTTCTTGTTTACCCTGTGGCTCTCTTACGTTGAAGAAAGCAAACTCAGAACTAAATCAAGGAGTTTGTTGCCAGGGCAATGGCACGTTGCTTTTGTTAATGATGAAGAGCCAAGAAGCAGTTCATATATGCTCATTATTGCAAAAATAACCTGAGAGGGCTAAAGAGAGAAGTAGAAACAATCAGGAAGATATGGGTAAATGTGAGCTGTATGAAAGAAATCTGATCTATGTGTAACCTGCACACCTCCTAGGTGTGGTGTTCTGTCCCCTCTAGTGGCACTGAGACCATTTAGAGATTAATGAGTCTGCTACAGCCTTAGCTAAGAGCCATGTGGCTCTTAGCTGGTGCAGTAGAGGCTTATGCATTTAGCTGCTTAGTGCAGTGTGTAAGGCAGCAAATTCCAAGTTTTTCAAGGAGAAAATAGTCATCCTGGGGAGAAAACAATGTGATACGTGCACAGAAATGATTGTCAGGATAATAAAAAGAAGGGGAAAAAGGACAAAAAATAAGAGTATAAGAAGCAGGGAGTTGAAGGTAGGTGGCAATTCAGTATTACATCTCAATGACATTTTTGCCAAAAGTAGTAAATGAGAGTGTAAAGATCAACATCTATGTAACTCTAGCCCTCAGGTGTGGCTGCAGCCTTCTCCCTTTTTTCCCTCAGGGCTATGGGTCCTGGGTTCACCTATAAGGCAGCACCTGGTACTTGGAAACCTCTCCTAATGCAGAGAACATAGAGGGTGTCTCTCTTGGGAAAATATTTAATACACAGTCTCATATAGAGGAGTGTCTGTAAGAGCACACAAAAATAAAATGGCAATCAGAATTCCCAGAGTAATAAAACAGTGGTGCTTCATTAGGCCTGGGGAACTCAGAATAAGGGACAGTGGAAAAGGAGATTAGGATAATAAATGACAAAACAACAATACATAACTCTGCCGTCTCAACATGTACAGCCAACACAAATCACCCTGTGCTCTCTCCCAGCAACAGCCTAGGCAAATAGCAAGTTTAGGCAGAGTTCATGAAGGGTGGTGCAGCGGGGACTCTAGAGTGTTTGTTTAAAAACAAAATAGCAAAAATTAATAAACAGGCAACATCCACACCAAGATCATCTTTGTGGCTCTTTGGTATGGATAGCAATGTGCAGTTAGGCTGGCTGTGGCCTCTGGGGTGTCTGGTCTCTGCTGAGATGACACTGTGCGATGTCCCAGACATCTCAAAAGGAATCGAAGTGTGCCCTGGGGCAGGAATGTGGAGGGTAGAAAGGCTGTTGTCCAGGCTCGAGTCCCCTAGGTGCTCAGTATGGTATTTCAGGAGCACCCCATTCAACTAATACTAACATTTCTGATTTCTCAGTGCTAATCAGTCTCCGGAATAGCAAGGCTACACATGCTAAGGGCCTCTAGGGTAAATTGAGACAAGAGTAGGACATGGATATTAATATGAAGAAAAGAGATGCAAGGTTTTATAGAGGAAGGTCAGGCTAGGCATCTCATTTAAAGTGAGGGAAGGAAAAAAATTCAAATGGTGCTTTTAGGTAAGTTGGCTTGTCATGGCTGACCTTTTCTTTCAGCCCTTACAGCTAAAATGCTCGGTCAAGCCCCCTTTGTCTGTCATCTTGATTACTGTAACCTACTCCTCCTCTCCAGCCGCCTCAGCATTTATGTGTCTGCTCTCAAGTTGATACACAACATAGATGACATCACCTTCCTAGCCCTTTGCTCTGACCATGTCTCCCCTCATTTTGAATCCCTCCAATGGCTCTACATCTCCTAACGCATCAAGTTTAAGCTACTTCTCTCTGCCTGCAGTGCCCTACTTAATTTTGCCCCTACCCACTTTTCTTCTGTCTATTTCAGCTCCTCTCCCCTTCTACACCAATGATGACAGCCCCAATATACCATTTGCCTGCTTCATCTATAGTGGTACTCGTGCTTTCTTTTGTGCTATTTCACTATTTTCTGAATTGAGATAATCTGCAAAACCAGTATCCTCTCCACATTCAAATTCCTCCCTAAAATTCACTTCTGAAGTGACACCAACTAACTGAGCATGGTGAGGGAGAGGGAGAGGGCAAATGTGGGTAATGTCACTTTTCTGATTTGTAAAAAGGAGTGTTAACATATGGCCAATCGTCACTGCAATCATGTTATTTCTTTGGCTTATTCCTTCCTCCTACCTTCTGTTTTTCTCTGCTCACACTAGGTTGAAAGCTTTTTAGGAACGATTGCTTCTTAGCAGAGTATGCTTATCCAGTGCCTAGCACAGAGGTGAGCAAAGTACGGCTTGCGGCCACATCTAGCCCATGGGACCCTCCAGCTCGGCCCCTGAGCTCCTGGCCCTGGAGGCTAGCCCCCAGCCCCTCCCCCGCTGTTCGCCCTCCCCCGCAGCCTCAGCTCACCACACCACTGGCACAATGCTCTGGGCAGCTGGGCAGCACAGCTGCAGTCCTGCAGCCTGAACCAGTGCTCTGTGCTGTGCAGTGACATGGCTGGCTCCAGCCACAGCCATGCTGTCAGCCACCGGTGCTCCAGGCAGCGTGGTAAGAGGGGGTTGGCTAGAGAGCAGGGGAGTTTAGGCCCAACTTCGGGTTGGTGGTCAGGGGGCGGGTGTGTGGCTAGGGGTCGGGATGGTTAGAGAGTGGAGAATGGGAGGGTTAAAGGGGTGCAGGGATTCCAGGGGGGCAGTCAGGAAGGGGGGGATTGGATGGGGAAGCAGGGGGCAGTCGGGGGCAGGGGTTCTGGGAGTGGTCAGGAAGAAGGGGTGGTAGGATGGGGAAGGAGTCCCGGGGGGGTGGATTCAGGAATGAGAGGAGGGGTTGGATGTGGGTTCCAGGGGCTGTCAGGGGACAGAGAGCGGTGGGGTGGATGAGGCAGGAGTCCTAGGGGGGCCATCAGGTGGCAAGAAGTTGGGGAGGGGACAGGGGGCGGGCCACACCTGGCTGTTTGGGGAGGCACAGCCTTCCCTAACTGGTCCTCTATACAATTTCCGAAACCAGGCCAAAAAGTTTGCCCACCCCTGGCCTAGCATATAGCGAGTACTGCTGGAAACAAATAATAAATAAGACTGAGGATAGTGAAATGGGTCAATGGCTGGGAAACTATGGACCAGAATAAAGGAAACAGAAGGGGTGAGATTTCAGAAAAGCACAATGCTATAAAAGAGATGGTCTTATCTCAAAAAAGAAGGAGCAGAGTAGAGCGCATCACGGCAAACTACTGGAGGGTAGGGAGCAGAGTCTCTCACAGAGCAAGAGAGATTCAGAAGGAAGCTGCTGCCTGAACTAAATATTTTTGAAGCAGAAAAAAAATGAGGAATGATGCAGGTGCAAATGGAAAGGCTGAATATTGCTTAGAGGGGCACAAACTTTTCCAGTCTCTCTCTCTCTCTCTCTCTCTCACACGCACACACACAAGTCCTGCAGAGCCAAGACTTCTACCTTGCAGTCAGGCTGAACAATTAGGGCAGGGCCAGTACCTGCCTCTATGCCCTCATGTTTACAGGGTGGGGGAAGGTGCATGCAGTGGTGTCTGGGGGTGGAGCCAGTGCTGGGCGTGGAGACTGTTGGGAGCGGAAATCAGCACGGCACACTGACCCTCAGGCTGGGTGGCCTGCTGAGGTGAGAGTCGGGGGTGGGCCCCACCCACTGCGTGGCGCTGTCATGAGCCACCTGGCATCACCACTTGCCCCCGGCCCCATGTTCCTCCGTGCTCCCTTAGCAGGCACACCCCACAGTTTGCACACCACTGACTTAAAACAAAAAATGTCATACACACACACACACTTGTCAGGGTCCATTTTTGCGCTTCTTATACATTGAAAGCAACCACTCCAGTCAGTGGGAGTTTGAGTCTATAAGAAATGTTTGCTGTATCTTATTTCTAAAAATGTACAGCTGAAAAATATTTCCTTGATTTATTTTCAGAACTAAAGTCAGAGTCAAGGCTAGCCTAGTGGAGGCCCTAAGCAGGAATATTTTTGCAGGCCCCCTTACCCACCCCCTTAAAAGCACTAATTGCATTATTTCCACAAACCAAAAAATATACCAACACAACACCTACCAATGCACTTGTTTAAAAGGCCACATTAAATAAGATGAATGATATTTTGGGGGTAATGCTAAATTGGGGACCCCTTGAGCTGCTTGGGGCCTTAATCAATTGCTTAGTCTGCTTATTCCTAGCACCACCACTGAAGAGCATTAGATAAAAGGTCTTTCTTTCTTTTTCACTAGTTTGCCATGTAACAGTGTGATGAGTCCAACAACCAGTGACATAAAAGAACCTACAGAAGTGAAGGAGATGGTAAGTAGCAGTATTTTAATCACATTAGTGCTAACAAAATATGCATGGAATGTCAAGGAAACATGCCACTCCATTGTGGTTGGCTATGCCTAGTAAACTGTGTGACATTCCCAGGTTTGAAATGCTGGCCTGACCTCTCAGCCCTGACATAGTCCTGACACTGGACATTCCGTTCATTTAAGAACTGTTGTGGGTGCCCCATCATAAAATGCAGCAGCAGATGGGCTTATTTCTTCTGAAACATGTAACTGAAGTAAACAAGCTTTGGCTGAAGCAGAAAACCTATTTCAATATTCCATTTCCAAGATGGAAAAGCTCATATCAATGCAACAAGACAATGAAATGCACCATCCGTGACAGTGGGATGTGGGGAGGCATTGTGGAAAGAAATTATTCATGGAAGCCAGACAGAACAGTATGAAATAGAACCAGTGGCAAGAAAGGGAAATTCTTAGCCCTTTAAAACAGAATGAGAAGACAGAGCAGAAGATGTTTACAAGATTAAGCGAGCCTGTAAAAACAATCATAGGAATTTCAATTAACCTGAAGTAGAGTGGCATAAGATATCAAAATAACGTTTCACTGTTCTAATAAGCAAATTAATCCTATTCCAGAATTTGCTTCATTGGACTATAACAAGGGCATAAATGCTCATCCCTTTTGACCTGTACTTAACCAGCTTCTCTCAGCAGCCATAGGGATCTTAACCTCAGAATGGAGATTTTCAAATATAATTCCAATTAATAAATGGCTTATTTAATGGTGGCATGTGTTGTCCATGAAAAGCCTTTTAAGCATTTCAGAGAGACTAATTTCTATTATATATATGTAACCCTTCTGCCCCTCTGAGTTGGCAGCAACAAGGGCCGGGTTCAGTATCCAGGGATTCCGTTTCAATAACGCAATGCAAAACCATCTCGAGCCCCCACCCAGTGACCCGGGACAATTACACACCACCCCCCCAGGCGCCTCTAGGAGGCAATACTTCCCCTCTCGCAAGCACAGAGTCTGAGTGTAGCAAAATCCTTTTAATAAAGGAGGGAAACAATGTGTCATCATATTGGAGAAACACCACAAAACAGGATTCATAACAAAAACCATGAGCAAAAACCCACCAAGTAAGTTTTGGCAATGCCCTTTTCCCCTTAGGGTCTTAAGTCCAATCACCCCAAAGTCCACAACCCCAAAGTCTCTGTCCCTCATCAGTGTCGCCCCAGAGTTCAAAAGTTTATCTGCAGAGTTTTACCCCCTCAGCCTGGGTGGAAATGGAGGGGGGCACACAGGGTGTTAAGGGGCACCTTACATGGGCCGAGGCTGACTGCCCAGCCTCTCTGTGGAGTTCTGCTGCAGCCTTCACCACAACTGGCTCCACTCCACCAGCTGCGCCGCTCCTCCAGCCGACCCGTGAGCCGCTCCAACCGTCTTGCAAACTGGTCAGCTCCGCTCACTGTTCCGTGGGCTGCACCAACTGTGCTGCAAACTGCTCCACTCTGCCAGCCACTTAGCAATAGATCTTCAGGCTCCCCAACTAGTTTTAACACAGCACTCAGCTCAGTAAGTTTAGCTCTTTTAGTTATATCAGCTCTTAGTGATTTCAACTTGTAGTTGCTGGTGCATCATTGGCCCAAAGTGAATTCAGCTCAGTAGCCTCTAGATAGACTTTTAAAGGAATAAAAATTAGCTCTGCTCTTCAACAGTGGGGAGAGAAGAAGGTGCAATTGGTGTTCCAGGCCCTCAAAAGGGGCCCATACCATCAGGTACACATACCAGTCCCCAACCTCTCTCCATTCACTGGGTTTTGGAACCCATGTCCCTTGTCTAGCAAGTGCTACATAGTTGATGGTGAAATCCTCTGACATAAAACAGTTTCATAGTCCTTCATTCACGTAATCAGGGTAACAACACGTTATTCCTCCTGCCCCAATAACAGAGACAATGGGGATCCCACAGCTGTTAAAGTGATCATTCCAGGCTGCCGTGGACTCATGCTAGGTGGGGTGGGTGTGCCAGGGGTGGGTGTGCAAACAAGATCAGCCCCTGAAATTCTTTTCCACACTCGCCATAATTCACCACCAGATGTCAGAGTAGAGCTCATCCTGACTCTGCTTACATACTAAAGCAATACTAGCAGTGTGTTGAAATCTGACGGGCTCACTATCTTTTCTCCTATTAACCAAGTGGTTTTGTTAATGATAGTATGTTATTTTAATTTATTATACTGGTTTATCATACACCATGTATAGACAAACGCAGAAATTATATATTCATTGTAAACCTGTGCTAACAATAATAAAAATTAATTAGTTTTAAAAAAAGAATTCTGAAGTTATCAAGGAAAGATCCAAGCTGCTGATGATATGCTGCTCTTATTTTAACAAGAAACTCACACAAAAAAAGTCATCCTTTCCTTGTGATAAACCTTGCATACTGTGTGCTGCACAGGGTACAAGCTGCAGGACTGACAAATCCATTTACTTTTCCTTTTAAACAAGAACTCTCTCATCATCACAATAACGAAGGCGGCAGAAACACGGAAAACAGCCATGTTAAATTGGACTTGGCTGGCAATGTTTATACTTTGCTCTGAAAAATATACTGATATAGCGTCACAGCATTCAGCTTGTGTGCAGTAATATGAAATGGGCATATAGTGTAACCCAGTGGTGCATATGGTAGCAGGTCCCCCACTCCCTGGGCCTGATCCACAAAGCATATGAGTCTGTTACAGTCCAAACAAGGGAGCCTCTGTTTGTTAGCTCTGAAGATCTTTGGTTCATTCCACCAGCGTCAACCAGCACATAAAGTGGAGCTTGTCCAGGATGTAAACTGCTGTGGGCCCCAGATACTAGGCCCCAGTTTCCTTTGATCAAAGAAAGTATGTAAGTCAGTGGCGGGTATGTGGTACAGGTCCATCTGTGTACCCAATCCACAAAGGAGAAGACCTTGTAATGATGTCCCAGCATTTTCCACTGGGAGTTTGTTTGATAATTTCATGATACTTTGGTTCAATTTGGTTAATTCCAAAGACAGAACATTTGTTCCTTAGAAGTATTTTTATGAGGCTTGGCAGGAATGGTTAAGTAGTAGCCTGGGGATAGGAAAGAGGATGAATTCCATATGAGAAGCAGGGAAATCACTCCATCTTGCCATTCAATTTGGTGGTGGAATTTTAATAAGGAGCTCCTGAGAAGCTCCTCCCATCCAGCACATAACTACTATTGCACACTTACTTGCATGGTTATGAAAAGTGACACTCATCACAACCAAAACACCTTATGGTTACAGGAGTAGATGTGATTGCTTCTGTAGTTCCTCTGTGCCAAGTAAACCACTTCAGATGCCTTTCTGAGCTAATCTAACATAAACCTTCGAGAACTGGTTGTCGCCATTGATAAAAAAAATTGAGTTATGTTTATTCATAATTTAAATAATATTTGGTACATGATGGGAACTTCCAGTATAAAGGGTCATTTTGGTTAAATAATGAATCTTGCAGATTCTGGATATTTGGGGCTAGGATCCTAAGCAGCACAACACAGACTTAAACAGTCATTTGAAGATTCACCCTGGGTAGGGGAATCCCCAGATGGGATAGATCTGCCTTGGTGACACCATCACTCCCTCTCCAAACCTTTGGCATATGAACTGTGGTTATGGAAATGGTCATGTGGCCTGCACATTACAATGCTTCAGTAATTGCCAGCTGCTGTGGGGCTTTGGACAGTCATCATAAAGTTGACCAGCACAGGGCCGGCTCCAGGGGTTTTGCAGCCCCAAGCAGCCAAAAAAAAAAAAAAAAAAGCCACAATCCCAATCTGTGGCAATTCAGCGGGAGGTCTTTTGCTCCAAGCATGAGCAAGGGACCCTCCGCCGAATTGCTGCCAAATACCTGGACGTGCCATCCCTCTCAAGAGTGGCTGCCCCAAGCACCTGCTTGCTAAGCTGGTGCCTGGAGCTGGCCCTGCACCAGCATGCAGAAAAGACTATGAAAATTGGGAACAGGTTTACTCTCTTGGGAGTAGGAAATGAACGCAGTATGTGGTATGGTTTGTTGGAACTAAACTTGCAAGAGTAAACCCTTTGTAGAATTAGTTCCTTTTAAAGATGCAGTACTCAGAAAATAAGCTACGTAGTCCCAACACACTGGGCCATTGGTTCAGTATACGCTCACGTTGAAGAGTGGTACCTAGCGCATCACCAGTATTATTTTATGCAGACCTGAATTTTTCTTCCCAACTCTACTCAGCTTGTGAGATCCAAAGCTGTCACACCATGATGTCATAGGTCTGCAGGAATCAGTTAATTGTGAAAGTCTTGTAGATTTTAGGAATTCTGGCCATTAGTGATCATGGGTTTAGAAAATTACAGAGGAGAGTGGATTTTTTGCAGGTTTCTATGAAAGTGGCAAAGAAAATATGGACTTTGAGATGCACCTGCTGTTTGCTGAAAGCCTGGCCCTTTTGGAGATTATTTTGAAACTGCAATACCGGTTTCATTTCAGCCTTTATTGCTTTTACTGCTCATCAGGAGGTTTATGGCTTACTGACAGAGAGAAAAAGAAAAAGAGGCTGTGGCTGAATCCATGCTGCTCTGAAGTCTGTATTGAGGCCATCCATTTGAACTGCTCTAATTCAGGTTACTGGATCAAACTCACCTTTCATATTTCTTGAATTATGGTAGATTTTTAGTCTTTTATTTGTAAGACTCATTACAGCACCCCTGTGAGTTAAGTAAGTATTATTATACCCATCTACGAATGGGCAAACTGCAAGCACAGAGAAATAAAATGATTTTTCCCACCCCACTAGTCAATGTCAGAGCTAGAAAAAGAAACCAGGAGTCGTGCCTCGCATCTCTAAACTCTAACCATTACTGAGCACAATTCAAACAAGGCTTTTGCAACACGAAAGTGAGTGGTTTTGAGAAATACGCTGTGCTATTTCCATAAGTAGCCATGGGGGCTACTTACTTTTAAAAAAAAAAAAAAAAAAAAAAGGATTGCAGTACCATTCAAAAAAGGATTTAGAGTAGGTAATTATTTTATAAGTAGAGATTGAGGCCTGCACAAAAAGGACCTGATCCCATGCTCGTTAAAGCCAATGGAAAGATTCCTAGTGACCTCAATGGCCATTGGATCAGGCCCATAATAGACGCACCCTTGCATGAATGTTTACAAAAATCACTAACTGTGCACTTCAGGAGTGGCGCACAATGTTGACAGGATAAGCAGATTTGTTGGTATAGAATCCTCACCATATCCTTTTCAAAAATTTGATCAAGTGGGCTGAATTCAGCCCAGGTGTAACTTCTAGTTACATTTGATTTACATCAGTTTAGTTTAGTTTGAAAAGTTATTTGGTATTTTAGAGGCACAATTATGGTAAAAGCAGCAAAGAATCCTGTGGCACCTTATAGACTAACAGACATTTTGGAGCATGAGCTTTCGTGGGTGAATACCCACTTCGTCAGATGCATGTAGTGGAAATTTCCAGGGGCAGGTATATATATGCAAGCAAGAAGCAAGCTAGAGATAACGAGGTTAGTTCAGTCAGGGAGTGAATGCCAATGCCCAAGATGATGGGGCGTCCAAGATTTCTGGGTTTGTGGATCTTGGGTAGTAGATAGAATAACCCTGGTCAGGGCTCTAGGGGTATGTTGATTTGTTCCGGTGTTAGTGTAGGGATCCACAAACCCGGAAATCCTGGACGCCCCATCATCTCGGGCATTGGCACTCTCACTGAA
The DNA here is from genome assembly GCF_025201925.1 of Gopherus flavomarginatus. NCBI lineage: Eukaryota > Metazoa > Chordata > Testudines > Testudinidae > Gopherus > Gopherus flavomarginatus. The sequence continues at coordinate 291,188,642 of NC_066617.1, forward strand.
GGACTGTCTGGATATATGGACTCTCTACTCAGACCCTATGCCACCAGCACTCCCAGCTATCTCCGTGACACCACTGATTTCCTGAGGAAACTACAATGCATTGGTCACCTCCCAGAAAACACCATCCTAGCCACCATGGATGTAGAGGCTCTCTACACAAACATCCCACACACAGATGGAATACAAGCTGTCAGGAACACTATCCCTGATGATGCCACAGCACAACTGGCTGCTGAGCTCTGTGCCTTTATACTTACACACAACTATTTCAAATTTGATGACAATATATATCTCCAGATCAGTGGCACTGCTATGGGCACCTGCATGGCCCCACAATATGCCAATATCTTTATGGCTGACCTGGAACAACGCTTCCTCAGCTCTCGTCCATTCACGCCCCTTCTCTACCTACGCTACATTGATGACATCTTCATCATCAGGACTCATGGGAAGGAGACTCTGGAAAAATTCCACCATGATTTCAACAGCTTCAACCCCACCATCAACCTCAGCCTGGACCAATCTACACGGGAGGTCCACTTTCTTGACACCACGGTGCAAATAAGTGATGGTCACATTAACACCACCCTATATCGAAAACCTACCGACCGCTATGCCTACCTTCATGCCTCCAGCTTCCATCCCGGACACATCACACGATCCATTGTCTACAGCCAAGCACTGAGGTACAACCGCATTTGCTCTAACCCCTCAGACAGAGACCAACACCTACAAAATCTCCACCAAGCATTCTCAAAACTACAATACCCACACGAGGAAATAAGGAAACAGATCAACAGAGCCAGACGTGTACCCAGAAGCCTCCTACTGCAAGACAAACCCAAGAAAGAAACCAACAGGACTCCACTGGCCATCACATACAGCCCCCAGCTAAAACCCCTCCAACGCATCATCAAGGATCTACAACCCATCCTGGACAATGATCCCACACTTTCACAGGCCTTGGGTGGCAGGCCAGTCCTTGCCCACAGATAACCTGCCAACCTGAAACATATTCTCACCAGTAACTGCACACCGCACCATAATAACTCTAGCTCAGGAACCAATCCATGCAACAAACCTCGATGCCAACTCTGCCCACATATCTACACCAGCGACACCATCACAGGACCTAACTAGATCAGCCACACCATCACTGGTTCATTCACCTGCACATCCACCAATGTAATATACGCCATCATATGCCAGCAATGCCCCTCTGCTATGTACTTCGGCCAAACTGGACAGTCTCTACGGAAAAGGATAAATGGACACAAATCAGACATTAGGAATGGCAATATACAAAAACCTGTAGGAGAGCACTTCAACCTCCCTGGCCACACTATAGCAGACCTTAAGGTGGCCATCCTGCAGCAAAAAAACTTCAGGACCAGACTTCAAAGAGAAACTGCTGAGCTTCAGTTCATCTGCAAATTTGACACCATCAGCTCAGGACTGAACAAAGACTGTGAATGGCTTGCCAGCTACAGAACCAGTTTCTCCTCTCTTGGTTTTCACACCTCAACTACTAGAACAGGGCCTCATCCTCCCTCCTTGAACTGACCTCGTTATCTCTAGCTTGCTTGCTAGCATATATATACCTGCCCCTGGATATTTCCACCACATGCATCTGAAGAAGTGGGTATTCACCCATGAAAGCTCATGCTCCAAAACGTCTGTTAGTCTATAAGGTGCCACAGGATTCTTTGCTGCTTTTACAAGAAATTTAAAGTAATTAGTAATACAGTTGTTGTATTCTACTTGCCATTGTTTTTACCGGTATATTGAAAAACACTAAACTTTTGCATCTATCTCCTATCCCTGATTTTGTGATATATTGGAAAGCGTATGTGGTTTATGATTTGAGTTTTATGAAAAAAGATTCCTTTGTTTACCTGGGCTATAAAACCTGCCTTTTTTAATTAAAAAAATCACATTCCTGCTAGAGCACCAAAGAATCCTGTGGCACCTTATAGACTAACAGACGTTTTGGAGCATGAGCTTTCGTGGGTGCATGGCATCCGATGAAGTGGGTATTCACCCACGAAAGCTCATGCTCCAAAACATCTTGTTAGTCTATAAGGTGCCACAGGATTCTTTGCTGCTTTTACAAGAAATTTAAAGTAATTAGTAATACAGTTGTTGTATTCTACTTGCCATTGTTTTTACTGGTATATTGAAAAACACTAAACTTTTGCATCTATCTCCTATCCCTGATTTTGTGATATATTGGAAAGCGTATGTGGTTTATGATTTGAGTTTTATGAAAAAAGATTCCTTTGTTTACCTGGGCTATAAAACCTGCCTTTTTTAATTAAAAAAATCACATTCCTGCTAGAGCACCAAAGAATCCTGTGGCACCTTATAGACTAACAGACGTTTTGGAGCATGAGCTTTCGTGGGTGCATGGCATCCGATGAAGTGGGTATTCACCCACGAAAGTTCATGCTCCAAAACATCTTGTTAGTCTATAAGGTGTCACAGGATTCTTTGCTGCTTTTACAGATCCAGACTAACACGGCTACCCCTCTGATACTTGATTCCTGCTAGATTTATTCTTTGAGAAAATGATAAGATAAACTTCTTCACTGAGGTTCAAAAGGAATATGTTTAAATTAAGGACTACCAGAACCAGAGACAAGGATGTGTCCAGGCCCAGAGAAGTACAGATAAAGTCTCTGAATTTTAGAGCTAGTTTGTAGTCATAAAGGAGATGTATAAACTATGACAATATTGCATGGACAGATCCACCAACTATATCTCTGATTTATTAAAAACAATATACTGTAAAATGGGTTTTCATGTGTGTTAATACTATAATAATCTAATTACTATTATAAATATTATTAAATATTTTATTGCAGCAGCACTTTGGAGGGCCTAATCAGTTATACTGGCACCATGCACATACACGCAACTAAAAGTCAGTCCTTGCTCCAAACAGCTTACAATTTACACTAGCACCTCAGAGTTATGAACACCAGAGTTATGAACTGATTAGCCTATCACACACCTCATTTGGAACCAGAAGTCCACTGGGAGCAGTAGAGACCCACCAAAAAGGCAAATACAATGCAGTATGGTGTTAAATGTTAATTACTGAAAAAAATAAAGGGAGTTTAAAAAAAAGATTTGACAAGATAAGGAAACTGTTTCTGTGCTTGTTTCATTTAAATTAAGATAGTTAAAAGCAACATTTTTCTTCTGCATAGTAAAGTTTCAAAGCTGTACCAAGTCAACGATCAGTTGTAAACTTTTGAAAGAACCATAACATTTTGTTCAGAGTTATGAACATTTCAGAGTTCCAAACCACCTGCATTCCCAAGGTGTTCGTAACTCTGAGGTTCTACTGTAGTATGTAGGTGAGTCAGCCAAACAAACAGTATCCTGTTTCAACAGAATTATAATAATTATTTGCTTATCGTAGGGCCAATGATGCGGTAGGCATTTTCCAGACAATCAATAAAGGACTGTCCCTGCCGTATATTTCTTATAGGCTATAAATGCACACACAGAGATTAAAGGAAGGATAACAATACAAAAAAAAAGCGAGGAGGAGTGTGAGGTTATTCAAATCAACTCTGTTCGTTGTAACTAGCAAGGCATAATGGTTCTTTATAAAAGACTTAAATGTAGCAAGAGTTGAGGCCATACAGGTGAGCTCAAAGAGATCAAACCAAAGATAGTTGCCTCTGTGCCTTCTTGAAAGTGGTTCCCTGTGTGAAAAGCTTACAAACAGGTGATTGAGGGTAGAAACGTGGCAGAGTGGTGGGACAAACCAGAGCTTGACAAGGCCTCACTTTTTGACACAATCACATCAATGGGCAAGCAAAATGACCACAGCAGCTGCATTTTGTATGGATTTAAAGAGGAACACTTCTGGGTTTGGGAGGCCAGAGAGGAGAACATTGCACTATTTGAAGTAGGAAATAATGAAGGCCTGAATGAGAGATTTGGCCATAGGTATGGAAAGAAAAGGACAGATCTTGGAAGCATTGAAGAATTAAAAACAACAAGATTTGTATCTAACCTAGATGCGTGGGACAAAAATAATCCATGAGTGACCCAGAGAAGTTAAGTTTAGGCCATGCTAACTTTAAGTGGAGATATCAGAGAGAGAGGCCAAGATGCAGGATTGGATGGAAAAAAATAGGTTAGTGGTGAAAGGAGATATTTTTGAATTGTTGTTATAGATGCAATATCTGAAGCTACATGAGCAGATAAGATTATATCCTGTCCCTGGGCAAAGTAAGAATAGCAAGGGGCCAAGGACTGAGCCCTGGGGAAACCTTTACAGCCAGTGGGAAAAGGGAGGAGAAACACCCATCAAAAGAGACACTGGAAATCAAATCTGGTAGCAAAACCAAAAAGGGACAAGTAGAGGATGAGCTGAACCATCTCCAGGACATGAGCTCCTAGAGAAGTTGGTCAGTTTCATATTGCCTCTGACCAACAAATCTCTAGAGATTTTTAAAATATTGGGATTTCCCTGTAAACAAAATAAAATAAGGTTGCCTAATTAAAATGTAAATATCATAAAGTCTACATTCAGCCTTGCTGCAGTAATATTAGAATACACTGTGACAAAACTAATGACATTGTATTTTAAATTCTTCTCAGACCTCACAAGAAACTGAGCATTTGTAGCACCTGTTTATTGGACAATGGTTTATTACAGCAGTTCTCAAACTGTGGGTCAGGACTCCAAAGTGAGTCACGGCTCCGTTTTAATGGGGTCGCCAAGGCTGGTGTTAGACTTGCTGGGGTCCAGGGCCAAAGCCAAAGCCTGAGCCCCACTGCCCAAGGGCTTCAGACCTGGGTGGTGGGGCTCAGGTTACAGGCCCCCCCCTGGGGCTGAATTCCTTGGGTTCTGCTTTGGCCTTCCCATCTGGGGCAGTGGGGCTCGGGCAGGCTCAGGCTTCAGTTTCCTACCTTGGGATTGCGTAGTAATTTGTATTGTTAGAAAGGGTTCACAGGGCAATGAAGTTTGAAAACTGCTTATCATCATCATCATCATCTTTAATTAGAACTTCAGTGAAATTGTGCTGAATAGCTTGAACACTGACCATTATTTCTTAAATGTGGATAAAAGCATTTTTAAAAAATCCTCTTGTTTCCTGACATCTGAACTACACAGTAAAAATGATCCTTAAAATAAGTTATTTTAATCTTCTTGTTGAAGAAGAACACTTTAATAGGAGGCACTGTGTGTGCACTAAGGGGACTTAATACCACTCAGCTACAAGGATTTCTAACGCAAGCCAAACTTTTATGTTTGTGCTCCAGAATGTTTTGGGGCTGGGGAATATCACAGGAGGGTGCTGAAATTAAATTGGAATGATCTTGGTTAAAAAAATGTAATCATATTTCCTCTACACAAATTAGAGTACAGCCCTTTTGATATTACAGCAATATTCGAAAGTGCCAAGGCACCTCTAAGCATAAAAGCTTGTTGGGAATTCTGAGATGAAATTGCAGAGCATGATGGGATTCTGTACAAATGACCTCATGTTGTAATAGTTCACAGCATGAAGTGAGAAATGCTGTGCATAATTCACAGAACCATCGGGGTACTAAGAACTGTACAAACCTGACCCACGGTGCATGTGAAATCTATAACACATACAGAAAACAAAGTGCAAAAGCAGCATCGAAAACACCTAAAAATCCACATCACCGTGGGTCCAAAGTTGACACAATAGAATCAAAGATTCAAGAATACCTCTTGGCAGTGAACTATTTAAAAAAATATCTTGAATAAGATATTGAATAGCAATGTAATGAATAATACATTGTAAATTGCAGTTTGCTTGTAGTGAGATACCAGAGAAGCTGATTGAAGATAATGGCCCTCACTTCACAACCAGTTCATTTTGGTTATTCAGTAGCATACCACAATACTCGTCATAATTCATCTATTATGAGGCCAGAAGGCACCATTTCAATTATCTAGTCGGATCTCTTGCATAACACAAGCCATAAGAAAAGCAGAAACCTTTACAATGTGAGCTAAGTCTTATACTGAAAGCAGTAACAGCTTCATATCCTCTGGACTGGGCACAGAGAGAGACCCACAGTGAACAGATGCTCGGGCCAAAGACTAGTAATCCTGAAGTAGTTAGCAAAACACTACAAGCCTGATCCACAACCTAATGAAATCAATGGAAGAAAACATCTGATCAGAATATAAGGACAAGAACACCAGACAGCCCCAATGCAAATGGAAAATATGGTTTGATTTCAAACAGGAAATGGCTGGAAACCTTGTAAGTTATACATCAGTCATACGTCTAACCACAACTAAGGGGCAGTCTCACAGGAAGGACAGAAGCAGGAGTGCAAGTAGGGCAGTACCCAGTACCTGCAAGAGATTTCTAGCTGGTACTAGAAAGATGTGGAGCCAGCTCCCCCGCTCCCCAAGCCAGAGCACAGGGCCGAGGTATCATAACTTTCCTACTCAGATCTGAACCTTAGAGTTCAGAACATGAGAAGCTAGCATGAAGCCTCCAAATTAATTACCAGCTTGGATCTGATATCGCTGCCACCAGCCAGAAAATTCCAGTGTTTGGCTCACTCTGGTCTCCCCAAAACCTTCCCTGGGGGACCCCAAGACTCAGATGCCCTGAGTCTCACCACAAAGGGAAATAACCCACTTCCCTTCCCCCTCTTTACCTCCTCCCAGATTTCCCTGCCCTGGGTACTCTAGGATATTCCCTGCTTCAAGTCCTTGAAACACAAGTACCGAGAGATCAAATCTCTATCTCCCCTCACCCAGAGGGTATGCCAAGTCAGCCTTAGTAAATCTAACACAAAGAGATTTTCCCCCTTCCTTCGTCCTTAGCCTTAACCAGTGAAAAACTCAAACAGATCTTAAAAAGAAAGCTTGATATAAAAAGAAAGAAAAAGACATAAAAATGGTCTCTGTATCAAGGTGACAATATACAGGGTCAATTGCTTAAAAGAAAAAATGAATAAACAGCCTTATCCAAAAAGAATACAATTTAAAACATTCCAGCAACTACACACATGTAAATAAAAAAAAAAAACAATATAAACCTATTGTCTTACTATCCTTGTACTTACAACTTGGAAACAGAAGATTAGAAATCCTGGAGATAGAGAGATCCCTCTCAAAGCTGAGAGGGCCACCGAACCAAGACAAAGAACAAAGAACTTACACCCAAACTTCCCTCCACCCAGTTTTGAAAGTATTTTGTCTCCTGATTGGTCCTCTGGTCAGGTGTTTCAGGTCACTGTTTGTTAACCCTTGTATAGGTGAAAGAGACATTAACCCTTAGCTATCTGTTTATGACACGAGGCTGTGGGATTGCACTCTGCTTCTTAAATGGCATTCATTATTATGGCTTTAGCAGCACAATACATATGCTAACAAACTTAAACAAAGGCTTTGTTTAAGTTTGTTAGCATATGTATTTGCTGTTTTATATTCTTTAGTAGTCCTCAACAGGAGAGGGGTGAGGGGGATGGGAGGTATTTAAATAAAACAGTGTGTTTCAGTCTGTTTTTCCCCATTGGTCTGAATTATCCATGACATTCAAACTGCATTAAGTTCAAATCATTAAAGGAATGCCTTTGCTTGCACTGACCAGAGGGTGTTTGGATTCTGATGTCAGTCCAGTTCTGCAGCCTGACAGGAATCAGTGGTGTTGTCCCCAGTGTAATTAAACATAGAATTCTTCTCTACAGCCAAACTAGTGTAATATGCATTTTATTAACTGGAACTGGAACAGCAAAACAAAGAAAACAAATGCCTCATTTTTCAGCTTTGTGGGTGACAGAACTATACATGAAGATTATAATGCTGCTGGACACTGATGGCTTTAAACCAGCTGGCTCAGGAATCTGCCAAGAACTTCGCTGAAAATATGTTCCTCATCTTAGCAACAAAGCTAAGACTTATCACACATCTGCCCACCTTTATTCAAATGAAGCTCCTTCTGATCTGACAGCTCAGGCATTGTCAGTTTCATCCAGAACAATTTGCAATCTTGGAATCTAATCCTGTAAACCCTTAATCATTTGATCAGTCCCATTGAAGATCATGGAATATTTGTATGACTATGGACCACTTTTGTAGTAAGAGTTTCAGCAGTCTGTTCCTGAAAAGGAAGTTGAATCCCCCCATTTGAAATGCAATGTTTGAGTACAATACCATAATGCAGTTTAGGATACAGTTCTACTTAAAATTTGTTTTTTAATAAGTCATATATATGCTGAAATGGCTCCTCATCCAACACCCATATTCCATATAAACAGATGGAATGGATACTACATATTTGAGGGGAAGGTGAGTAGTTAAGCATGTTGATGTTTGTATATACAAAAACCCATTTCATCACTGTACTGGAAAATATAGTCGAACTTAATTTTCTATGGAATTTGAAGAACGTTTAACAACCCCAAATGTTTTCTGTGTTAATTAGTGTGTACCTGAAAAAATTACATGCCTTCTAAGAGAAAAGAATCAGTCCGCACTTACTGAAAAAAAAATTCTTTCCAACCCGTGTTCAGAAAAGTGCTACAAGACACGTACATAACCTCATGAGCAGAGGGTGGAGAGGATACCCTCCTACATTATGACCAGCAATAAATAAATAATCAAATCTCAAAGAGGCAGTGGTTCACGGATTTGCAAGCCTGAAAACCTGTGTTATGCTTTAAACTACCTCATCATGTACCAGGTTTATGAACATTAAAAAATTAACTGCAAAGAAACACTGATGCCCGTTAACTTGAATGTGTGCCAGGATGCCCTCACGGACTGGGCTCAAAGGTTCAGTCACACCTGAACAGCTAAAAATTAACCTTGCCCTTGTAGACTGAACAGAGTCATGTCACTGGCTCCATCTTCTGTTGTTTCATAACAGATAACAAAACTCCTGTGGGGCATGGTGCTGGCACATAGGGTCTCAGATATGTGGTGTGATTTTTTAGAATCTTTTTTGGGAATAATGATGTACATGAAGTGGCTGGTCCTTATGATTATGCTATTTCTATGCATGTATATTCATCTTAATATCTGAAGTTATGAACATTAGCAATATTTACTACATTTGCTCCTGTGGTAATGCACACAAGGTATTTAGATAGCACATGGAGAGACAAGTCAGGTTGAATGGCCCATTAAGGAACACTTAGCTCACAATGGACCTTGGAAAACACCTGTCTACACTTAATGGACTTTTCCTTTGAACGTTCGAACTACAATATGGGTTGGGGTGATAGACATGTAACTTGCCCATGTGACTCAAAACACCATCTTTCACAGTGAGAACAGATTTCCCTTCACTTTGCAGAAGCTAAAAGACGCTGGTAACATCTTCATTTTGCTTCTTTCCTGCTCCAGTCTCTGGACTATGAACATACATCAATGGTAGCATTCTAAAGGGACTGAGAACTTTAAGGTAATCTGCAGCCTTGCTATTCCTTGATCCTTCGCAGATGGACTCATGAGTTGGATATGGTACAGAGACTGTTTTAGCCTCATTGATTGCTGATTTCTCCCTTGCCTTGCAATGGACAAAGATCAGATGGCTGCTGATTTTCTTACATGGGTCAGCAGCCTTTGATACCTGTCGTGTAAGCAACATAGCCCTTGCTTGTGTGGTTTTATTCTTTCCTCTCCAAATGTCAAAGCCTGTTCCCATTGAACTCAACAGCAAAATTCCTTTTGATTTCAGGATTTGCCTCCAAGAGATCGGAGAACGTGATTTTGATCAATTGCTTGTCTGAGATTGCTTATCTGTCCAGAGGCAGTTCTCATGCATTTTCTGCCAGGCTGATTTTGATTCCTCCTCCTCTATGTCATTCTGAGGAAAATAATAAAACAGTTTGGACTGTAGTTCTATCAAGATGCACATGGCACACACAGTTCTAAGCCTCTTTTCCACCAAACCCAGACGGCACAGCAGCTTTGCTTTCCTAGTGTGTGGCGGAGAGCAATATTTAGATAAAGGCAAGCTGGCAGAAGCTTAGTTTGGACATAAGGGAGGCACTGATAATGTGTTAAGAGAAAGTGGGGTGATTGTACTTCCTATATTTCTTTCATATAAGAAGTTTTCAATTTGGGGTGCTGCTGGATCCTCAATGACACCTGGAAGTACAGGTGGCACCAGGGGCCCAAAGCATCATTTTACAACTGCATCTGTTTAACATTGTTCCTGAAAAAAATACATCAAATATATGGACAGTATAGCACAGAGCTCATCTTAGGTCAGTTGATGAAAGGAGGGGAGAGGTGGAGAGATTATTTGAAATATATACATTACAACGCTATCAGATACAAGGCAGAATCCGATTAGCCTTTACTCACATGAGTTCATGTATCTATTTCCCTGAATAATTGGAGCAGCATTTGACCTTTTGTGTGTGCACATATCTGTGTGTATGTTTTTTGCCTGCACTACATCACTAGAAGTCCTAGTTTTCATGGGGACCAAAATAACCTCAGCCACATTCTTGCTCTGAGTTGTTCGCTACCTTCTTGGTTATATCCAGTGTGACTGTTGAAGCCAAGATAGCAAATCAAAGCCTGATCCTGCAAGTGACTGCGAGCAGGGGCAGGAGCAGGCTGATGCTATCAGTTGCAGGACCAGGGCCTCAGCCAGTAGATATCAAGGGGGATACCAAAACTGGCCCATGTTTCACTCACAGTGATGGAGTATTGGCACAAGAGCATACTGCAGCACTGCTCAGGGGAGAAATGCAGCCTTCTTGTAAATGAGAAGGAAGTCTCCTACATTCACACTTCTGGGAGTTTATATTGAGAAAGAGTAGAAAACAGAAATGCTGAAGAAAGACTGTTCAAAATGAGTTATAATTCCATAACAATTAGTAAGGATAACATTCACATTACTGAGGGAAAGGAACTGCTGTTCATCCAGTTTCTGTTGGCCACTACAAGGCCAGATTCTATGGTGTGGTAGACAAGCACTCAATGCAGCTCACAAGAATGTGCCAAAGTGTTATTTACAGCCCAGCATCCTTGACTGGCTCAGGTCCACCGACAAAGTGTCTTCTAACCTGGGTCAGCTGCCAAGAGTGCCTATGGGCTGTTTCAGCAGCTGGAGACTGCTGGGATGCAGAGTGATGGCAAGCGGAGCAGCCTAGCTAAGGAGCTGGCCCATGAACTGCATTCTACACCACAAATTGAACAGTACAGCCTATGAGTTTAACCAGGCTTGCATCAGCATTTTACCAGCACTCTTTAATGATAATTTCAAAATGACTCACTTTTTACAGCAACAAAACAGTGACGATTCTACCACTTTATCATAACAATATTTTTTTTTAACGGTTCAAGACGGAATGTGATTGTAAGACACTCAGGGAAAGGGTCTATCTTTGTTTGTACATTGAGGCCTTGATTATAATTGGGGCATCTGAGTACTATTGCAAAATAAACATTAAATAATAATCACAAAATTACATCCTCTACCTTTTTTCCGGTGAGGCAGAGAAATAATTTTAAAAGTGGAATTCCTACATTTTCTTTTCTTCTATTTTAGTCCAAACCCTTCTCCTATAGGCATTAAATTATCTAATTTTTCAAGACAGTATTCAAATTTTTTTGCAGTTGCATTCTAGTGACTATCCTAATCTTTTTATAGTTATATCCTGTATTATCAACACTTCGATGTAATATGATTTCAGATCTCACTAAGATTAAAAGCTAGTGCTGTTACAGAGTGTGTGTGTCTGAGAATAGCCACATCAGTAAAGGTTTACATGATGGCAGTTATTTGCTAGAAACAAATACAGCACCTAAGCATTTAAAACAAGTTCTTTCTGTTCAAACAAAGGTAGATCATATGATGATCAACATCTAGCTGGTATTAACATGGCTTTGGTGGCAACCAAGTGGTTGCTAGGCTTGAAAAATCTGCATAAATTGTCACTGGGTAAACTAATGCTGTCTAAACTGCATTTTGGGTCCCTTCTTTCCAGTTTTTCTCATTGTCATAGGTTGTACCTCTTGCATGCTCCCCTGGGGTGAGGATGGGCACCTCTCTCATCCCAGACATCCCTCTGTGGGTGTAGATGTAACTGCAGAGCCAGCTTGTGTGAGAGAGGCAGTCTCCCAGTTGTAAATCTTAGGGAGGTGTGTGTGGGGGGGGCAAATTGACTAATCCTGCAGTTCAACAGTCTGGGCTCCCCCTGATGTTCCTCACAAGGCAGCAGGTAAAAAGTCTCTATGAAGGGGGCTGGGTTCCTACCTCCTGAGTATCTGAGCATCTGGTAGGGTGACCAGGCTGAGCATCTGGTAGGGTGACCAGATGTTCCAATTTTATAGGGAAAGTCCTGATTTTTGGGTCTTTTTCTTATTTAGGCTCCTATTACCGCCCACCCCCATCCCGATTTTTCATACTTGCTGTCTGGTCACCCTAGCGTCCAGGGCTCTAAAGAAAAGCAAAGCAAAGTAAGGATGGTCCCTCTATGTCTCCAGAGGGCCCATGGTGCACAGGCTGTTAAGCCCTTCTCCTGGTAAGTGGCCCCAGTTTTATGGGGATAGGCAGCCTGCATTCTAGCTATTCTTCACTCCAGTTCTCGCTCTGTACTGGGCGTGGATTCTCCTTTAAATGAGCCATTGCCTTGTCACACTGCCTGGTATGGGACACAGCTAACAATGCCAATCTCAGGTCAGACTACCAGAAAACAGGGCATGTACCCCCAAACTGGTGGATATTCTATCGTAAGATTTCACCAAGCCAGTAGCAAATGTGTGCTTTCAAAATAATATACTAGTTATTATGAAGCCACAGATGGTCCCCTTCAGGTCCTCTAGCCCCTCCTGTACCACCCAGACAAACCAGACTTCCATAATAAATTATTACTGAAACCAGGAATCACATATATTAGGTTCTTCCAGTTCCAAAGAACCAGCCCCACCCCCAGGTCAAAATATCCAATAACCAATCTTTTAGTCGCTAAATCTAAAGGTTTATTAATATTCAGAAAAAGAAGAGTTATTAAGAGGTTAAAACTAATCAAATACATTACAGTTGATTTCAGAGTTTGTAGATCAGGATAATAGCAGCGATGTTAAATATGCCAGTTTGTAATAACCCTTTTTGGTTCATCCCAAATATTGGGGTCCTCTATAAATAGAGGTAACAAGCTTTTAAGATCTCTCAAACTAATAATTCTGAAGTAGACAGTACACTGTGTGCTTTGATATATATTCAAGCAAGAAGCTATTATCACTAGGACACAACTGTATGAGCTCTATTACTTGGGACATGTGTCTGTTGAAACAGTTTTCACAGCTGGTCACAAAGATATGTGTGAAACCCATTTTTCTCTTTAGCAACAAAAAAGGAAAGCCAGAAAATTTACAAAAGCATTATCTGCTGTTAACCTCTGTAAAGATTATTTTTGCTTCATTGTCATAAGGTAACATTATAACATTAATTATATTATCAAGAATGGAAATCTAGGGCCTTATTCACCTCTCTCTTACACCACTGTAGGTCAGTGGCGTTGCACCTGATTTACACCAGTAACCAAGAAGAGAAACAATACATTTAACTTTAAGGACATGAGGGAACTGTTATATCATAGACCACTGTCACCTTCATTATATCTGTGTAACTCTGCACGCATAGGGGTGGGGGCACATGGTACGGCTGGGCAGCTGAGCTGGGGAGCTGTATTGAGCAGGGAGAGGCAGAGACAGAAGTGAAGGAACAGCTGGGAGCTATTTGGAGACGCTGCTATCTTAACTCTGCGGGGAGAGGCAGAAGAACAGCTGGGAGCTGTATGGAGGGGCTGCTGCTTTCCCAGAGTGGGGAGCTGCTTTCTGGAAGGGGCGAGGGGATGCAAGCTGTTCCAGGGTTGTGCCCCACCACCAGGGTGACCAGATGACCCAATTTTATATGACAGTCCGGATATTCTGTGCTTTTTCTTACATAGGGGTCTATTACTCCCACCTCGATTTTTCATACTTTCTATCTGGTCACCCTACACCCCCACCATCAACAGGCACAGGTCCTCTATGTTACATCTTACAACTCTGTCTGACTTTAAAGTGTATAAATTGCAGGTGGTATCCATGTTACCAAAAACAATTCATGTAAATGATACAAAAATAGGTTGTGTGGCATGACACAGTCCACAAAAGCTAAAAGCACACTTTAGACTCTAGGCCCTGAATAAAATCAGTTTCTATTATTCTGGCCAGGAATCCTCCTGCAGGCAGCTCTGCTTGGTTCCTATTAAACCTAGCACACCATCAAGGTCTGAAAATGGCTCACCGTTGCTCAGGCAACGTGCAGACTCTGAACACCAGTTGACTATTTCTCCTCTTTTATCCCCTCTCTGTCAAGAAGTCCTGACTATTCGCCTGCCTAAGCTGTCATTCATGATAGTCAGCTGAGCAGGCCCGGGGAAATTATCATGTCATTACATACAGGAGTCACTCCAGAAGCTGCATGGTGACAGCATTTCAAATTAGCCTGAGAAGGCCTAATTTACTGTATACCGATCTGCTCTCAGGAATATGCAGTGAGAGCTTGTGGGGAGGTGCAGTTTCCAGATGAGAAATCTCACATGGCCAATTATCTGTTCAAGGTGTAGCTCATCAATTGCATTAGCATCAGTTCATGTCTGAGCTGGAGTAACTTATAAACATAATAAACACTGTCAATGACTGTGCAAGGTGGGCGCATGCTAGGTAATTTTAAGCTAACCCAATGCACTGTTTTGAACAGTCCACTAAAAGTGACAAGTAGTACTGAGATGTTTTGAGAACCCTCCAGACTAGTAACCTTGGGGGCTTTTGTGCTGTGTAGTTGTGGTTCACATCTCTCACCCTGACACCACTAGCTTGCCCTCAAGCACAAGGTCTTACTCTGGCTCTCACCAGCCTAGTTACTCTTTGCAGAGTAACAACAGCAGTTCTTCCAGAGTGAGGAAATTCTCTCTTGACTTGAAAACCCAGATATTCTTTTCAATTTCAGTTGTCTCAATGTCTTTCCATTAACTATGGCAGGGTTTCTCAAACAGGGGTAGCTGCTTATGTAGGGAAAGCTCCTAGCAGGCCAAGCCGGTATGTTTACCTGCCCTGTTCACAGGTACGGCTGATTGCGGCTCCCACTGGCCACGGATTGCTGCTCTGGGCCAATGGTAGCTGCTGGAAGCCAGTAGGAGCCACGATCGGCCGGACCTGCAGATGGGGCAGGTAAACACACCAGCCCGGCCCGCCAGGGGCTTTCCCTACACAAGCGGTAACCCCTGTTTGAGAAACTCTGGACTGTAGTGATCCACCATTGTCTTCTCCTGGGATGGACAGTGGAGAGTTACTTGAACTGGTTTTGTGTAAACAACTGGCTTGGGAAGCCTGACTTCCCTGCCTGACTGCTCCCTGCCCTGCTGTGAGTTGTAGTGCTGATTAGGAGCACTGTTTTCTATATACACAAATATATAAATTCATCACCCCAGTTTATATAATTTCATAATGACCATCAAGTTCAGAACATTACAAACTTTCATAAACGCCCTTACTCAATATATTTTTTATAGTACTTAGTTGGTTTATCTGCTAATTTTTTTGGTTTTAACATTCTGTTCTCTTCTTGGGCTGCCTGGACCCTGTTTGTGACAGGTGACAAACATGTTTCCAGCACTTTAATTTGTCATCTCTCCCATTGTACCTCTATGCACCGTATGGCTTTTTCAAGGACGTACTTTATTTCATTTCTTTTCAGGTATCGTTTGTGGATTCTTTATTTAAAAGCAATAGCTATAACAGTCCATCACTTATGGAGCCTAGCGAACAAAGACGTATGGCATAACAAAATTACAAAGCCGGGGAACAAAAGGTTACTATTTACAGCTCTTTACGTCTCCAGGGGAAAAGATCACATGGAACTATTGAAGGAAGTGGAGGGGTATGAAGGGGAGAAAGATTGTCACTGAACTATAAAAAATTCATTAATGCTCCTTTACACTTCTCTTTGAAGAGAAGCATCATGCCATATTGATTTTTATTTCAATTAGATTGATACATTTTCCAGCATGGCATGAAGTTTTATTTAGAAGAATGACTCATAATTTAATAATTGTCAGGGACTCTCTTCTATGAAGACAAAGGTAAGCCTCCTCTTCCATTACAAAAATACTTTTCTAAGTTTAAAAAATACAAACCAACCACGTTTGTTGAAATGTACATTTTCAGTGGTTTTGGATATATTCTATCCATTGTTCTAATTACAATCAAATAGTCCTGTAGTTGCTTGTATGCTGTTATATGGGTGACATTAGAAATCATAGGTCAGACCATCTGTTGGTGGAAATTAGCTTAACTCCAGAGACAAAGGAGTTATGCTGATTCCACTCAGCTGAGGATCTGCCCCTTTTTTTTTTCTCTTGATGAGCAAGATATCTTTTCCTATAATATATATCCTGTTAGTGAAAATCTGACATACTATATGCATGTAAATCCCCCACACAGTTAATGCTGCATGTACTACTTTTTCTGTTTAGTTATTATAGGTTTGTTAAGCCAGGAGCTAATGCCTCTAAAGTATGCAAGAGAGCTTCCATCTAAAACACAACTGGTAAAACTTTTTCTACCAGCTTGGCTAAAATGCATACATATATCAAACATCTCAGGTTGAGCGTTAGTTAGGATGTTCACATATACTAAGCTAAATTCACAATAGACATAAATCAGTAACAACTTCAAACTTAAAGAGAGTTGCACTGGCTTATGCTACAAGTGAATGTGGCCCACTGAATCTAGCAGTTGCTGGATGAGGAATTGGTTAATTTTAGTCAACCCCTTCCAGAAACTGGAAGACAGTTCATTAAAAATACTTTTAAAATTGGTGTTGCTCCATAAAATGTGGAGGTTTGCAAGCAGGGTGCTTGTGCGGTCAGAATAAATTTTCTCTCTATCTTTGCTTCTGTATATGACCATTCTTAATATCTGGCTGACAAGGATCAGTCAGTATAGTGTCTTCATGGCTAATGACCTTGGATCAGAATTGCATCTTATCTTTACAACAATGTGTGACTTAAACCAGAGAGCTCAATATCAGTCCCGAGATAATAAAATGATACTAAATTCTATAGAAAGACATAAGATAGGTAAGTAGAGAGTGTTGCAAAGGAAACTGACTCTGAGCTCAGGAGACTTCTCTTAAGCCTTCTACTGCACACCACAAAGCAGATTTTGAGGATTTATTCTCTTTTTGCTCAACTAACTTAACTAAAATGAATAGTGATGATATGCATGTGCTCTGACAGGAAATACACTCATTTCCTGTTTTGAAAAGGAAGCTGAATCATGCAATTCTTTACTAATTATTGTCAAATCACATTTAAATTTGCATGATTTTAAGTCATTTTAATTTTTTTTCTTGTATATCTCCTGTTTTTCAAATAGTCATGTCAGACTATGGAGGGGTGGAAGCTCCAGTTCCAAAGACTTTCAAAACACAGTCATTACAATCCTGGAAGAAGTCAGAAAAGTCATCCATATACATCAAATAAAAATAATTTAATACATTTTTTTTAAAATAGACACACGATACCTTACCAGTATGAACACTGGAGAAAAACATGCCCTTGTGAAACTGAAAATTACTAAGAATGGCATTAGACTGAGCAGCCAACAAGGTTAATATTGCATGTTAAAAACAAAATGACAGAAGTTAACTGGTGTCAATGAGTCACTCTTTTCTCTTGCAATCAATTACAAAACTGGTTGTCAGAATTGCTAAGACCCAATAATCATTGTGATTGATAGACAGCTCTAAAAGTCAAGTATATACAAGCAAAGTGATTTTTTCCATTTACTCCAACACTTCCACCCAAATAATACATAGAATTTAAGATCTTTTGTGGCAAAGGTTAGAAAGGATCAATCTGTATGTTTAAAAGAATCCTTAACACCTCAGTTGAAAATCATTCAATATGCCAAGACAAAAATGTGCAAACTATATTCAGTTACCCAGTGACAAAGTAATTTCAAATAAAACATTTTAAGCAGCACAAGTTTTAATCTTCAAAGATGAACTTTTAAAATGAGTCTAACATTCAGCTGAGAAATGAAAGTGAAGCTGTCTAGTGAAGACAATACCAAATGTTAGGCCCTTTTTAACAGCATTTCTGAGATGTTTTGATGCATACTTAGCTGAATTACAATATACCAGATGAAAGGGCAAGAATTTGATGGGATTTTTCCAATAAAATTATTGGGTGGGATTTTCAAATGGGGTATTCATTGGGATAACTCTGCTTCTAGTGCCAAATCTGAGCACTATTTGAAATTCCACCCACAGTGGTTTATTCACCATTATCTAGTTGATTTTGTAATTGTAGAAAACTGGAAGAATGAAACACTCAGACGTCCATAAGTAGATTAGTATTGAATTTTTGGGGTCATTAATTGACTTGAGAGATGGCACAGGGTAACTTGTAGGAGGAGGAGACCGCAGACATGACAAAGCACACCAACCTGGCAGAGAGTGTGGCATCAGTGGGGCAGGGCTTGTTTGAAGATTTTAATCTAAGACCCTGTGGTAGATTTCCAAAGGCCAAAGACAGATCCCATCATGGTACTTTTCAGAAGGAGCCAGGGATAACATTGTTTTCCTCTATGATAACAATCAATTTAAAGTTGAATTCCCCTAGTAAACTGTGAGTTTACTATAGATTTTCATTTAAACAAACAAAAGACCACATTGCCCTTCTTCTAGGCACTTTTGCCATCAATTAAAATGCAACTCTCAAGCAATTTTTAAAAATTGCAGAACAAAATCTCACCACACCTTGACTCCCCAAAGGAGACAGCACTTCCTCCCCCAACATCTTTTCCCAAAGATGAGCTTTTTCAGAGTGACCCCTGAAGGGGAACAGTTACAGGCTATTTTGGACCAAATGGGAAGTTCATGGGAAGAGAGTAAAAAGTTACACAAAGAGTCGTTTTTTTTTTTAACATTGCAATCAGGGAACTTTGTTAGAATCATAAATCAATTATCTTTGCTGTGTTCTGTGTATGCGTCATAAGATACTTGCAGAAGGTAACTTTTTCTTTTCAGGAAGTATTCAAGGCAGGGAGGAACTGCAAGAGACGCAAACATACCAAAGTTAAGTTTAATACTGCTGCTTGGTAAAGAGTGATAAATGAAAGGAAACGCAAAGGGTTAGGATGGCAGGCTGGCACTGACTCAGAAAAGCTCTTACCCACTTGCTTAACTTTCAGTCAATGGGAGTGAAGCACATGCCTAAGTGCTTGGCTGAAGCATGACCTCTTTCCTGAACTCAGTTCCTTGTGACTGACTACTGCTGGACCCTTGGAATAGCATGGAATATTAGTGCTGTATCAAAATACAGAAGGGGAAGATGGGAAGCACAGAGAGACACTCAATCTCTGTAGCTGTCCCCTATGACTCCTAGAAGTCACATGAGATTGATCTTGTGGAATAGAGTCTCATGATCCTTATGGATGACTCTTCAGTTCTGTGCTCTTGGTAGAAGGCAAACATTCTGCTCCAATCCCTGCCCATGTGTCCTGAAGGAAAACTCTCTGTAATCCCTAAAATGAGTGTTTGAGCCCTATGAAAGGGAGGAAGAATTACCTTAAATGTTTAATTCCATTTCCATCCCAAATAGAATATGCTGTAACGTTCAGGCAGGAATACAAGATTTTCCCTTGAGTTAGCCAGCTATTGCTCATTTGCATCCCACTACAACAGGGGTTCTCAAACTGGGGGTCAGGACCCCTCAGAGGCCCACAGGGTTATTACAGGAGGGGTCACGAGCTGTCAGCCTCCACCTTAAAGCCCGCTTTGCCTCCAGCATTTATAATGGTGTTAAATATATAGAAAAAGTGTTTTTTAATTTATAAGGGGAGTCGCACTCAGAGGCTTGCTATATGAAAGGGGTCACCAGTACAAAAGTTTGAGAACCACTGTACCACAATGACTTCAACGCATCCTGTGTCTGTGCCAACATTTTTCTTTTCAGATTTGTTAGCCAAAAGTATAGGCCAATTGTACATTTGGATTTATGAAACACCTTTAACAGCCAGATTAAAGAAAATAGTGAAGGAAAGATCTGAATAATATTAGATGCATTATAAAATCAGGAATTAGCTGTGGGTTTTGTCAACACCTCTGTCCTTAGAAGTCCATCTATAATTTCTCAATAGAATTCGGATTAGAATTCCTCATGAATAGAACTTCAATCCACTGAACCCGCTTCACTTCATTTCTACCCGAAGAACTTTAGAATTCCATGGAACCTCATTCAGAAACCCTACTTCCCTTCCCTATTGATTCCTCTATTTGATTTGAACTTGTTGGTTCTTCTCTCTTTTTCCCCCCTTAGAGGGTTATCAAATATTTTCCAGTATTAAAAAATATTAAAACCCTCTTGGCAGCTCGGTTTTCATTCTTTTTTTAAAAAAATCACATTTATCACTTATGGTACGTCCCCCTTTTTAATTTCTTTCCTTTAACTCTTTTCGTGTCCTAGATTCTGAGGAATGTTGGCAGCTGTCTTCATTTACATTTTTTAATCTTCACCTGTCACTCTTTTGAGCTGCTGTTGCAGGCTTATCTCTATCACCTGACATGCACTTTTCTCATCTTACTTCTATTTGCTTTCTTGCTTTCAATGAGGCATTTTTTTAACACATTCATCACATTAGATCTCTACTGAAAAAGAAATCATAGGGCCAAACTGCTCTGTTATGCCAGTGCAACCCCCGAGACTTCAATGAGAAAACACAGTCGTAAAAGGGAGACAAATTTAGTTCTCAGTCTTTCTAGTGGCTAACTAAACTCTCTATCTGAAAGTAGTAATAGCAGACGGGATCAAAGGAATGACTAGGGAAAAACTCATAGCTGATATATGTGATCTCTTATTCTGAACAAACAGTGATGGTTTGCAAGGCAATCAAAATGATGAAACTCCTAGATGAAGGAGAGAGAGACTTTTTGGCATCATCAGGCTTCATATCTCATGAGATCTGATAACTTTGCATCAATGTGAATCCCAGATTTAGTTAAGAACAACATTTGTAAATGGACTTAGTTAAGTGTAAAATTAAAATAATAGGATAATAGATTACAATGATCCAGATGTCTCTCCCACACTCTTTCCCTCCCCACTGGTAACAAAACCTCAGTGTTCACCTACAGCTCCCTTCTGTGATCTTTACATTTTAAAGGAAATTTACATCTTGTTGCCATTTCTCAGTTAATAGCGCTGCTGGCTTTAGCTACTGTTAATTAGATCGTCTGTGAATTTCACATAAACACCACTTTCATAATTATGCTAATGAGTGAAATCAAAAGCAGTAAAAAGAGTATTGACCTAGACTTTGCTATATCAAAACAGAGAACCACAGTCCTGGAAGCCTTGTTTCAATTCAAGCAGAACTACTACTCTACCCTGCGTGCATTGGATGATCCAGGAAATCATGAGCAGGGCTCAGCAGAATGAAAACAAGAGTTTTTTTAAAAACCATGTAATTCAATGTGTTTTCTTGAGTGTCACCTGAATTTCAGAACAGCTTTACACCTGAGGGCAGGTGTGACGATAGCTGAGCAGTACATATGTTTAAACTGTAAGGTTTCTCTGTGCTGAGAGCAGCTTTCATAGATATTTCAAAGACTCCAAAAGCAAAAAATATACTATACTGTCCTTCTCCAGAGCATCTCCTTAGGGAAAATGGCACCCTAGGCAACCTTGGATTTTAGCACTCTGGGCTCCTGCTGCTTGCCCAGGCTCCCCACCCCTCACCCCATTGCCTCCCCACCCCATTGCCCCAAGTTTAGATTAAAAACAAAAATCACACAGAACAGCTCATTTGTAACGTCGTGTCAATAGGCTGAAGCCAAACAACTTGACAGACTGCCAGGCATTTGTTTGGACACAACTCTAGTTCCCTGCTGACTTTTTTGTGAGCGTGTAACCCTGTATATGTGTTATGATTTATGTGTTATTTTTGGACTTCTGCTTCTGGAGAAGTGGGGGAAGTAGAGTGTCATTAATTGATCAAACTTTTCACAATGTATGTTTGTGACTGAAGTAACTAGAAGCTGTAATATACAATTTTCAAACAAAGCCAACTGTAAAATTAAAAACAACCAGTCACAATCAGCACCTTTCTATAAAATATCTCGCATTCAAACTCCCGACGTAGCACAGGTTTTATAAATGGAACTTATGAGATCATATCAATCTTTCACAAAATTAATGCAAAAGGGGCATCTTCAGATTTTGAATGCATATGCCCTTGTAGACATATGTGAGAAAATAGCTGCTATCTATGTATATGTAACACATTCCCTCCACATGTGTAGGTCTGGCAAATTGGGCACTTGATAGGGATATGAAGCAGAAGCTCGGTTGGTGTAAATTGTCATTGTTCCAATAAAACAAGTGACACCAGCTGAGGATCTTGCCATGTGTATATATACATGCACAGAGTGATGGGAAGACCACATTTAAAATAAAAATTAATATTCACTCATGCAAAAAAGTGTGGGATGTAAGACCGGGAGGGTGTAAAGGAAAATAAAAGATGATCAAAAACCTTACTCTGCTGGGATCAAACGGGAGAAAGAGAGAGCGAGCAAATTCAAAGTCAGCCAGTGAAGCACAGACTAATACATTTCTGAGACAGGAAATGGAAGAAATAGGCTCTCTTAAGGGCAGTCTTAAAAAACACTCAGATACAAGAGGGCAATGAGGCCCCCTGTTGTTCCACTTGCAACAGTCTGCAAGCTCACACCTAGCCAGCCATTTCCTGGACACACACAAGTCACTGAAGATCAGTCTAGTTGAAACAGGCATACAACAGGATTTATAGCAGAGCCTTAAAGAAATATTGTCATCTCCAATATGGCCCCACATTTAAAGGTTGTTAAAACATGTTTTTACAACCCCTGAGAAAGACAGTTGGTTTTCTTTTTAAACATTGATGGAAATAGTCAGTTTTGAACAAACAGTCCCCTGTAATGTTTGCAATCCTAACAGCCTAGCACAGAGAATCTGAAGGTGAAATTGATTGTAAACAAAAATGAAACCAACCCCAGCGTCCAAACTGAGAGAATGGAAAAACAAAACAAGCTGCAGATATATTGAAGGGTAAAATGAACTGTTAAATGTTCAGATTTTGTCACCTGAGAGCCAAAACCCATTGGAGTCAGTGAAAAGTCTCTCATTGACTTCAATGAGCTGTATGTCAGTCCTTAAGTTAGTTGGTACAAGGTATCATCTAATGTGTATTTACTTACATATTTGATTATTTAATATTTAATCTACTAATCTCCTTAATAGTCTAAAATGTAAAATAGGTAAAGATACTTGTGTTTATAGTCTATGGATTTAAGGTGATTGAAACAAATTTAAAGTCCCTCTATACCTTTCAGTTTCATATGGTGGCCACCTTGTTAATAACCACACCCAGCTCAGCCATAGAGGGGAAGAAAGTTGTCTCACACTTCTCTTGCTGAGCAGAGAGACCAGTAGCCTCCAGAAACTGTTGTAGGGACTTTAAATGGGAAGGATCTCTACCATCATGCATCTGACGAAGTGGGTAGTCACTCACGAAAGCTTATGCTCCAATACGTCTGTTAGTCTATAAGATGCCATGGGACTCTTTGTTGCATATTTTATGTTTTCTGCCTAAACACAAGGCTTTTGAAATGAGATTACAGAGACTGTATAACAAATTATTGTCATTAACATAGGGCTTTGGTCATCCTAATACCAGTCGCAAAAGGTCCAAATGTTAGTTAGCATGCTGTTTCTTGCTCACATTATCATGAGAAATTAGAAATCAAGTAGTCCACTCCACAAGGGCAGGTTGACAACTGCATGGTATGTTCTAAAAATGGAAAAAAATAATTTATACAAATCAAGCTATGCTGGAATGTTAAATTTAGTCAGGACTCCTGATGCATTTTCTGAGTTTACATCTTAACACTGAGGACACTTGCCAGGGAAATGAAAAAGGAAAGGTATGGGGAATAACACAAACAAGGAATGTGGGAATTTATAGACTCTGAACAATATCTCAGAGACCTGAGGCTCAGCTCTCTGATGGATATCTTAACTGGGAAAGATAAGATGTGATACTAGTGCTCAAATCTGTTGCTATCAGCATAATTATCTCTCTGCTTTTACAGCTAGAATAAATCCTTAAAAAGACCTTTACTCATCTTCAAGTTTTCTTCACTAGGTCAGTCACTTTGCTGCTCTGTTTGTTAGGCCTGTAATAGCTTGATCACTTTTAAAAATAGGGATGGAGAGGACTCCTGGAAAAGTAGAAAAGTAAAATAGAGATGAATAAATTAATTTTCTTTTTTCCCCACCTCTTTGATATATGCAAGGAATATAGTGAGTATTTGAGTAAAAACAGCTGCTTCCTTCCTTTCTTATACCAGACCTCAGCATGTCTGCATCTTTTAGACAACTTGAGGCATGGTATCCCAAATTGATATCCCCAGTCCTTTTTCTCCATGGAAAAGTCCGGGACAATCCAATGGAGTTATTTGTATGCACACAAATGAGGCAAGACCCATACATACTATAAGCCTCATCCACACATTACTGAGCATTGGCAGTAGGCATGAAGGATACCCAGTGGATAACATGATGCCTTCTATAAGGGGCTTTCAATCTAGATTAGATGTTTTGGACCAATGGAGCTACACTGATTTTTTTTCATAGATTTATAGATTTTAAGATCAGAAAAGCTCATTATAATCGTCTAATCAGACCTCTGGCATACCTGGTTCATAGACTTTCACCCAGTGATTTCTGCATCAAATCCAATAACTTCAGCTACAGCGTATCTTTTAGAAAGCTGTTAATTTTAATTTTAAAACTTCAAGTGATAGAAACTCCACCACATCCCCAGCTAGGCTTTTCCTAGTGGTTAATTACCCTGAGTGGTAAAACTTTGTTCCTTGTTTCTAGTGTTAATTGGATTTATAGCTGCTGAGAATCTGGCCCTTGGTGTAAGGTATAACAGATTTGATACAATGTTATCTTTCTTCATGTTTAGCACAGTATTTCTTTTGATTCCTGATATGCCAGTGAGGTCCATTAACACTCTATTTGTTTGAGTAGGGAGGTTGTGGAAGCTCTTTCACTGAAGATTTTCAAAAGGAGGCTGGATAGCCCTCTGTTTTGGATGGTTTAGACCAGGGATCAGGAACCTCTGGCACACCGCTTGCCAGGGTAAGCACCCTGGCAGGCCAGGTCAGTTTGCTTACCTGCCACGTCCGCAGGTTCAGCCGATCGCGGCTCACCACTGCAGGCCAATGGGGGCGGTGGGAAGCCGTGGCCAGCACATCCCTCATCCCGTGCCACTTCCTGCTGCCCCCATTGGCCTGGAGCAGTGAACCACAGCCAGTAGGATCCGCAATCGGCTGAACCTGTGGGCGCAGCAGATAAACAAACTCGCCAGGCCCACCAGGGTGTTTACCCTGGTGAGCTGCATGCCAGAGGTTGCCAACCCCTGGTTTAGACACAACTTCCTGCATCTTTGCAGGGAGGTTGACTAGATGACCCTTACAGTTCCTTCTAACCCTATAATTCTATGACATTTAAAATAGCAATGCAACAGAATACTGCAAGCAAATGCTCAGCACAAGCCATCCCCAGCAGAACCCAATAGATAGGACTTTCCCCACCAAACCCTCTCCCCATAATATTCATGCTCATGCAGTCCCCTTCCCCGTGCCCTCCATGGCAAAAAGACTGTGCAGCATACCCTGAAGGTCAAGAACCCTGGACTCTTTGTGACCACAAGTGGAAGCTGACCCAATCTCCTGGAGAACCCTCTATCATCAACTTTCGTTCTGTTACACTGAGGGGACTAGTATGCTGACACATCTGCAAACCACAAGAAGTTTAGGCCAATTTCGAGCTTGTAAATTTACATTTACAGCAAATAGCAGATTATGAAATAGCAAAATATGCAAATACATATTTAGGGATTTAAAAAAAACTGGGTCATTGAGCTGTTAAATTATAACAGCTTCTTCAGAGCCATTAGCATCTATTCTGTGCATTGATATTTACAGAATTGATACAATGTATTTTAACCACCCAATAGAATGTAACAGGTCTGCATAGTTAGAATCCCATATTAATGCTAGATGCCTTTTAATATCAGATAGGCCACAAAGACCCTTTAATTATACATCTCTACCTCAATATAACGCTGTCCTCAGGAGTAAAAAAATCTTACCGTGTTATAGGTGAAACCGCGTTATATCGAACTTGCTTTGATCTGCCAGGGTGCACAGCCCTGCCCGCCTGGAGCGCTGCTTTACCGCGTTATATCCGAATTTGTGTTATAGTGGGTCACATTATATCAGGATAGAGGTGTATTTATTTAGACATTTTAAAAAGGCAGAGTTCTGCACAGAAAATTCAAATTACAAATTGGAATAAGTCCTTGTTCATCAACTGATTTAAAATTACAGTTCTTGGCCAACCTAGGATTGTTTTTTAATATAGCACAAAGACTGATATCATAACTTGAGATTAACTGCTAGACAAACTTTATTTCCAACATTTGAGGTCAGAATATAATAGCATCAAACTTTTAAAGAGTTTTATTTGCTATCTTAAAAGTTTAAAACAGCCAACGTTATCTGTTTTTGAAAAGCATTAAAAATGTATTCACAGCTGAGATGAACTATGGTACACCAGGCTTCAAATGGAAAATGTTCTCCAGTTTTCAGCTATGTAGAAGAGCTTTAGATATATAGATATAGATACAGATGGTGGGCAGTCTCTTGTGTGTGTGTACACACACACACACACACCTCACCATATCACATTCCTCCTTAGGTGTGCTGTTGAGAGCAAACAGCAATGTTTTTTTTCCACTTCTCCACATGGCGTTAGAATATATTCTGGTTTTTCAGAGGAGGTTTCAGGCTCCATCTCTCACAACTTTTGAAGCCATATGTCCTGTTTTTTCATGGCAGAATCTCTGGTTATTTGTGCTGCTGTGTTGTGTTGTGAGCACAGAGAAGTTAGTAAGTCTGACCTCTTCCCTGCAGAGGGAACTGTTGTGCCAATGCTGTGCTAAAATAAGATCTTAACAGGTCATTTTAATCAGGGAAGCAGAAAGAGAAGGCTTCAGGTAACATTTTCATTTCAATAGGCAGAACAACAGTCGCTCCCTCCTGATTTTTTGCTCTCCTAGACTGTCCCAATTCTTGCAGTGTCAGAGGCACCAGTATCATACTCATTCCTACCATTCATGTTGTCGGTAGTCACTTTGTCTAGAGCACAATGGCCTAAATTTTCAAAAGTGACTAATGATTTTGGAGAGCCTCATTTTTTTGGGTACCCAACTTAAGCCACTGAGCATCAGGCCCCTTTTGGGGGTATTGTCAACTCCCCTTCAATCCCCATGTGTGTGTCAGTCATGTTCTTGCTCCTTCAGTGCACCACATGATGCAACAGAGAACAGGCCTGAAAAGTGGGCCTAGCTAAAGTGAAAAGGGAAGGCTTCTGGTGAAGTCTCTCACAAGCAGGTTTTCTGCTCTGGCTGATTATAAAAAATGAACTTAAGTACCAACAGGTCAGTTTTGGAACTGTTAGTGCTCAAATAATTGCGATCACAGACCAACAGTAACAATCGCCACTCTCTTTGTCCTCAGCACACAAATCTCAATGACTCCTGCTTGCCGGCAATACATGTTTGCTCCCATTGGTCCTGCTGAAGTTAGGGTTCCCTTGCAAAGATCACTCACATGAAAATCTACTGACTTGCTGATCACAACTAAGTCCCAGCTGACCGGGAACATCCTCCACTTTGAGAAACACATGGGTTGGCTCTCACTGGACTTTGCCATGGTCTATGCATAACTGATAAGCATGAAGATGCCTGTGAAGTACAAGCTGCATAAACATCAGGTCACAGAAAGACCTTCTGGCACCATTCAAGTCAATGGCAAAGTTCCCATTGACTTCAGTGGGGATGAATTTTCACTGCATGTACACAAAGTGAAGGTAGGTGTTCTTCTGGGACAGTTCACATGAGTGGAGGGAGCAGTAAGATCTTCTAAAATCCCAAGATCAGCTCTGATTCTGCACTGCTGTTGTATCACTCTTTAACAAAGCTTTTTGTACATACCTTGTCCTTCTGTCCTTGCTGTTGCATAGAAAGAGCGTCTTGCTAATCATAGCTGAGATGGAGGAACGTGGTCAGATCATTATAGCCATCGCTAACATCTCTACCAGAGTACCGGTGTGATAAGCAGGATCTAAGTGTGGCTGCTGAAAGAAATGTGAGGTGCAGGGCCACAAGTTAGTGAAAGTTGAAGGGGAGACCCAATGATCACACTCACAGATGAAAAGCCAGGGAAAAGCTATAGCATGTCACAGACTCAGATGAGGGCACAAAAGTTTGTGATAGATACTAGGGTATAAATTTAGGCAGCAGGGGAGAGATAGCTCAGTGGTTTGAGCATTGGCCTGCTAAACCCAGAGTTGTGAGCTCAATCCTTAAGAGGGGCCACTTAGGGACCTGGGGCAAAAATCAGTACTTGGTCCTGCTAGCAAAGGCAGGGGGCTGGACTCAATGACCTTTCAGGGTCCCTTCCAGCTCTATGAGATAAGTGTATCTCCATATATTTATAAATGAGGACTAGCTGTCTATATGCAGAATTTATCCATCTAGGATCTCCTTTTGTGCCCATAATTGTAGTACCTGAGTGCCTAATATGGCAGCTCATGTTAAATGGAGTATTTCCTCATGGCATCTATATTCTAGGATCTCCACTAACTTCTGATTGGTTTTTAGATAGTTTAAGGTGTTGGCAATGTCTATAAAGTCCCAAACAGCATGGGAGCTGCCCCTCACCCTGTGCAATACTGACACAGCTGGGGTCAGTGGAGGTGCTCAAGCTACATCTTTCTGAATTTAAACAAGAGAGAGCTTCAGCGTTGGAGCTAGCTCTCTTTGGTCCAAAATAGACAAAACCTATTGACCTCCAAGGTCTTGTCCCAGGCCTTTAAGGAAGTTTGATATTTGTGCGTTGCTGGCAGGTATTTGGGAAGACATCACAGTGAAGGAGTATTTAAGAGCAGGGAGAGAGTATTTATGAGTGGGGTGGGGGATTTTAATTTTAATTTCAGCTCATAATTTTCTGATTTTTAGGACCATGTCAGATTATCCTGGGTTGCACCAGTATGACTGAATTTTTAACATATGTCAAAGATCCTTTTTAATGTCTCACAAATATAAAATAAATATCTTCACACACAATTTCCACATGTCAATCTTTGACATCACATCAGATGACATCAGTCAGCTATTCACATGGATTCTTCACACAAGGTAATTTAGCCTACAGGGTTTTTCATGTCAACAGCAACCTTAAAACTACATTTCTATTCTGAGATCCACACAGACTCTACTGTTCTCTTCACACGCACGCAAGTAGTTCAGACATATAGGTAAGCCAAGCAGAATATCGGTGCTGAGATGTACCATGTGACTCTGAGAAAAATTGCCTCCCTAATCACTCACTACAGTGCCTATGAATGCTGCACTAGCAAACTAGCTTGCTTTTCACATCACCTCCTTTGATTTCAAGATTGTTTCACCTAATGAATGTGGCAGTTATTTTCCAAGCACTGAGCATGAACTCCTGAGGAATATGTAAACGCTGGAAAAAGGAACAAACTAAAGTGTCAGGGAAGCATAAACAATGTGGTTAGACTTTTCAGTACACAGCAAAACTAGTTCTCTGCATTTTCAAAAATGCCTTAAAATATACATCCAAAGCCATTGTGTGGGGGAACATCTTTAGTTTCACTAACGTTTGGCTGATGTGAGCATTAAAAGTAGCATTCTTCTTCCATACACTAAGCTTGAATTCTAAATCTGTAAGCAATGCATGGAAAAACTATGTTTGCTAAAGTCTTGGATGTTGATAAAACAAAAGGAACAAGAATAACCGTAATATAGCTTTGCAATGTACTGAAGCACAAAAAGTAGCTCTCCTAAGTAGGCACATTTTCAGTACTGGACAAATTGTCCACTAGGCAGGAAAACTCCATGACTTTCAGCTATGAGTTGTCTTCAAGTTTTTCCACTGTGGGAGAGGAGTGAGACGACACATACCCATCCTTAGATCCTAAAGGCTGTGGGGAGCAATCATTGTGACCCAAGAACCTCTTAATGCCAATTGGGCAGGGGGGCCAGAGGGGTTACAGGAATCTCCTGCATCTGATATGTACATTCTAGTTCACCAAAAAATGTCATGTGAGGTTTCGAATGAAAGCTGGCATCACAATGGTAATCAATATCCATGTGAAATGTATGTACAGATACTATGTAAGAAGTTATGTATGTATACTCAAGTATGTTCTTAAAGTCTGTATCAAAGTATTAATCACTACCAATGGTAAAAACAGGTTTTCTGTCAGATAGAGGTCAAGCCATCTAGCTGTTTACATGTAAATTGAGTATTGTCTCCTTCAAGGGTCTCCTATCACCAGTCTGAACTGAATGCAAATGAAGGATTGTAAGTACATCAGAAAGAAGGAAAAAGGAAGAGAAAAACAGTAGGAGAAGAGAACTTTATCTTGAGGTGCATATCAAGTGTTTTCTTGAGTATATTTAGGGGGACAAAGGGGACCACTGGACCACCTTCACTGAGGAAGTACAAGGACAGCAATTTTGCTTCCTGCAAAAGAGGGCTCAGCAAAGCTTGGTTGAAAATGCTGGAGAGAATTTTGCATGAGAAAAGCTTCTTTAGACAAGACAGTAACTTGTTAGTTTAGGCACTAGACAGCATGCTATGATTTTGTTTTATGTGGTACCATTTGTTCCCAATATTCGTATTCATTTTTGTGTGGATCTCTGTTCTTTAATAATAAACATATGTTTGTTTTTGCTACAAATATAGCTAAGTGCTGTAGAGTTAAGCACAGTGATGACCTTGAGTTGAATCTCATAAGCTAGTAGGTATGTTCCTCTGGGAACCGCAGGACTGCTAATTCTCAGTGTGCAGTGGATAAGGGGCTGGATACTGCAGGGAATGTTCTGAATATTCAGTATTCAGCCTTTGGTGACCTGTACAGAGAGTGCAAGGCTGGCAAAGGCCTGGGAGGTAAGGAGCATGTGGCCTGCCAGAGGCCATTAGTTTCAGGGAGCCCATGCACATCAGGCACAGACAAAACTGCTTCATGGTAAAGGTAGGTAGTGGCAAGGTGCCTGACAACCCTGGTACCCCAGGGGACCACCACAGTCATGCAGAGACTAGTGGTTTGATATTTGAAGGCACAAAGGGCAATTAGTTGCCCAGTACGAGTCAATAGAAACTTGGGCTCTAATTCCCATTTGTGTCTCAAAAAATCACTTTTCCTATCCTTCCACACTAATTTCCAGTACCCCTCATCCTTCATAGCAGCACAATTCTCCTTAGAAGCCATGCTCCTGTGGGATCCTTGCCCTTGAATACACTGAGTCTGGGGAATCACTAGAGGCAATCATAACCAGTGACTCCCTTTGGTAAGTACTCTGCAGTCTCATGAAGACTAAGCAAGGACTGGGAGGTGTGGGGGCTAATACTGTTTCGTTCCCTGGGTAAGGACTTTGCCTCAGCTGCAGGTCACAAGGGCAGCAACAGCTGAAGCGAGGAAGGAAAATGTCATACAATGGCCAACAATAAAGATGATGGTGAGATGCTGCTTTACAGCTAGAGAAGAAGGATAGAGAAAGCTGCCCCACACTCTATGGCTCATTCGACACTTGGGGTAGGGGACTGCTCCCTTTCTGCAATAGGCAGGTCAGCCAGTAGCCAAGCCCTTCCCTTGGTCAATCTGCCCAAATGAAGTGCTTTAATGCAGAATTTCCAGATCCCACACTATTATTGCAGGTCATAGCTTTCTAGGAGTTTGGGACTTGTTTGTTTGTTTGTTGCTCCTCCTGTTCTCCTGTAGCATCCTTGACCTTTCTCAAAATGGCCACCAATTCCCATTACTTTGAACCGGCCTGATGCCAAAGTGCCTCAGCTAAGCTGGCGATTTCCCTACAAGTTTTCCAGCTGGAAGAGAGGCTGCCGTAGATACATTTGGCTGTTATTTTCTATAGTGTCTAATGGAACTGAAGTCAGGCTGCCCTCACTGCTTTTACTCTGGGGTTTGGAAACCAAGGTGAAGGAGGAAAATATGATGAATGCAAGGGAGAATCAGAGAAAACCGAGAGCAGGTGAATGTAGGGAGGAAGTGTAGGATAGGAAAGTGGGATGGGCTCTTGGAGGAAAAATAGGGGTGGAGCAAGAAGCTGGAGGGTGTGGCAGGAAGGAAGGCAGGAAAGGGATAGGAAAACAGGCACAGAGATGGAAATGGAGAAGAGAATAATGAAACACCCACCATCAGCAGAGGGTTAATGGAGTCTCTCTGTCCCGTGCACACGCACACACGTACCTCATTTTGATAGCGGTAATGATCACACAGATGTTGAGGGTAGACAGCTTCCTCCTATAAGCCCCAAAATCAGAGGAGAGACTAAAAATAATGCAAACTCCATTATTTTTCAGTTTCATTATTTTGGGGGGGTGGGTCTGATTTACAATTTTTGAACACTTGGGTGAAATTCTGATCCCACTGAAGTCAATGGAAAAACTATCATTGGCTTCAGTGAGACCAGAATTTCAGCCTGAAAGTTGGCAACACTAATAATTTTCAATACTATTTCTTTACACTAGAATCTTAGCGTCACATAACATGAGGTATGGGATGTATGTTTCTAATTTTAATTTGCGTTGGTCTTTTGCATACAGTGGGGGACAGGGGCTCTCTCAAGTCCCTTCCAGACCCCACTGCCAGTCATTTATAATGTCCTTCCCTGCCGTTCACAGCAGACAGGGTTCTTTAAGTAAAACAAACAGCCAGAAGAAAGGTCTTCTTCCCTTTTTCTCGTGAGGGAAGGGAACATGTGTGAAAACAAAGAAAGGCAAAGGTGGCCTGGCTATCAACCAGTCTTTCTGGATTTGGGTCTTATCATTAACAGGTTTATTGTCTTTTTAATGGGGGTGACTTCCAGCCCCTCCCTCTTGGGGCACACAGCTTTGTAACTGGGCCATGCAGTTTTGGAGCAGTGAGCCCTGCCATTGTCTCCCTCTTGGCTGGCCTCTCTCTGCTCTCAGCAGTCTCTGAGGTGGAGCAGCCCTCTTCCTGTTTATCACTCCTTCCTGTGGCAGATGTTCCCTGAGTAAGCTCCTCCATTGAGCCAGAACAAGCCTTTCCGGTTCACTTTATTGGTACTGAACAGATCCAGAACAGCTAGTTAGTCTCCTCTCCGTCATAGTGAGGGCGTGTCCCTTCACACATACAATGACTTGAAAAACTCCTCAGTGCTTTCACAACCATCAGAGGGACATTGATTTCTGAAATTGTTTTGTGCTGTTTTCTGAAGGCTTTATTGAAATATACAATGTGAAGCTCAAAGTCAGAACAGCCTGGGTACAATCAAGGAGACTCTGTTCTGCCCTAGGGCTGACCTACTTAAACAGGGTGAGAAACCTGAGCAAGAGACTAGAAACTATCCAACTTACAAGGGGTGATGATCTCTCTTTCCACCCCCATACCCTGCTCCCCTTCTTCTATGCTTCCGGAGGGTTAGCCTGACCAGACACAGACTTTATTTTGGATTTTTACTTGGATCCAGAGCTAAGGGCCTTTAACTTTTATTCTATCTGAAACTTCATTAAAGGAAACAGTTCTTTTTATTAATTTCATTTGGCATCTCATTTCCCTGGTCTCTGCAAGCAGATGGGTTGACATCCAATTGCGGGAAAGTTAAGTTGGGACTCACCTGCAATGCTGCACCTGGCCAAAAGGGGGTCACATTGTAAAGGGATAAGCCATCCTAATAGATAAAACGCTAGTAGAGAATTCAGTCCTGTTCAGACAAGGACATTAGTCACATGAAGACAGATGGCAATGACTGAAGTTTTATTTCAATAGCAATGCAACCATTACAGACCTCTCTACTGCATTCTCTCTATCCAGAATTTCCACTAACACCTACCAAGGAAAGGCAGCTCACCTAGTCAGCACAAAAAACAGGTCATTCTATGAAATGCAGCTGCAGCTAGCTCATATCTTATTGCTGGAGAGTCTGCAACAACAGATTTCCCCCAACAGCTGCCTGAAGATTCCAGCCTCCAGGGAGACTGATCAAGGAAAAGAAGCATGGAGGGTCACTTCATACATTCTCTTATTATCTACTAAATCTTTTACCGGGAGTTTCTGCTCCAGAGAGGCTGTTGAGTGAATCCAGCCTGTAATGCTACATGGAAAATGATATTAAGCTGTTTAAGCAAGCAGTGTTTGGCAAAAGACTGTAAATAGTAACTAATACAGTGACTCTAGCCCAGTGAACTAGAGACTCCACTCCAAAGTTTTATTATAAAATGTAGGTATGACGTAGTTTAGGATAAATCAAATTATAAATCAAGCAGAAGAGTAGGATCACAAAATGCAAGGTAATATTTGAGATTATTAATTCGCACTTTACTTCTATGTTTTGGGCATAGCCAGGAGTCTTTATATGATTGCTTATCCATGTCAGGATACAGGGAGATCCTGTGTGGTAACTCTAGGCAGCATAATCTATGTTTAGTTAGCTTGGCTGTTAGCCAGAGACAACAACAAAGTTTGCCTGTGTCCAGTAGCTCCAATAAAGAACACTTTGTTTTTATTGTATCCGTGTCTACCATGAGAGACACTTCCAGTGTGACACTTTAAATTGAATGAAGACATGACTAACAGCTGACACCCTTGAAGACTCAATGATACTCAATACCCTAATGCTGTTGGGAAAAGCCTCAAGAGAAAAGATGTGGTACATTTATCAAGAGTTAGTTTTTTTTTTTTTTCACTTGAAACCAAACCCCAGCAAAGAAGAAAAACCTTTAGCGATCAACTAGAAAAGCTTGGCCAGCACAGTAAAACACAATTAGCAACTCGAAGAAAGAAGGGGAGGCCACAAGCCAAAAAGGAAAGAAAAAAATGAAAGTCATGGTGTAAGGAATGTGTAAGAATTTTCTTGGGTAAAATAGTGTGGTTGAGATTTTTGAAGCAATACAGGGAATTTAGTCACACTTTCCCCATTCATTTTAATGGATGGACTAATTTTCTGATGATATTTTAGTGATATTGAATGATATACATCTTTGATTTCATATAGACTTTGGACAGAACAGGATCCAAACTGCTTTTAGGATGGCATGGGAGAGAAAGAAAGGTGGTTTAGAGAGCCTCCTCCAGTGCTGAGCATAGCTCCTCTGTATGCAACATTACTGTAACTAGCCAAGCAGTTTACAGACTTGGATGATGTGCTACTGAAAGCACTAAACAGAGTTTGTCAGCGCATACATTGAATAGAACAAGTATCACAATTGTGTCCTGGCTAAACTAAAGATATTTTATACACTGATGAATTACCTGTTTATAGCATTCTGCTTATAGGAGTACAGTCCTAAGTACAAAAGTTTAGATGGTAACATACCATTCCACTGTGCGGAAGTGTTATTGTAAATCCACATTTCTGCTGAGGTAGTAGATATATTGTACATCATCTGGGTTCCAGTACTGTGATTTTTCGGCTTTCTAAAATGAAGTGGTCTAGGTCAAGATTAAAAACCTGAGACAGTGGATTCTAAAACTACTCCAAGGAAGCATAAACTGTGTCAGAAAATGCCAGTGTTGCCTGCTACTTGGAAATCAATTTTCAGCATATTATAATCTTCCACAACAATTGTTGATTGTATGGACTTTCTTTTGCACCTACTGCTTTCTTCAGAAGTGCATTCTCTGAGGTTCTGTCTACACTACAAATGTTGGTTGATGAAAGTTATTTTGGCATAAATCTGCCACAGTATGTCGCTCATGCATGTGCACACTTGGCTGCTTGTATTTGCACCACATGGCCTCACAAGGAGTACTTATGTCAATGCACAGTGTGGTTCACCATGGGTAGGCATCCCTACCCATGGTGTGCAACTTGACATGTCTGGCACACTGCCTTTTGGAAATTTTTGGCAATGCATGATGGGGTAGAAATGAGTCCTGCACGGGTGATGGGAGCGAGGGGTCAAGTTCCCATCATGGAACTTTCTCTGTCCCATGATGCCATCCATATCCCATCATTTTCATGCCTTTTTAAAAATGCCCACAAACCCATGCAGCACTTCTCGCTATCTGCCATGTCCAACAGAAGCATGAAGCCTGCACAGCTCTGAACTATTGCCATCAATGTTGCAACCACAAGATGAATAATCCTCTGGTATTGCAGAGCCCCAAGAAGAACTGCAGCAACTCGTAACATGCCGATTTTGTGAAGGATGGATTGCTGTGGGATGTACCAAAATCAGTTCAAGGTGGTTGGTGGTTTTCACAGAGCAGCTGCAGATAGTGGAGCACTGCTACTGCACCAAAAAATGAGCACTGACCAGGGCCGCCCAGAGGATTCAGAAGGCCTGGGGCAAAGCAATTTCAGAGGCCCCTTCCACAAAAAAAATTGTAGTACTATATTCTCATGGGAGCCCCTGCGGGGCCAAGGGCAAATTGCCCCACTTGCTTCCCCTCATGGGCGGCCCTGGGAAAAATAAACCTTCCACATCTCAGCACAAACCCAGTTTTGAGAAAACTTCTTTACAAGGTATCACTGGTTCTCAGCATCAGCTAATGCTAAAAGGCATTAAAGCTCATTAAAAGGATTGGACAAATATTTTCCATCAAACCTTTTTTTGGCTTGAAAACTAGGGGGTTTTAAAAAGCAGAAAAAAATCATGGACAATGTCTGCTTTCCTTCAAAATTTGTTGTGGTTTTTTTTTAATTGAAAAGCTGAAATTAGTCTGCCAACACCTGAATATGGTTTGGGGTTTTAGAAGTGTGTGGCCAAGTATTTGCTGCTTGCTGTGTTCGATTGTTTAAAGAAACAATAAAAAAAATCTGCTTAAAAAAAATCCAAAACTTTTGAACCACCTCAGCTTGTGACCAAACGCCTGAGCCCATCCAGTCAGAGATTTTCCCAGGTTTCTGATACTCTGCTGGCTTCCTTGACTCATATCTGTCGCTATAACTTTGGGTTCATTTAGGTTAGAACATAAGAACAGCCATGTCATAGTATAATTCCGCAATTTGAACCTTAGAGTCCAAAAGATGGGGTACCAGCATGAATTCCTCTAAGCTTAATTACCAGCTTAGATCTGATAGGCTACCACCACCCAAAAATATAGTGTTTTGGGGCAGTCTGGTCCCCACAAAAACCTTCCCTGGGGACCCCAAGACCCAAATTTCTTGAGTTTTACAACAAAGGAGAATAACCATTTCCCTTCCCCCTCCCTTTTTCCTCCCAGATTTTCCCGCCCTGAGTACACTAGGAGATCACCGTGATTCAAACTCCTTGAATCACAACACAGAGGAATCAGGGTTTTTTCCCCCCTTCTCTCCCCCTCCCAGGCTTTCCCTCCCTGGGCTATCCTGGAGAGATAGACGGATTCAAGCTCCGTGAATCTAAAACAAAGGGATTCCACCCTTTCCCCCCTCCCCTCTCTCTCCCTGTCTTCCATGAATTCCCTGGTGAGTACAGACTCAATTTCCTTGAGCCTCAACAAGGGGAAAAAATCAAACAGGTCTTAAAGAGAAAAACTTTTAATAAAAAGAAAGAAAAAACGTAAAAGTTGTCTCTGTAATTTAGATGGTAAATATTACAGGGTCTTTCAGCTTATAGACACTAGAGAGAAGCCTCCCCTCAGCAAAATACAATTTAAAATACTTCCAGCAAAATACACATTTGCAAATAAAGAAAATAATCAAAAAGACTAAACCGCCTTCTACTGTTACTTACTATTTGAATAGAAAATGAGAGAGACTGTAGGTACGTCTGGTTACCCTCTCAGAATCCAGAGAGAACAACAGACAAAAAAAAAGAACACACAAAGACTTCCCTTCACCGAGATTTTAAAGTATCTTGTCTCCTGATTGGTCCTCTGGTCAGGTGGTCCAGGTTTACTACTTGTTAACTCTTTACAGGTGAAAGAGACATTAACCCTTAACTATCTGTTTATGACAAGCCATACTGGGTCAAACCAAAGGTCCATCCAGCCCAGTATCCTGTCTACCGACAATGGCCAATGCCAAGTGCCCCAGAGGGAGTGAACCTAACAGGTAATGGTCAAGTGATCTCTCTCCTGCCATCCATCTCCACCCTCTGACAAACAGAGGCTAGGGACACCATTCCTTACCCATCCTGGCTAATAGCCATTAATGGACTTACCTCCATGCATTTATCTGTTTCCTAGAGACTGGCTCCATGGGGTCCTTCAAAAACTGGAGACAGTTACTGTGGGTTTGTCTTTAGTAAAGCTTATGTACATACTCCACGAACTGAGCATTTGAGCTTGGTCCAGAATCCCGGATGAGCCTATGTTGTGAAAACTGAAATGCTCAAAAGAGCACATGTATGTGAATGGACACAGGGTGCTAAAATTAAATTAACCCAGGGGTTCTCAGGGGGTCACGAGGTTATTACTGGGGGTCGCGAGCTGTCAGCCTCCACCTCAAACCCCGCTTTGCCTCCAGCATTTATAATAGTGTTAAATATATAAAAATGTGTTTTCAATTTATAAGGGGGAGGAGGGTTGCTATGTGAAAAGGGTCACCAGGATGAAAGTTAGAGAACCACTGAATTAACCCCTCTGGAGCCTCAGGGAATGTAGGGGAGGGGACTCTCCCTTCGTAGGGTTGGGAAGGATATTGCTCTTCTCAGGGGATCCCTCCCCCTGTGGCTAATTTTAAATGAAGCTACCTCTCCTGACATGAATCTCCCTATGGCATTGAAATTAAATATAGACTATAAGAGGAGGTTACTCACCTTGTGCAGTAACTGACGTTCTTCGAGATGAGTGTCCCTGTGGGTGCTCCACTCTAGGTGTCGGTGCGCCCCTGCGCCTTTGGTCTGAGATTTCTGCAGCAGTACTCGTACTGGCCACGCATGCTCAGAGCCTGCCCTCCCCCCCCCCCGCTCTGAGTATACCTCTAGTGAGTATGCACAGCCGGTTCCCTCAGTTCCTTCTCTACAACGGAGGCTACCCCAACTCCGAAGTAGAGGGGAAGAGGATAGGTAGTGGAGCACACCCACAGGGACACTCATCTTGAAGAACATCAGTTACTGAACAAGGTGAGTAACCTCCTCTTCGAGAGAGAGATGACCTTGTGGGTGCTCCACTCTAGGTGACTTTGAAGCAGTGTATCTCAAGCAGGTAGGGACTTCGGATCTGGTAGGAATGTAGTAGATAATACTGCTCTGCCTAATAGAGTGTCAGAGAGAGGACCCTGAGTAAGGGCGTAGTGTTTGACAAATGTGTGCTCGGAGGACAAAGTGGCTGCTTTACAAATGTCAATCAATGGTACTTTACATAAGAAGGCTACAGAGGTAGATACAGATCTAGTGGAATGTGTTCTAATGGATGCTGGAGGTGTAATGTTTTTTATATGATCGCAGAGTAGTATGCAATTGGAGATCCAGTTTGAAAGTCTCTGGGTAGAGATGGGTATGCCTTTGGAGCACTCCGTGATGGAGACAAAGAGTCTAAGAGAGTTTTATAAAGGGTTTGGTTCTGTCCAAATAGAAGGATAAGGCCCTGCGCACATCAAGCGTGTGCATTGTGGCTTCGAAGGAGTTTGCATGTGGTTTCGGAAAAAAAGTTGGTAGATGTATTGGTTCATTGATGTGAAATGAAGCGTGAACTTTTGGAAGGAATTTCGGGTGTAGGCGTAGGGTAACTTTGTCCTTGAAGAAGAGCGTATATGGTGGATCTGCCATAAGTGCTGCTATCTCTCCTGCCCATCTGGTGGAGGTAATTGCCACCAAAAGGTTGTTTTCATCGAGAAGTGCAATAGGGAGCAGGTGGCGTTGATGAGTTAGACAGGACAATACTAGGTGAAGATTCCATGGAGGTGTAGGTGGCTTAATGTCTGGATATAAGGTTTGGAGTCCCTTCAGGAAACGCTTGGTGATGGGATAAGCGAAGACCGAGGTATTGTCAACTGTATCATGAAAGGTTGTGATGGCAGCTAAGTGGACTCTGATGGAGCTGAAGGAAAGGCCGGATTGCTTAATGTCCAATAGGT
This sequence comes from Gopherus flavomarginatus, assembly GCF_025201925.1. Taxonomy (NCBI): domain Eukaryota; kingdom Metazoa; phylum Chordata; order Testudines; family Testudinidae; genus Gopherus; species Gopherus flavomarginatus. The sequence continues at coordinate 291,228,807 of NC_066617.1, forward strand.
AGTTGAGTATGCAGCGAAGAGGTGCCGAGGTAGGAGACAGTTGTTTAGTTGAACGCCATTCTGTGAATCACTTCCACTTTCGGAGATAGGTGGTACGGGTGGATTGTGTTCTGCTGTGTAGAAGCACCCTCTGAACTTGGTCGGAACAGTCTAGTTCTTGTTGGGAAAACCATGAAGATACCAGGCTTTGAGATGAAGCATGGAGAGATTCGGGTGAAGAAGCCGGCCGTGTTGCTGTGATAAAAGGTTCGGGATGAGAGGCAGTGAGATCGGTGGTCGAATTGACATTCTGGTGAGGAAAGGGAACCACAGTTGTCTCGGCCATGAAGGTGCAATCAAGATCACCCTGGCAAGGTCCGTTTGTATCTTTATGAGGACCTTGTTGAGCAATGGTATTGGGGGAAATGCATAGAGTAAGTCCCGGTGCCAGGGGATCATGAATGCATCTGCGAGGGAGTGTTTGCCCAGTCCCGCCCTGCCGCAAAAATTGAGGGATTTCGTATTTTTTGGAGTTGCAAAGAGATCTATGGTTGGGTAACCCCAAGTGCGAAATATGTTGTAAATGATTCCCTCATCTATCTCCCATTCATGCTCCGAAGGGAAACGTCTGCTTAACTCGTCAGCAGTGGTGTTCATCACCCCTGGGAGATAAGCAGCTGATATGTGGATGTGGTTCGCAAGGCACCAATTCCAGAGTTTTATGGCCTCTGAGCAAAGAGAGTGGGAGTGAGCCCCTCCTTGCCTGTTTACGTAGAACATGCAGGCAATGTTGTCTGTCATTATGCATACATGCTGATTCTTGATTAGTGGCAGGAAGTGGTGGCAGGCATTCCGTATAGCTCAAAGTTCTAGAACATTTATGTGCAGGGAGGTCTCAGAAGGAGACTGTTTGGTGAGAGATGTGGGCTCCCCAGCCAGTGAGAGATGCATCGGTCGCCATTATCAGAGTTGGGGAGGTCTGGAGGAAGAGGACTCCAGAGCAGAGGTTGGATGGGACTGTCCACCATAGGAGAGAGTCTTTGACTTGGTAGGGTATGGCCAGGTGTTTGTTTAGTGAGTGCACGTTTGGTTTGTAAACCGTGGCCAGCCAAGCTTGGAAGCACCTTATGTAGAGATGTGCATTCTGGACCACGAAGGTGCATGAGGCCATGTGCCCTAGTAGTCGGAGGCAGTCTTGGGTGGTGACCCGGGGGCTGTTGTGAAGTCTCGTAGCCAGCAGTTTTATGGTATTGAATCAGTTGGGTGAGAGAGAGATGCCAGCCCGGTTGTGGAGTCGAGGCTCGCTCCTATAAACTCCAGGTGCTGGGTAGAACTTAATATGGATTTGCTTCTGTTTATTTGCAGGCCCAGAGATTGGAAGCAATCAATGGTGAGTTGTGTGAAGCGGAGGGCTTCGTTGAACGTGGAGGCCTTCAGAAGGCAATTGTCGAGGTAAGGGAATATTATGACCCCTTTTTTCCTGAGGTAGGCAGAGACTACCGCTAGAAGCTTGGAGAAAACTCGAGGGGCAGTGGAAAGGCCGAAGGGTAGAACTCTGTATTGGAAATGCGTTGAGTCAAGGGTAAAACGAAGGAAACATCTGTGGGTCGGGTGGATAGTGACGTGAAAATAGGCATCTTGTAGGTCGAGGGCTGAAAAGCAATCACTCTGCTCCAGGGCTGAAATTATGGTGGTGAGAGTAACCATCTTGAACTTTTGCTTTTTGATAAATTTGTTGAGCCGCCTGAGGTCGAGGATCGGTCGCCATCCTCCAGTTTTCTTTTCAGTTAAAATATAATTGGAGTAGAACCCTTTCCCCTTGTGGCATTTGGGCACAAGTTCGATAGCCCCCAGATGAAGGAGATGATGTACTTCTTGCTGGAGGTGTAGCTCGTAAGAGGGGTCCCTGAAGAGGGAAAGGGAGGGTGGGTGGGTGGGAGGTAAGGAGAGGAAGGGGATAGAAAACCCAGTTGTGATGACCTCTAGAACCCACTTGTCGGTGGTAATATTCTGGCATCGGTGCAAAAATGGCCACAGGCAGTGTCCAAAGATAGTTGTGGGTGGTGCATACGCTGAAGTTGAGACGAAGTTTACGAGACTCTCAACCAAAGGTTCAAATCTGCTTATTAGTCGGAGGAAGTTGGGGCACATTGGAAGAATTGGGGCGACGCCGCTGATATCTGGATCTCTGGCATTGGTGTTGCTGTTGTTGATCCTGAGATCTTGTGAAATGCTGAGTATATGGCTGGTAGCGTGGACGGTGGTAAGGTTGATATCTGTACTGTCAGCTTCTGGTCTTAGGGGTTTGGATTCCTAAGGACCAAAGAGTTGCCCTTAACTCCTTCATTGAGTGAAGCACCTCATTTGTGGTGGAAGCAAAGAGTTTATCACCATCAAAAGGGAGACCCTCTATGGTACTCTGAACCTCTCAAGGAGAAAGGGAAGAGGAGAGCCATGAGCCTTGGCACATGACCACCTTAGCAGTGGATCTTGCTGCGGTATTGGCTGCATCTAGAGCTGCTTGAAGAGCTGTGCGTGATATGATTTGGCCCTCGGAAACTAAAGCTGTAAACTGTTGTTTCCTCTGGTCTGGAATGTGTTCAATAAAGTCCACGAACTTGTTATAGTTTCTATGGTCGTACTTTGCCAGAACTGCAGTATGATTGGCAATTCGAAATTGTAAGGTTGAAAAGGCATACACTTTGCGACCCAGCAGGTCTAAGCATTTGCTTTCCTCGTTGACTGGGGTTTGGAGGAAATATTGTTTTTTGTTCCTTTGACTGGCTGCGTCCACTACCAGTGAGTTTGGCGCAGGATGTGAGAAAAGGAATTCAGAGCCCTTAGAGGGAATGAAGTATTTACAGTCCGCTTGTTTGCAGGTAGGCTGGCTTGTGGCTGGAGCCTGCCAAATGGACTTAGTCGGTTCCAGAAGGGCTGCATTGATTGGTAATGCCAGTCTGGATGAAGAAGAGGGTTGCAGGATGTTCGTTAACTCATGTTGTTGGTCCGGTACTTCCTACAAATTGATTCTAAGTTCACTGGCAACCCTTTTAAAGAGATCCTGGAATTTTGAAAAATTGTCTGAGGACGTTAGAGGGGAGGGAAGTAAGGCTTCTTCAGGCATTACTTCAGTTGGTACTTCAGTTGGTACTGGGTCAGGAGCAGGAATTAATTGATCTTGAGAATGGGAGGGTGCCGACAAATTTGTCATATCATTTGGACGTTCACGTCTCGTTGAATTGGAATAGAGGATGTGCTGCCGAGGGAAAGATGCCCATGGGGCCCAATACTGCCATGGTGGCGGAAAAGGCATAGGCGTTGCCATCCAGGGGTTAACACACCAGGAAGCAGGGTCTTGAGAATAGTCTGAGACAATTTTCCTGTGCCCGTGCGTGATAGGAGTCCGAGGATGGAATTCTGATTGCATTGAAACATCACCCTGTAGTTCAGACTCCTCTTCACTGGAGGAAGGCTACTCGGACCCTGAATCATTCATAAGGGAGAAGCAGTCTTTAAGGAAGGGTGATTGCAGCACAGGTGATACTTAGAGGTCACTTGACTGGGTAAACGGCAGCTCTGAGGCAGCTGAAGGTGAAGGCGATAGAATTGCTGTGAGGGAACCCAGGCTTGCACCGAAGTTCTAAGTGTTGGCTCCGTGCCAAGTAGCGCTGTTAATGCCGGTGCTGGAGCCAGTGCCACACTATTAATAGCAGGCTGCAGTGCCTCACGGGGGTCCTGATATGTCGGCACCGCATTCATCGCGGTGCCGATGGGTGCCATAATCGAGGCAGGCAACTGAAAGCCTGTCGCCTCAGCACCAGGGCTTCGCGCTGCCACGAAAAGCACAGGCAGGTTTAAAGTGGTGCTGGAGGAGCCTGGCTCATCGAAAGTGCTCAGGCGGGGAAGCACCGGTAAGGAGACCGTGGATCTGACCGGAGAAGGTTTGTGTCTGAGGGCTTCTTTTGAATTTGACAGAAGGTGCCCTTGTTTTGCTGTTTTCTTCTGCTTTTTAGAAGCGGGAGAGCTGTGTCGGTGAGCGGAAGCAGAGTCCGCACCAGGGTCTGAGGCTGACCCTAAGGATTTTTGAAGTAGAATAAGTTTAAGTTTTAGCTCCCTGTCTTTTCTCACCCTGGAGCTTAGTTTAGTACAGTGAGCACATTTGTGGGGAATGTGGGTCTCCCCCAAACATTTTATGCACTGTGAATGTCCATCCGAAAGAGGGATAGCGTCCTTACAGGAGGAGCAGCGCTTAAAGCCTGTGGAGCCACGCATGTCTGAAGCGGCTGAGAGAAAAAAAAATTTTTTTTAAAGGGTAGAAAAAGGGGTAACACTAACTAACAAGAAACTGGCTAACTACAAGTTATTTTAAGATGAGGAAATAAATTCTTTAACGAGTCTGCTGAGCTCTGTCTCAAGCCGGGGACGGTAGAGAAGGAACTGAGGGAACTGGCTGCGCATGCTCCCTAGAGGTATACTCAGAGCTGGGGGGAGGCAGGCTCTGAGCATGCGTGGCCGGTACAAGTACTGCTGCAGAAATCTCCGATCAAAGGCACAGGGGCGCACTGACACCTAGAGTGGAGCACCCACAGGGACATCTCTCGAAGAAGAACATGGCATTTGAGAAGTGAAAGGCATGGTAGCCCTAATGGAAAAGCTAACAGCTTGGCTCTTCTGCAAGCCTCAAACTGCTGATTGAGATTTAGGGTAGGGAAGGCTGTGCCTCCCAAACAGCCTGGCCCTGACCCCCACCCACTTCCTGCCCCCCGACTGCTCCCCCTCAGAATCCCCAACCCATCCTGCTCCTTGCCCCCTCATCATCTCCCAGAGACACCACTACCACCCCGGGATCCCACCCCTCCTCCCTGTCCCCTGACTGCCCCAACCCCTACCATCCCCCCGATGAGTCCTGACAGACCCCCAGAACACCCACAATCCAACCCCTTCCCTTTCCCTGTCCTCTGACTGCCCCCCCAACCTCTGCCCCCTCCCTGTGCCCTGACTGTCCCCAAGACTCACTGCCCCTTAGCCAACCCCCCTGGCCCCAGCTTCTTACCCCTGGCTCCCCACTTACCCGGAGCCTCAGCGCATCGCATCCAGGGCCGCCCCTGAACAGCGGTGCAGCGTGGCTTTGGCAGGGCCTGAGCTCCTCCCCGCTCAGAGCCCCAGGGTAAAGGGGCTGTGAACTTCCTCCACTCAGCCTGGAGTTCGCAGCCCTGCCCCCTTACCATGCAGCTCTGAGCAGGGCGGAGCTCAGGCCCCACCGGAGTCAGGCTGCAGCTGTTCAGGGACAGCCCTGGATGCGCTGAGGCTCCGGGAGAGGGGCGAAGACGGGGTCGGGTCGGACTGAGGCAGGAGCCTCAGCTGTTCTCTTGGGGGCCACTGTGAAGCCCGGGGCCTGGGGCAAATTGCCCCACCTCCCCCACCCCCCCCGGGTGGCCCTGGCACTGACTGATGGGATTGCATCATAATTAAGGCTATGATTCTGTCACAGAGGTCACAGATTCTGTGACTTTCCAGGACCTCTGGGATTTCTTCTGAGGAAGGGCGGGAGCAGTTGACCAGCAGCCAGCCCTGGGACCACCAGAGCAACCATCCCCAGCCCACCAGAGAAGTGACTGGGGTTGGGGAAGTGCCCCTGAGGTTGGAGCAGCAGCAGTCAGCCCCTGCCACAGTAGTGGGACTGGAGCAGCTGCAAGCCCTGGCAGCACACTGTTTGTCCAGCCCTCTCTACCCCCAGGTTATTTTTATGAAAAGTCAAGGACAAGTCACAGGCTTCCATGCATTTTTGTTTATTGCCCATGACCTGCCATGACTTTTACTAAGAGTAACCATGACAAAATCTTAGCCTTAATCATAATGCAGGCTTGGGATGATGAGCTGTGGCAGCAGAACTTTTGGATGTGAATGACCACATTCCTAGATCTGTGTTTTGAGCTCTCCCCAAACTTCCAGCGCAGGGACACCAGAATGAGAGCTGCATTGAAAGTTAAGAGGCAAGTGGTGATTGCACTGTGGAAGCTTGCAATGCCAGATTGCTACCAGTCAATGGGGAATCATTTTGGAGTTGGAAAATCTATAGTGAGGGCTGTTGTCATGCACGTGTAGGGCCATTAACTATCTCCTGCTATGAAGGACTGAGAATCTAGGCAAGGTGCAGGACACAGTGGATGGATTTTCATTAATGGGGTTCCTGAACTGTGGTGGGGTGATGATATGTACTCATATCCCTATTTTGGCACCAGCCTAACTTGCCATAGAGTACATCAACAGAAATGCCTACTTCTCTATGGTTACACAACCATTGGTTGATCTCTAGAGACACATCACAGACTTCAATACTGGCTGGTCAGGAAAGATGTACTTGCATGGCACTTGCATCTTTAAGGACACAGGACTATTCAGAAAGGTGCATGCAGGGACATTCTTTCCCAACCAGCAGATAACCATTGGCGATCAATATTGAAGTGTAAGTAGTGAGTGATCTGCTCATAGAGGTCCATGTTTCTGTGATTGCTCCTTAGCTTCTTCCCACAGGCCCAAGAGACCCAATATCTCCTCTGTACTCCAGGCAGGAACACTACTCGAGTGTGTAGCCAGTGTGGTCGGCTGAGCAGCTGCACACAACAAGGGAGAGCTGCTAGGAATGCTCTCCATGCCAGGCAATCGAGGAAAGGCATTTCAAAAATATGCAGGGTTTTTCAAAGGGTATGAGGGGCAACAGGCTTCTGGTCTCGATGACCCTTGGCAATAGAGTTCACAATTGTTACCAAAATGGTCAGTGTCTGGCATTATGGGACAGGCTCTGAAGGGCTGGTAGGGTCGATACAGTCACACAGTACATTGACCATTTAATGCAATCTGGGAAGGTGGTGTTATCGCCATCATGGGGTGCTTATGTCAGCAGGAAGCAAATTTGAGCATAGACACATGAACAACTAGGCCAATGCAAGGCAACTTATGTCAGTCTAGTAGTGTAGCATAGACCAGGCTTGTGACATTACACATCACCAATCCATGCCACTCTCCAATTCATCACTAGAACATCACTGCACATTGATAATTTTAGTGTAAATATCTCAGAGGGAGGTACTATGGATAATGTACCAGCTGAGCCAGAATGAAACTAGGCAGAATAGAAGGAATGCAAGTGACCTCAGCAAAGGAGCAGTGTGGCATCCTATGTTTGGGAAGATGTCAAATAGAAATTAGGGATATACAATAAGTAGTCTATGGAAGCAGATTTTAAAAAAATAAAAATACTAATGCAATCTATAAATATTCTTGCTAGTTTGAATTCACGTCCTTTTGCCAATGAGTCCAACTGAAAGGTCACAAACAAAAAGCATCATTGACTCAATACTGGTAATCGGTAACATGACATGAAAAGCTATTCCATTATAGCACAGAAAATTGCCCAAAACCACATTGACATGCTAAATGGTGGTTTCTTTACAAGTGCATTGCCATGACAACCAATTAAAAAACACTCTCTCTTGCTGAATTAACTAATGCCTAAGTTGCTAAAAATAGAGAGAAAAAGATTTTGGGTAGTGATCATATCCTTGTGACTAACACAGAGATTTAAAACGAGTAGCAACTTGCCTAACAATTTATATCAATTCCACAGTAAAATAGCTTTGTGAGGGATTGTGATGGGGTTGTGCTACTCCCTGCTCATCGATAGCTCCTTGTGGCTCATCTGGGGAATTATTTCATCGCTGTCCATGCTCTAGCCTGAAGTTGCTCAGCCTGTTGCTTCGGTCACTCACTCTGTGGCCCCTTTCGCTAGTCAGGAGCTGTATTGCCTCTTCTTCATGGCTTAGCCCTCTGGCCAAATCACAGCTGTCTTCCCCTGCTGAGGTCTCACCACAGTCTCTCTTTACACAGTCTCAGGCAGTCTCCGTATCCATGGCATTGACTGTGCCACTTCCACAGTGTCCTTATGGAAGTGGCACAGTCAGGAGAAACCGGGACCACCCTCTCCACTCTCCAATAGGTTCCAGTCCTGGGACCCTCGAATCTGCAGTTCAGATCTATATGCTCCCAGATTTTACTGCTGCTTTGCTGGACTATTTCCTAGATTCCCATTACAGGTTCCTGCTCTTCCCCCCTTGTATCAGGGAGCCTGACTGCAGATTTCCTCACTACAACACACTTCTCTTTTGTCAGCTCCCCAGCTTTATAGAAGCTCTGCCTGTTTTTGCCCAGGTGAGCTTCATCCCCAACTCATCATCACAAGGATTTACAAGTTTTCCAGGAATTTTCTGAAGCCCCAGAGCAGTGGGCTGGTTTCATGTTTAATTCCAAAGAAATATAAACTACTGGAGCTCAGCGATCTCAGCCAAATCATCTAGCAGTTGTTTTGGGTGGCTGTGTTTTGAAATGAATGACTATTCACGTTCTTTTGGACGAGAGCACTTCTATCATTTTCATTCATTACATCTTTCATTTTAAAATAGCAAAATTAAAAGAACTCATCTGTAGTTGCCTTAAAGTGCCTTAAAACAGAAAACTGCTGATTAGAAATTTTAAACTTTGTACAGAACAACTTGATGAGCTCATCAGTTAATTTTGCACAGAAGTCTAAGCAGTGACTTTCTACCAGTCTGTCTTAAAATGTAGTTTAAAAAACAAAATTTTACAAAATCCATTACTAAGACTGAAATTCTAGGATGCTTAGGGTAGGATATTGACAAATTAACAGGAGTACTTGTGGAGTAAAGATGCTATTCAGTATGAGTAAGGCACTCAGAATATGGCCCTGAATTTTTTTATGAAATCTTAATTTCAAAACAACTTGCCTTTTTGTGGGTTGAACTTAAATATTCCCAGTCATTGTACTGAAGCATGGTACTACTCTCTAAAAACTATTTTCATGTAGTCATTTCTTAAAAAACAGATATGGACATCTTTTTTCATTGTCTAAGTTGAAGAGCAAACATGTGAACATCAACCAAATGTAAATTGACTTTACAAAAATTGTTATAATAATCACCATCCTTGTTAGTAACACACATGGGATTTTAACGGCATTCTTTTAAAAAATTAAATGGAACTTATTTGGCTGCTGGATTTTAGAATTTTTGTAACTAAACCTTTCAGTAATACTGTATAGTTGCTTTAAAGAAATTATAAATTCTTAAGTATTAGTTGCCAATATCCATACTGCCTGCTTCTGATTCTCTTAGCCTTCAGTGAGACACCACCAAAAACTCCATGGACTTCTGTGGCACTAAGCACCCCTGTATTCACATTCTACACAACATTGTAGTCTGATCATTAAGTGAGGTATGTGTGTGATAGATAGAAAGAATTATGAATATATGCTGGAGTTCTAACTAAAGGGTGTATAAACCAGGCATGTCAGGGGGAGTTGTTAAACAGGTCTCTTCTAAACAAAGGAATGTGTGTTTACCTCAGTTTACATATAAGCAGTTAGATTCATCAAGCTAATAAGGGGTGGAAGCAAACCTCACACTAGCAAGAGGGAGAACAGACAGCACAGGGTCTACACCCAGCAGACAAGAAGCTTGGTCTGGGTTTTACTTTTCACAAGAATCCATTTCAAGGGTTTACTGGACTACAAAGACAGGATGCTGATCCTCAAGCGATAACCAACTGAATCAACTGGTTCTATACAACGTTGCTGTATTATATTGTGGCAAAGTACTTTCTTCTCCTCAGCAGGCTCAGTCATTTTTAGCCTTGGAGATACAGGCTTGTGCAAAGCAAAGCCTTCTAGGTAGCACAGGGTCTGGCTAATCCTTCCCTGTCAGTCCCTTGTGCTTGTTTCCTTTACTTTTGGGGACAGAGTGCAGCCTTCCTTGCTGGAAGGGTTCAGAGCCTTGTTGCACCTAACTTGCTGGCAGCTTCTCTCACTCTCCCCCCGCCACCCACTTCCACACCCGGGAGGGTTTAAAAAGGTCTCCAGCAGTTGGAGCCAGCTGGACCTAATTAGTTCCCTGGTAACTCCTTTTCCAGCTGAACCTTATTTCCCCATGGCTCTCTCTCCTCAGTGGATTGGGAGAGGCCTTTTAACCCCCTGGGACTAATTACTACCCCTCCCTTTGTAGCCATTTGTCCTGGGTTTGCCACATATCTCCCCTCCCTCCCACCCCTGGTCAACACTACGGGGTTGGGCTACTTGGGTCAGAAAGCAGTGCACTCTCGACAGGCCATTCACATTGCCATGTTAGGTTCCAGACCTATGCCGTACTGTGAAGTGGAAGGGTTGAAGCGACAGGAACCATCTTGTTACTCTCGTGTTTTTGTCTTTGTTTTGGTGCATCCACTGCAAAGGGGCATGGTCCGTGACAAGGGTAAACCTCCGTCCAAGTAGATAGTAGCGGAGGCTTTCTATGGCCCATTTTACCGCCAAGCATTCCTTCTCCACTATGGCGTATTTCCGTTCTCTAGATAGGAGCTTCCTACTGAGGAAGAGGACGGGGTGTTCATCATCTCCAACCATTTGTGAAAGCACCACTCCCAGCCCTACTTCAGAGGCGTCAGTTTGTAGGATAAACTCCTTCCTCCAGTCTGGGGCTACTAATACAGGGTCTGTGCAGAGGGCCGTCCTCAGATCTGCAAAAGCGGCTTCGGCCGCAGCAGACCATTTTACTGTGTCTGGGCCCCGAGCTTTGGTTAGGTCCGTTAATGGACATGCCCTGGTGGCAAAGTGGGGAATGAACCATCTATAGTACCCCACTAGTCCCAGGAATGCTTTGACCTGTTTTTTTCCAGAGTGGTTGGGGCCACTTCTGTATAGCTTCTAACTTGTTGAGCTGGGGCTTCACCACACCCCTCCCCACTATATACCCAAGGTACTTGGCCTCAGCTAACCCAATCAAACATTTGGAGGGATTTGCAGTCAGTCCTGCCTTCTTCAGGGTATCCAGGACCGCTTCTACCTTCTCCACGTGTCTCCCCCAGTTGGTGCTATATATGATGACATCGTTGAGATAGGCTGCTGCGTACTTTCCATGGGGTCATAACAGTTTGTCCATTAGCCATTGGAAAGTAGCGGGGGCCCCATGCAACCCAAAGGGGAGAACAGTGTACTGATATGGTCCTTCTGGAGTTGCAAAAGCTGTCTTCTCCTTGTCGGCCTTGGCCGGGGGATCTGCCAATAGCCCTTGGTAAGGTTGATCACTTCTGATCATTGTTCCAGAGTCAACTCTGAGGATATTCCCACCAGGTCGGGCTGCTTGCTTTTAGGGGATGGTGCCCCCAGCGCAACCACTGGAGCTTCTCTATCCTGCCAAGGTTTCAGCAGATTTATATGGTAGATCTGCTCCAGCTTCCAGCAACTTGGCTGTCAGACCTTATAGTCGACTTCTCCTATTGCTTCTATTACCTCATACGGCCCCTGCCACCTGGCCAGGAGCTTGTTCTCCGCCGTGGGTATGAGCACCATCACCCAGTCTCCCAGCTGGAACTTCCAGGTCATTGCTTGGCGATTGTAGCACGTCTGTTGTGCCCCTTGGGCCTTCTCCATGTGTTCACGCACAAGGGGGGCGACTCGGCTATTCTGTCTTTCATCTGCAGCACACGTTCAACAATGTTTCTCCCTGGGCTCGGCTGTTCTTCCCAGTCTTCTTTAGCCAGGTCCAGTATGCCCCTGGGGTGGCGACCATATAACAGCTCGGAGAGAATCCAGTGGAAGCCTGAGGAACCTCCCTTATGGCAAAGAAGCACGTAAGGCAGCAGAGCATCTTTCCCATCACGACTAATCACTTTCCATAACATGTTTTTCAACATCCTATTAAAACGTTTGACAAGGCCATTGGTCTGGGGATGGTAGACCGAAGTTCTAAGGGCTCGTATGTGGAGCATTACACATAGGTCCTTCATCAGCTTAGACACAAAGGGGGTCCCTTGGTCCATCAGGATCTCCTTAGGTATTCTACTCTGGAAAAAATCTGGACTAATTCTTTGGCTATGGTCCTGGACATGGTATTCCGTAGGGGTACGGCCTCGGGGTATCGAGTGGCATAATCTAGTACTACCAGAATGCACTGATGTCCCCGGACTGACTTGTCCAATGGCCCTACTATGTCCATAGCTATTCACTCAAATGGGATCTCGATAATTGGCAGGGGTACCAGAGGGGCCCTTAAGCGTGGTTGGGGCCCGTGCATCCGGCATTCCGGACAGGATGTACAATATCACCGGACTGCCGCATAAATGCCAGGCCAAAAAAACCTCTGTAGAATCCGATCAAGGGTCTTATCTACTCCTAGATGGCCCCCGAACAGATGACTGTGGGCCAGATCCATTACAGCCCTCTGATGCTTCTGGGGGACCAGGAGTTGTTCTATGACTTGCTCTTGGACACGGACTACTCTGTATAGCAGATCATTCTTAATCATGTAATATGGCCCTGGGCCCTTAACTCTCCCCTCCACAGGGACCCCATTTACCTTGGCTGCTACTTTATGAATATTGTGGTACATGGGATCATTGGCCTGATCCTGGCCAAAATTCCTGTGTGCGGTCCCCATTTGTCCAAATTCTGGGGGGTCTACCTCCGTCTCCCCCTCGGGGAAAGCCCCTGGGGAACCAGGTTCAACAAGAGGGTTGTTGATAGCTGACCCAGTCCTGCTGTCAGTTGAGCCCCTTCTTTTCCCCCCTACAAGCATAGACTTCTGGTACTGGGTCAGGATCCTCATCCTCGTCCTCCTCCTCCTTTTATCTGCCCTCCGTTCCCTCCAAGTCTTCCTGTACTTCCCCAGCAGGGAGAACAACTTCTGGCTAAACTCCTGGAATGCCAGGGGAGGGTCACCTATCTGGGCCACACCCTGGGTCCCAGGGTCATTATTTTCTTCTACCTCCTCCCCGGGGAGTAGGCTGTCAAACCCCGGGAAGTCTTGTCCGATAAGGACAGGGCAGGGGAGTTTTGGAACTACTCCCACCGTCAACTTTGTGGGGTTTCCGAGAACTTCTATTTTAAGAGGATGATTGGATAATAGTTGACGTCCCCATGCACACAGGATATTCCCAAGCGTTTGGCCCGGGTTAGTTGGTCCTGCCTGATCAGCTTCCCCGAGACTAACGTGATTGCATTTCCTGAGTCTACTAATGCTGTGAGTTGTATACCATTCACCTTAACAGGCCTAGTGTATCTATGAGGGACCATTGCAACCCCAACTAGACTTATTAGATCACAAGGTCCCCCTATATCTCCCGGTTCACATTGCATAGGCTCTCCTAGATTTGGGGAGTGATATAGAATCATAGATTATTAGGGTTGGAAGGGACCTCAAGAGATCATCTAGTCCAACCCCCTGCTCAAAGCAGGACCAATCCCCAAATGGCCCCCTCAAGGATTGAACTCACAACCCTGAGTTTAGCAGGCCAATGCTCAAACCACTGAGCTATCCCGCCCCCCATGCCCCAATTCGTCACAGGCATAACATCAGTACCTCGCTCGGGGCAACCCCCTATTTTTTGGGGTGCTGGGCTTTATCCCCCAAGTCTTTCTCCCCCAGTCCTCCAGTCTCTCCAGGACCTCCGGCTGCTCTTCCTCCCCTCCATTGTCCGGCCTGGCACTAGGGCAAACCGGGGCCTCGGAGCAGAGACTGGTCTCCGATTCTGGTGCCTTCCTTCCCCAGTGGTGTAAGAAAGTTCTTGGGCTGCTAAGTGTCTCTCTACGAGGGTAACTAGTTAATTGTAAGAGAAGGGATCATTTTGGCGACCCACCCTCGTATGTCCAGTGGCAACCCCCTCATGTACCTGTCCAACATCAGGATTTCCACTACCTTCTCTGGCCCATGGGTCTCGGGGCAGAGCCACTTCCAGGAGAGGTGGATCAAGTCAAATAGCTAGGACCTCGGCACTTTGTCATCCCAGTACTTCCACTCGTGGAAGTGCCGGGCCCTTATGGCTGGCGTCACGCCTGACCCTCGCCAGGATTTCCGCCTTCAGCTGGGGGTAATCCATAGCTGCTTCTGTGGTCATGTAGAAGTAGGCCTTCTGGGCCTCCCCACACAGGAATGGAGCCAGGATACCTGCCCACTGGTCTTGGGGCCAGGCCTCCCGCAGTGCCGTCCTCTCGAATGCAAGGAGATATGCCTCTATATTGTTGTCCATTGTCATCTTCTGTAAATAGTTGCTCGATCATAGTGGCGGGGTCCCCTGGGCCCATGCATCAGCGTGGTCAGGGCTTTCAACTGGTTCACTACTTCATTCAGGGTGGCTTGATCTTGGGCAGTTGGTTTGTCTCCTGTTGGACATGTACTGACTCTTGCAGGGATGCCATCTGTACTCTGGTAGCCTCTTGTTGAGCTGCAGTGGCCTGTATCAACGCCTTCACTATATCCTCTATTTTTTAATTTTTTTAGTGATTTACCTTGCCCTGAGATGGCTTGCCACAGAGCCTCACTCACTATATCATCCCACTCCTGACACCACATGTAGCAAAGTATCTCCTTCTCCTCAGCAGGCTTGGTCATTTTTAGCCTTGGAGATACAGGCTTGGGCAAAGCAAAGCCTTCCAGGTAGCACAGGGTCTGGCTAATCCTTCCCTCAGTCAGTCCCTTGTGCTTGTTTTCTCTCCTTCTGGGGATAGAGTGCAGCCTTCCTTGCCTGAAGGGTTCAGAGCCTTGCTGCACCTAACTTGCTGGCAGCTTCCCTGCTTCTCTCACTCCCCCGCCCCCTCCACTTCCATGCCCAGGGAAGGTTTAAAAAGGTCTCCAGCAGTTGGAGCCAGCTGGACCTAATTAGTTCCCTGGTAACTCCTTTTCCAGCTGAACCTTATTTCCACTGAGGAGAGATAGCCATGGGGATTGGGAGAGGCCTTTTAACCCCCTGGGACTAATTACTACTCCTCCCTTTGTAGCCATTTGTCCTGAGTTTGCCACAATATATATATAGAGTGAGATCTTTTCTAAACACAAATACACTAATGATTAATACGGTTGTGAAATGTCTGTATTAACACTATAGGAAGAATTATGAAAACTCACTGGTATGTTTTAAAGTGTGTGACTGAACAAAGGAAAGAGCAGATCTCCTGCCCAGAGCAAGGGAAGGGGTCGGCAGAGGCACGGGGAGGGGCAACTATTTACCCGTAGGGTCCTGTGTAAATTAAGCATGGTAGATCAAAACAATGGAAGGTTCATTTACATACAGTAGGATAGGAAGCCCACAGGAAGTAAATAGCAGCATGAGGTAAGCTTTCTGGTGGACACAACAAGCTTCCAGCCTCCTAAAGCAAAGTCATTGCACTTTGGGAAATATAAGCAAGGACAGAAGCAATCTTTGGCATCCACCCCCAGACAGACACAAGGGAATAGAGCCCTTCAACCAAGAGAGGGTTGGAGTCACTGGGAACTAATTGGTGAGAAACCTGCTCAGGCAAAGATTGTACCACCTTTTAGACTTTTAGAAGAGTATTTTGTTTTGTTTTACTTGTAACTTTTTCTATCTTCATTCTTTACATTTGAACTCACTTAATTCTATGTATATTTTCTTAATAAATTTATTTAGTTTTTACCAGAAACCAATTCAGTGCTGTATTTAAAATGGAAGGGTGCATTTACCCCCAGTTAAGTTAATAAATTGATATGGTTTGGTCTCTTTGCAGGAGCAACGAACCTTATTATTTCTCTGAGCTGTCCAGGAGAGGGCTAGACATCTCAGGGCGAATGGCTTTGGGGAAATTTGGGACCAGGAATGTGTTAGGGTCCTCTTGCTGGTTGTAACCAATGCTGGTGGGATCCAGAGTGTGACTGGTGTGTTGCTGGCAGGCTGCTGGACCAGGGCTGCAGCTATACACGGACACTCAGGGTGTGACCTGCAGGCTGGTAGTGAGCAAACCAGATTGTGAGCAACAGCAGCAAAGCACTGTGAGGCACCCCAAGGTTACAGGGCAGGAAGTGACAACCTCTCACTGGTCTGAACTGCACCTCAGATCGTGACAACCTCACATACATAAGCTGAGGATCTGAACCATGCATTTTGTTAACACTACAAAGAAAAGGAACTAATATTAAGATCTGTAAGCATCTAAAAAGTAATTGATTAGGGCTGATATAAAATACATTGGGCAATATGATCACTTTTTAGGTAGAATTACAAAATTAGATAGAATGACAAATGTTTAGATCATCAGAAAAAAAATTGCCCTACCAGCGAGAGCACTTTCCATTGTAAGTAGCAATAGCCCCATTTATGAAATTACTTAAAACTGCTCTGGAGAATATACATGTAGGGAGCTATTCTGCTCTGACACAGAAGATACTACAAGGGCCTCTAAGCTCTCTCTCTTTTGATTTTTAGGATTCCGAAACCTATTTTAAAAAGAAATCTGTTCACTGACTATTTGAATGAAAACTTAAATAGCCCCAAGCTTTAAAATTACTATCCGTAGTAAATGAACGGAGCAGCAGTAGAGTCACCAAATTCTCTATTATACAGTTATGAAAGCAGCTCATTCACTCCCATAAAGATGTACAGCATGAAAATTTAATTAAGCACATCAATCAATGAAATGGAAGGAAATAGCTTCACAAAACATGCACAATAAAAACTATTCCAATGACATTTGTAGGAAAAAAGCAGATCATTTTTTGGAAATGCTCTCACAATTCTGCTGTGTTTTTCTTGATTGCTTAGCACTGTCCTTGACTGACTAGCATTTTGAGTGTTATGAAAAGATAAAAGGAGGTTAATTATAATGGGAATAAATGTATCTCCATTTGTTGTTTTATGTGTTTCATAAAATGATTGTAGCTTTAAATATTTCCTTAAGTGACCAGACCTTGCATGACCCTTTGTAGATAATAGTGACGACAGGGCAGATCTTGATTTCTAACCCGTGACTTTTGAGTCCTGCTTAAACTCAGACCATATTACCAAATAAAAATTAGAAAGACAGTAGCAGTAAAAGGCCTTTAAAAGCAGATGTCCTCTACACAAGATGTCAGTTCACACTGGGCTATGATTAGCTCACAAGTACATGCCAGATTAAAAAGATTGAATAAACTGCAGCTCTCGAGCATGAAGAGAATAAAAGCAAGTGAAGAACAGACCACAGAATTTTGGTTTTCTAGGTCTTGCTTTCCCCCCTTCACATTCACGTTTCATTAAGTGAAGGTGAAGCTACATTTTCAGTCATGGTCTGGGCCTGGAGTTCATGGCAGTGGCCTCAATAAGTCTCACAAGTGAGGTAGGTTCAAGCCTAAAGAAAGTGCGGATGTGAGACCTCCGGGAAAAACGCATGCCCCAGAAGAAGTGGTGCTGGTGAGAGCTGGTCAAACACAGGGATATTTTTCATGAAAAAATTAGTCCCCATTTTTCAAAGACTATTTTAAAAATTCATTTTTATTTTACTAGCTCTGATGTTGGTAATTCAGAGAGACTTTCCTCTGAGTCAGTTCTGCACTGATTCTGCAGCACAAGTCCATATTTTGGAAATATAAAAACAAGGGCCTGTCCACTTCCACTTAAAAGACCCTGTGCAGTTTTTTGTAAGAGTAGAGGGTCCAGTTTCCTGGATAGTTTGTAGCTTGAATAGTTCTGGTCCTAATTCTCCATTTCCTTTCAACTGAGTATTCTGCACTTCCTGTCCTAAACAGCTGTGCACTGTCAAACAACTGCCATATTCCACCCTAGAGGAGGCTGCACGTCAGTTGTGGATCAAGTAATTCCCAAATGAACAGTTTGTAACATACTTCGGGGACCTTTGGGATGAAAGATGCTTCAGTATATACATAAAATATGTTACTTTTAAAGGCAGAAAAGGGCAAGTCAATAGAAAAGGTTATACAAAAGTACAAATACTTCCTTTCCATTTGGAGTGTAATGTAAGATAGGATCCACCCGACTCAACTCCTGCACCTGAAAGAATGACCGCAGAATCTTCCTCTGTGTAAGTCTGCCTCTCTCTCTTTGTCCATCTCTTCCTTGTTTTGAGAACACAGATACCACCTGTGAGAGTGTTTCTCAACTGGATAGGATTTGTACTTAGCCCCCCCAAAAATATGGTGTGTGACACAAAGCTCTTTGAAACCTAAAAAAAGAAACAGGGAGAGAATGAGAAAGTGAGATGAGAGGATTCCTTTGGCTATCCTGTAGACACTAGCCCCAGAGGAACCACCAACTCTCCACTAAAGATTGCACCAATCTGATAGCAAAACAAGTCCAGGCAAAATGGGGTAACTCCTGAAGCTTTCCATTGTTACTGGAAATTATTTCTCTGTGCCACCTTCCAAGTGCCACAATGACTTTGCTCCTTGAAGGAAAACCATGGTCCAAGCAATGATAAAGTTAATATCATACCAGGACTGAATCTAAAATTAAACAAATGCATTTTTTGTCTTTACACTTATATAGTTCAATATTGATGCTTACAAACAACTGCGGGGTACATCACATGTATCTGAAAGATTTAAACCTCAACCACTCAGGTTGAAAATACAAGTCAGTGTAACTTCACAGACACTTACTACAATCATCTAAGAAAGCTAGAAAATGCTGCATGAAAATTCTCTAAAAAGGAGGACTTGTTTGTTTCACTACAATCTAATGAGGAAAGTACAAACCCACTGCCTGTCAGAGCTTGGTATCAGTAGAGATTGTCCTAGCTTCATTAGATCATAATAGAACCCAATTCAGCAATGACATTTTATGCCAAGCAATCACTGTATTTAATCAGGAACAAATGGCTTTTCACAGAGACAGTTAGCGGAAAAATTGCCAGCTGAATTTAATTTGTATAGAAATTCCTGGTTTACTCTAATTTTCCTCCGTCAAAACAAGTCACCTGATATACAAAAAATTGCCAGAAACTCAGAATCCTTTAAATTAGAGCTGTCATGAGCACCACAAAGATGATTTATAAGCCTCCAAAATGTGTGGGCACTCAACAGCTTCTCCAAAGGATGGATTTATTTTGTTTTTACACACACTGTTACTTTCCCAGTGCCTCTCTCAAACTTCCAGAAATGCTAACTAGAAGGTGATGCTTACGCAGCTATCCATCAGGAACCAGGGAGACAGGAAATAGCTTTAGTTAACTACAAGTCATTGCTTTTGTTTTTTTCAACCCACACATTTTTACAGTCATGGCTAGATCCTCAGTTGGTGTAAATCAGTGTCACTTCATTTAAAAGTCAATGGAGTCATGCTGATTTTTTTTTTTTACCAGTTGAAAAAAAATCGGCTCTTAGCCTTTAGCTTAGTCAAAATTACCACTTAGCTGCCTTACAAATAGGCCACACAGAACTAAGTCACAATTCAAATTATAATTACTCTATGATGGAGTAAATCACCACTGGAGCTGAAGCCTTAATACATTTTTGTACTTTTAGCAAACACTTGCACATGCTCCCATTCCATGCAAGCCACTGATGTTCAGCAAAAACTATCTGGTGCCAGTGGATTAGATCCAGAGATCATCTCCTAAACTGGATAACAGCAGTGTTCTTGCAGAGTGCCCACTCCATCATAGGAGGCTGCAGATGGGTGAAAGCCTCCCAGACTTACTTTTATTTATCACTGCACTGCAAACCACACAAGACAGACTTGGTGGGAATTGAAGAGTGGCAATCAACCTATGCGCATTAAAGCAGCACTATATGTGCATCTGTTTCGTTGGCCCAGCATGAAACATGATTGGAAGATAAATATACTTGCTGAACAACATAACCCCTGTTCCCATGTAGAGAGACAGTGGAACTGAAGCTATGAGAAAAATCTTCTTTCGACTATGAAAATTAAGAGTGCCACGTTTAAATATTCTTCCTGAGGGACAGGGAGCTGTTCTGGTTCTGTCCACAGAGATAGATAGTTTTGTTAAGGTACTCTAAAGGTCATGTCCTTGAGAGACTAGGAGAAGAATTAAAATGCCTTCCAGCTCAGATGAAAACAATGCTTTGATTTCACAAGCTCTATGAGTTTAGGAACTTCAATTAGTTTCTTATGAGGAATTCTCCCATTTCAAGTTCCCCTATGTAATCGTTCATGGTTTGGAACATCTGCTTAAGAAAGATTCAAAGACTACATGCAGAGTTTCCAGACAAGATGGATACTTGACAATCAGGCTGAGAAACTACAGAGGAACACAGTTTTGGAGGAGTATATGGGGATATAGGCCAAATTTCTATGTTACACTCCCATTTCCTTGATATTGGGTATGTACTTATAACAACATTTTGGACTTCACATTTTGCAAGTAGGATAAGGAGGAAATGAGGAGAAGGAATGAAATTAAATAGGGTTGGGTGGGTGAAATAAAGGCAGATAGGTATGTGTTATGTAGAAAGTTATAGACAATGATTCACCGCACGTTTTACATAGCTTATTAGAATGACAGGACTCTTCAACAACACACAAGGATCCAGAGAGTTTTCATTTGGCCCCACCAGGGTGTCTTACTGAGAGGAAGAGTGAAATCCCAAGGCTCAATGTTATTTTTACAGGTGTAAGGCACTAACAACCACCATCATGGCAGGAAAAAAAAGCTCTGCAGAGATAGAAACGAAAACATGACATATTGCAGAGGAGGATTGAATTTCTCTTGCTTTCAAAGTTATAAAATGATGAATTACTCCAGAGAAGAAATAGGGGAAATTTGTCACTCCTTTCATTTGTTGATGACAAAAAAATCCATTGGAGAGATGTTTATATTGTCATTGTTGACAGAATCACACACTCGGTTGTCATATTTGCTGCTAATGTTAATTCTGAGTAAAACAACTACTCTGACTAGCTTCCCAGACACACATTTTTATGCAGCATATCTTGCTAGTGAAGCATTGAAGTCCCACCAAAGATAAAGATCTGTGACCAGTTGAAGGTTGCACACTGGTAATTTGGTCAGAGACAAACCTACTGTCATTGAAGTCAGTGGGAGTTTTCCCATTGACTCTAGTAGGAGCAGGATCAGCCCCCTAATTTGCAATAAAACAGAGTATTGATATAAATGCCATCATTACTAGTCAGGTGTGACTTGTGTAGAATCTAAGTCTTATGTATGCAATACTCCCTCATGATCTGACTGGAGGCTGCTTAAGATGGAGCAGGGCTGGCGCTACTATGAGGTGAACTGACTATGGGGGGCGTGGGCTGGGGGCGCCACTAGGCCCAGAGTGTAGAAGATTGTATCTGCTGCTGGTGCATATGTTTTCTCTCTGCTCTAGATGCACAGAGATGGTGGAGTGCAGTGCTGGAGGAAGGAGGGCACAAGAGACATAACAGGCAGGCAGGAGAAAAGGTGAGAGGGGATAACAGAAAGCAGCAGGAGCTGCAGGGAGAGAGAGGAGGAGGAGCCTCTTATGTACCTCTCTAGCACCCCCGGGAGCTTGGACTGATTAACACCAGCTTCTCAGAGAGCTTCCTGTTTCCTGCTGCTTCCCTAAGCCCACTTGAGGAGAATAGGCAGTCAACTGAAGTAGTAGGAGCCAGTTAGGCCCTTAAGAGGCTGATGATATCCCTCACTCAGGCCCTGCTACCAGCCTGCTTATTTGTCCCCTTCAACTGAGTGCTGAGAGCGACTATAACTGGTACAGAACAGCAGTCATGAGTGAAAGAAGAAAACACCCCTCTGGGGCAGCATTCAGAAAAAAGCAAGCAAGCAAAGGAAGCTTTTCTATCTAAGCAGAAAGGAGCTCTCCTGAGATACATAGACACAAATGTTCACAGTGAGCCTTCTGGCCCCTGTGAGAATGTGAGTGATGAGGAGATGCCTGATCTTCCAGTTAGTCAGAGTGCAGGTGACGTGGCAGCTACTGCAGCATCCATATCTCCATCTCAAATGGACATTCCTGAAGAAAAGTGTAGATCAGAGAAGAGTGTGGTGGAGGTGCAAGAAACAGTTGCTGCCGAGTTTAGTTCCTTAAGTCTACATGATCCAGGACTGTGGACCCACTTGAGCAGTAGCCTGAGGGACTTCCTTGTACTGCATGGGCCACAGAAAGTGAAAAACTTCACATTCCCCAAAGACAATGAAAATAGAAGTTTCCATCCAACACATTACTGGCATGAAATCCCCAATGGTGACCAAGTGGAGAGGCCATGGCTTATGTACTCAAAAACCCAGAATGCTGCATACTGTTTTTGTTGCAAACTCTTTCAGTTTAATGTTCCAGCCACACTGGGTACTACAGAAACAAAGGACTGGAAAAATCTGGCTAGAAATCTGGCATGCCATGAGAAGGCGGCAAATCACCACAGAGCATTCCATAGGTGGAAAGAGCTTGAGACGAGACTAAGGTTAAAGGCCACCATAGATGATCAGCATCAAGAGAAGATTGCATCAGAGTCTCTTTACTGGCAAAATGTTCTGAAAAGGCTCATTGCCATTGTGAGAATGCCTGCTACCCAAAACCTGGCACTGCGTGGCATTTCAGATCAGCTGTATGTGCCAAACAATGGAAAATTCCTTAAAATTGTGGAACTGATGGCTGAGTTTGATGCTGTACTCCAGGAGCATGTAAGAGTCACCACCCAAGAAATGTACACATACCACTACCTTGGAAAAACAATTCAAAATGAGATCATACAGTTAGTGGCAACAATAGTCAAAACAGAAGATTGTGGCAGATCTGAAGTCAGCAAGATATTACTCTGTTATTCTGGACTGCACACCTGACATTAGCCATATGGAACAAATTACTTTAATGGTGCGTTTTGCAACAACAGAACCTAATGAAAATGTCCCTACATTGATGATTATCACAGAGCATTTTCTAGAATTTATTGACATTGATGATACTACAGGAGCTGATATGACAAATGTGCTTCTTAAAAAGCTGGAAGATATGGGAATTGCGATAGCTGACATGAGAGGTCAGGGGTACGATAATGGTGCCATGAGAAGAAAGAACAGAAGTGCAGACACAGATCAGAGTTAAATTCTCGAGCTTTTTTTTTTTTTTTTTTGTCTCATGCAGTTCTCATTCATTGAACTTGGTTGTCAATGATGCAGCATCAGCTTCTAGTGATGCTACTGAATTTTTTTAACGTAATTCAAAGCATTTATGTATTTTTCTCTGCATCAACTCATCAATGGCAAATTTTGAAGCAACATCTGGGAACATGCTCTCTGACACTGAAACCACTGAGTGCCCATGATGGGAAAGTTGAGTGGAGATGATAAAGCCTATCAAACACCAAATTGGGAAGATAGGTGATGCCACAGTTGACATTATGGAGGAAAATGCTATGCAGGAACTGTTCGTGAGAGAACAGTGGCAGAGGGAAATGGAATCACCAGAAACATACATAACTTCAAATTTCTGTGTGGCTTAGTGTTGTGGCATGACATACTCAGTGGTGAGCTGGAGCCGGTTCCCACTAGTTCAGAAGAACTAGTTGTTAAATTTAGAAGCTGGTGTAGAATTGGTTGCTAAAAGGGTGGCCTGGCTTCCCTAGGGAGCAATTTAAAGGGCCAGGGCTCCAGCTTCCTCTGCCGCCCTGGTCCTTTAAATAGCTGTCAGAGCCCTGCTGTTTCCCCAGGGCTCCGGCAGCTATTTAAAGGATCTGGGTGTTAGAAACAGGGGAGCCACAGGCCCTTTAAATAGACCCCAGAGCCCAGGTACTAGGGGGCTCCAGCTGCCTCTGTCGCCCCAGTTCTTTTAATAGCCACGGGAGCCCTGCCACTTCCCCAGGGCTCCAGCAGCTATTTAAAGAACCAGGGTGGTAGAAGCAGGGGAGCTCCAGCCCTTTAAATGCCCCCAGAGCTCTGGGCTGCTGCTGCTACCCCGGTGGGGGTGTGGGGAGGAGAAACTTGCGGGTTCTGAGGGAGGCAGTCGAGGGCAGGACGTGGGTTGGGGGGGAAGACAGGCACGTGGGGCTTGTACTGTACTCACTGCGCGGTTCCCTACCAGGTCTTCTGTGGTACTTCGGCAGCGGGTGGGGAGGGGTCTTCACTCACTCCGGGTGAAGGACCAGCCATCGAAATGCTGCTGAAAATTCGGAGCGAGTGAAGACCCCCCTGCCGCCAAAGTGCTGCCAAGGACCCGGTAAGGAACTGGTTCTTAGGATTTTGGGAGCTCATCACTGGACATACTGTTTGAAATAAATGTTGTAAGCAAGACTCCAAGGTGCTGACCTTGATATATCTGGAGCAATGAAATAACTGGACAAAGCTAAGTCATATCTACAGTCTTACTGGTCAGATGTGGGATTTCAAAACGTTCTGAAGAGTGCACAGAAGTTAGCAGAGGAACTTCACACTGAAGCTGTTTTCCCACTCATTCCAGAATACAAGAGTCACCGAAGACATTTTGATTATGAGGCACAGGATAATCCCATAACAGACCCCAAACAATGATTCAAAGTTGAATTCTTTAACCAGGTGCTAGATTGTGCAATAACAGTCAGTTGAAGAACGTTTCATGTAGCTCAAGGAACACAGCAGTATATTTGGGATGGTGTGTGATATTCCAAAACTCCTCACTATATCTGAAGACGACCTACACCAGCAATGCAGGGCACTAGAGACAGTGTTGACACAGGATGACATGTGTGATATTGATGAGAGTGATTTAGGTATGAACTGAAAGCCCTTTCAAGATAAATTTCAGCAAGATCAACTCCAAAGGCTGTTCTGGAATGTATGTGCACAAATAAGACGACCACCCTCTTTCCAGATGTTTTTGTTGCTCTGCGCATACCTAACACCTTCTGTAACAGTTGCCAGTGGAGAACGCAGCTTCTCTAAGCTGAAGTTCATAAAAACACATCTGTGCTCCACAATGATTCAGGAGAGGCTGGTCGGCCTTGCAACCATCTCAACAGAGCATGAGCTGGCCCAGACTGTGAACTTTCAGGAAGTAGTTCAAATCTTTGCAACCAAGAAGACACAGAAAGCACCACTTTGATTATTCAAACAGATAAAAATGCCAGTGTTTACTATGTAGACAAGAAAAGTTACATTTGCTGTTCAGGCGTTTGAAAGTTAAGTGTTACTTAAAATTGTTGAAGAAGGCATTTTAAGTTGTTAGTTCTCCTTTATGGGGGTAGGTTGCAGAGCAGTACCATGAGAGGAGTAAAACAGGAAGATGGCAGAATTAAGACCTTTCAAAGTTTTGGCTCAAGTGAGGAGGCATGGGGGCATCATTTGAGCTCCCCGCCTCAGGTGCCAAAATGTTGTAGGCCAGCCCTGAGATGGAGCATCACATGCCAGTGCCAGCGTCGTGTCTCTTCACAATACACGTTCATGTGAGAATCAGAGGCAGCAATTGGCAACACTGTTGAACTTCATGTCCTGCATTGGAATGATAGGCCACCCTTTGTCAGTACTTGCCAAACACATTCTGAGAGAACTGTAATTTTGCAGCAGGCTGATTATTAAAAATGGAATTCAATCCTATCCGACGGAGGCAGATTAACCCTGCTAAGTATAGCCCAACCTCTTAGGACCTGCCTACATGGGGAAATTTACCAGCAGAACGATACCAGCATAATTCTGCCAGTACACCTCTACCCCGATATAATGCGATCCAATATAACATGAATTTTGATATAACGCAGTAAAGCAGCGCCCTGGGGGGGCAGGGCCATGCACTCCGACAGATCGAAGCAAGGTCAATATAACGCGGTTTCACCTATAACACAATAAGATTTTTTGGCTCCCAAGGACAGCGTTATATTGGGGTAGAGGTGTATATGCATTTATTGTGATTGTATCTACATACACTAATGCTTGATTTGACTGTTTAAGACACTTACCCACTCAACAACTGAGGGAAGAGCATTGTGCAAGTCCATGAAGAAACCAGACAGCCCTTGCCAGTTGATAGAGACTGAAAGTATGTGGCCGACATCTCCTTACTGGCCACAGTGGCAAGGGGGGTGAGGGTATCACAAAGGCTCCATTTATAGTCATTAGGAGCACATCTGATCCCTCTACATATGAAGCAACCAATTGAGCTTTACTCAAAGTTGGCATCGGAAGGTCAAAACCAGGGAGCGAACTGTTGGATCTTTCATGAGATAAGCATTTGCCACTTTATATGCCCTGATATTAAGGTTCCTTATGGGAATTATCCAAGCAGGATGCCTTGAGCTCACATAGTGGATTAAACATCTCTTTATACTGGGGTAGATGTGGCATGTCATGCGCCTTAAGGAGCAAAATTTCTGCAGGTCTCCTGATATCTGAAGGACAATCTTGAACAGAACCAGCAGTGAGGCCAGGTTACTTGGTGTAATGCACAAACATGAAGAGATTCTGCCAGTAAAATTTCACCATGTAGACACATCATTAGTTACAATGGATTGGCCAAGATAGATTTAAATTCTTTGTCTATTTTAACAGCTGCACTCCATGGCTTAGTATCTCTCTGGGAGTCTGGTGATATTATCCACCAATTTGTGATTGGGTCAGTCTCTGGTTTATTGTCCTTCTTTATGTAGTGTCTAAATATTCTCTCCTTTGTTTCCTCAGTAATGTCCTAGATGATGCTTTTAACCCCAATAACTATATACCCACACACACACACATATATACACACACACGCGCGCTATGAAAGTCTTCAATAATTCCCCCACCCTCCCCTTCGTTTCCAGCCATTGTAATAGAAGATTTTTTTTTAACATCCTGTTACATCCTTGTCCCAAAATATACCAGTTTATTTCAAAACAAACAAACAAACAAACAAACAGTAATTGTCCAACCTCTCTCCCTCCAACGTTAACAGAAGGGGTGGATACAAGAAGAAACTGGTGCTGATGGCATAGAGAATACACTTATAAAGTTTGCAGATGATACCAACATGGGAGGGGTTGCAAATGCTTTAGTGGACAGGATTAGAATTCAAAATGATCTTGACAAACTGGAGAAATGGTCTGAAATAAATAGGACCAAATTAAACAAGGACAAAAGTACTAAGGAAGGAATAATCAATTGCACAAATACAAAATGGGAAATGACTGACTAGGAAGGAGTACTGCAGAAACGGATCTGGGGATTATAGAGGATCTCAAACTAAATAAGAGTCAACAATATAATACTATTGCAAAAAAAGCAAACATCATTCTGGGATGTATTAGCATAAGTATTGTAAGCAAGACAAGAGAAGTACACCTCTACCCCAACAGAATGTGACCCGATATAACACAAATTCAGATATAACACAGTAAAGCAGCGGGGAGCCCCGGGCCCTTTAAAGCATCACCCAAGCCTCGCTGCTTTACCGCGTTATATCCAAATTCGTGTGGAGCCCCAGGCCCTTTAAATAACTGCCGGAGCTCTGGCAGCGGGGCTCGGGCGGGGACTTAAAGGGCCTGGAGCTCCTCACAGCAGCTGGAGCACTGGGTCCTTTAAATCCCCACCGGGGCTCTGGCAGCCAGGCTTGGACAGAGATTTAAAGGACCCAGTGCTCCAGCCACTGCAGGGAGCCCCGGGCCCTTTAAATCCCCGCCCGAGCCCTGCTGCCAGAGCTCCAGCAGGGATTTAAAGGGCCCGGGGCTCTCCGCAGCAGCTGGAGCACTAGACCCTTTAAATCCCCACCGGGGAAACCGGTCCAGTGCGGCATGGCGTACCAGCTCTTGTCGGTACGCTGTACCAGACCAAACTCGATATAACGTGGTCTCACCTATAAGGCGGTGAGATTTTTTGGCTCCCAAGGACAATGTCAGGGTAGAGGTGTCATTCTTCCACTCAACTGAGCACTAATAAGGCCTCAGCTGGACTTGTGTGTCCAGTTCTGAGAACCACACTTTGGGAAAGATGTGGACAAATTGCTGTTTTCCTCTGGACTTTCTCCAAAAATGATTAAAGGTCTAGAAAACATGGCCTGCGGAAAAAGATTGAAAAAAAATGGGTTTGTTTAGTTTGGAGGAAAGAAGATTGAAGGGGGACATGATAACAGTCTTCAAGTATTTAAAAGATTGTTATAAAGATTAGGGTAATAAAATGTTCTCCTTAACCACTGAGGACAAGACAAATAGTAATGAGTGTGTCACTTCAGAGTTATGTCCTGATGAACCTGAACTTCTTCAGAAGACTCAGTCCTGGTGGCCATTACTGGGGAATAGAGGGGAGATTTAAAAGAGTGGGTGGGAAGGGGAAGAAGAATATTAACCTGCCTTTATCCTCCCAGGGAGTTTTCTTTGAGAACATTTGGGAAAATGAAAATCAGCTACACGCCTTCATTTTGAGACATACTTACGTCTTAATGAAAAAATTTCAACTAGTCAGCTTTAAAATGTTCAAATCCTTACAAATTCTGAACAGAGGATATTTTAAACGTGGTTTGTTTCACAGATCTTACTAAGATTTAAACTTCAAGCCATGGTGGAAGAAAATCATTTCAGTAGTTTGTTGTGAATGTTTAAAGTTGCCAGTCACATATATGTACCTTTGAAAATTTCTCACCAGTTTTTAAAACTGATTATATACATTTGAAAAGACCTTTCAATTTATGTGACTGATTGTTTTAAACACTCAGGACTTTGCAACTACAGAACGCAATTGTCTTCAGATTATTTTGTTTTGCAGATTTCAAACAGACTGAAAATTTAAGTCAGATTTGAAGGAGACCTGTAAGTTTAACATTGCTGAACCAAGCATTTAAAGTCAGCAAGTTGAGATGTAACTCATGAGACATGAGGCCATTCTAAACTCATACCCTTGGAAACCTTTACTGCACCACACACTGTTGTGTATTTTATGGAGTGACATGCACAGAGTAGAAGTGACCAGTTTTCCAAATTTCAGTGTAAAAAAAAAGTATGTTAGTAAAAAGCTCTATAAGCATATGCAAAAATTAAATTGATGTCATTAATGTCAAAACTCTGTTTATAATCTAGCAGAAAAAAAGACAGAATCGATCCAATGGTTGAAAGCTGATGCTAAATTAACACAGACTAGAAACAAGGCACAATTTTTTAAAGTGGGAGTAATTAACTATTGGAACAATTTACCAAGGGATTCAGTGGATTCTCGATTACTGGTCGTCTTTAAATCAAGACAGGATCTCTTTCTAAAAACTACGCTATAGCTCACAGTTTCTCAAACAGGGGTCGCCGCTTCTGTAGGGAAAGCCCCTGGCGGGCCGGACTGCTGTGTTTACCTGCCCCATCCGCAGGTCCAGCTGATTGCAGCTCCCACTGGCCGCGGATCGCTACTATGGGCCAATGGGAGCTGCTGGAAGTGATGGTAAACACACCGGCCTGGCCCGCCAGGGGCTTTCCCTACAGAAGTGGCGACCTGTTTGAGAAATCCTGCTATAGCTCAAACAGAAGTTATGGGTTTGATGCAGAAATTATTGGGTGAGGTTTTTTTGGCTTGTGGTTTGCAGGAGATCAGACTAGATGATTATAATCATGCCATCTATCCTTAAAAAAAAAAATCTACCACTTTCCACCCTAGAACCACCAGATAAATTGAAACAGTGATAAATGGCACATTTAGTTAACTGCCTGAGAAAAATTTCAATTCAATGACTAAAAACAGTTGCTATGACATGACTACTTGTGAAAATGCAATTTAAAATGTCTAACTATGTGGTTAGACATATCAGTGTGGCTGATATTTGGGTATTAGTGGGTCCTAGCTTAAACCTCCTACTTGGCAGTCTGTTACTCCATGAACTCTCTTTTTTCCAGTCTGTTGTGGCTCACAAAAGTGTTTACGCATTTCAATATATACATATTTTATAAATTTGATGCTTTGTACAATGTTAATTGTTAAAGCACATTCATAACATAAAACTGAATATGTCACAGCATAACACATTGGTTGCCTCTAGCAGCTACTTAATTGGCAAGTTTCTTTCCAGTAGGATGTGCCAGTTAAGAGGATTCTTCAGTATTACTAAACTGGGTACCCTACTGATCATTCCAGATTATTCTCCCTTGGACTCTACATCTCTTCATATATTGTTAAAAATGCCACCTCTCTTCCTCATATAAAAGAACTGTGGAAAAACTCCCACTTCCTTCCAGGCTAAAACAATCTGAGCTCAGAGCTGCTGTTGGTGCCATAACAGCTTATCCATTAAAAACCGCTAACAACCATAGCTAGTCCAACACAAACAGCTGGCTTAGGACATATTAATTCCTTCAGTCAACTAGTAACGATGTTGAACTTTTCCATTTGGAAATAGCAGAATCTAGCTCTTTTACATTTTCTAAGTAATGATCCTGGTCTGTTTAAAGATATTCAGAGAACAACTTTTAGCTGGAACTAGTTTAACACAGATCCTGTTGTTTCAACCTAAAGAGAAATTTCCTCATGGCTCACCTGACAAAGTGACTTCCTTCAAAGAACTATCCTTCTTGTTTTGGCTCTTGTAACTTGCAACAAGTCCAGTCACCAGGTAATAGAGTCTGCTAAGCCTGGCCATCTGTTAGCAGACCCAGCAGTATGGCTACCTACCTCAGTATACATCCATACGTTGTAAAGGGGGTACTTTTATTGGGTATGTGTATATATACATACATATACACACTGTTATAGACGCAGTCCAGTTGGGTACAGCAGAGTATTCGAAGGCAGATATACTGGCCACTGGATAAGCAGTTTTTTGTTCCCTGACTGACCAGAGCAGGGGCTGCTCCAGGCTAATGAGAACACCTGACTCCAATTAACCTGCAATGAGTCAGGTGAGGATGTTAAGCTACTGTGAAAATGTGACTCTAATTAAGACCCCCTCGGATAGTATAAAAGGGCTTACTCCACTTAGACCCAATAGAGCCAGAGTAGAGGAAGTGCAGCTGAAGGGTTGGGTAGTGAAGATACCCTCAAGCTACTGGAAAGGGAGCCCTAAGGTAATGGTGAAGAAGGTGTTAAGAGAGAGAAGCAGGAGAGCTATGGGGAAGTGGCCCAGGGAAGTGTAGCAGCTCTGGCGGTGAAAGGTCGGCTGCCAACAGGTGCTGCCATTAGGGTCCCTGGGTTGGAACCCGGAGTAGAGGGTGGGCCCGGGGTTACCCCCAACCCGCCACTGCAGAAACACCTCTTGGGAGGGGAAGACAGGCCCCTGTCCGGACAGGAGGCTAAACTGTTCTAGAACAAGCCAGTTGGGACAACAGAGACTGTGGGAGTTCTCTCACCAACCTCCTTGCTGGCTTATGATGAAAAGAGCTTAGTAGACTGTATCCCTGGCCCTAGAGAGAGAAGAGCTATGTGGAGGGCCGCAATGAGCCTCTGAGGCTAGCATAAACCACCTGGAAGTGTGGGACCCCCAAGGACAAGGGCGGAGCTCTGCTACAATATATACAAACACACATACATACACACACTCGCCAGTTAAACTAAAAACATATACAATATTTCAAACTGCTCCACTTGGAGATTTTTATTATTAGCTAGAAATACAACGTCACAATAGATTTTTGGAACTGACAGTTAGTAAATTTACGCTGACAAATCTTTAGGATTATTTTTATCTTTTGACGTCACATTTTACGTAAATGCTCCCCAACTGGAGACCATTATCAGGCTTCTCTGACTGTAGATCACAGTTTCACTGGCAGGATCCACTGCACATTGCAGTTAGTGCCTGGCAGAGATACAAGTATAAAGCTGGCGCAGATCTAGAACTGGTGACTCTTCAAGTGAGTCATGGTTTCTCACACTTCAGCAGCTGCAGCCGGTGGCGGCAGATTTATTTTCTAGGGACATGGGTTTCCAAAAGTCACACTGAGAATTGCCACTGCATGTCAAGTTTCCTCCTTTTCTTCAGCTCCCTTCTGTCTGTCTATCTGGTGGTTTTCCAGGTAGCAGTTAAATATCCAGTTGGCAGTTAACCTGGATACAAGCATCATCCTTTGATCTTAAACATCCCACGTCCACAATACCAACAGGTGGTAAGACTCAAGACTGCGTGAGAGATTGCTGCTCCTTACCTGGAAATACTCACTGTACTGGGAGTATAACTGATTGCGGAAGCACATTAAGATACTGACTATAAAGCTGCTACATAAAACTAATTTTTATTCACCACTTATAATTGCAATTTGCAATTCTTGTGCACTGAGATGTGTACACAGTTCCATTCCCTAGACAAAAAAGCCATAGATACTATCTTAGCCATTGGAAGATGACACTGGACTGTACTACAAAACAGCAACAATTTCAATTTGCTCTTCTCCAGGCTGTGACCACCTGGGTTTACTATTCTTCTTGCTGATCTACAGTGTGACCAAGCACTGGTTCCTGTGTAGAATATTAACAGGGAAATAACGTCAGTTTTAATTTCAAAAGGTGATTTTAGGATTCTTCAGCTGATTAAAAACAGGCATTTTTCTTTCATGTCAGTCTCATTTAAACACTGCCATCTTGTGTTTTAGAGTATAACCATTTGTTAAACTTCAAAATTTGTCTTCCACTCTGCACTGAATCCCCACAGTCCTGTACCTTTGTGGCCAAACCTGCACGTGCTGCTTAGAAGAGCAGGATGGAATATTAGCCTCACAAGTCATGGGTAAGGGTGGGTCAGCAACGGCCCAGCAGAGTCTACCACATAAGGGGAAGGGTGGGAAAAAGCACCAGCAGCCAAGAACAGTCCACTACACCAGGAAGGGTGTGTAGAGAAGCCCTAAACACAGTTCATTGTCCTGGGAGGTGGGGTCAGTAACATCCCCACAGAGATTCCCCCCAATCTTCAGCCCAAATCACCTTATCACTCCAATTCCTTTTTTTCACTGGATACTGTGATGCTCCTTAAGGGGCTCCTTCTGATCCAGATCCTTCCCGCTCCTACGCCATACCCCAATCAACATCCTGACCCTCTGAAACTGGCATCCATCTTATTTCCTGTCCAAACATCTCTCTCAATGGGCCTCAGTGATATTATTTTGCCCAACCCTCATGATCTCTCCTTTCTCAAATCTTGCGCCTGCTCAGATTCCCTTCCTCCCACCCAATTTTTTCATCTCTTCCTTTTCGCTTTCCTAATCTCTTCTGCTCCCCCTGAGCCTTCTTTCTCCCCAAGACTCCAATTCCTCCTTGTTTCTTCATTAAAGAGCTAAGTGGAGGGTGTGTGTGTGTGTGCGCGTGTGTGTGTGTGGAAAAACAACATAACAGCCATACTGAATCAGACCAAAGGTCCATCTCGCTCAGTATCCTGTCTTCTGGCAGTGGCCAATGCCAGGTGCTTCAGAAGGAATGAACAGAACAGATAATCATCAAATGATTGATCCCCTGTCACTCATTCCCAGCTTCTGGCAAACAGAGACTAGGAACACCATCCCTGCTCATCCTGGCTAATATCCATTGATGGACCTATCCTCCATGAATTTATCTAGTTCTTTTTTGAACCCTGTTATAGTCTTGGCCTTCACAACATGCTCTGGCAAAGTTTCACAGGTTGACTGTGCGTTGTGTGAAGAAATACTTCCTTGTGTTGGTTTTAAACCTGCTGCCTATTAATTTAATTTGGTGACCCCAATTCTTATGAGAAGTAAATAACACTTCCTTATTTACTTTCTCCATAAGTCATGATTTTATAGAACTGTATCATATCCCCCTTAGTTGTCTTTTTCCAAGCTGCAAAGTCCCAGTCTTATTAATTTCTCCTCTTGTGGAAGCTGTTCCATACACCTAATCATTTTTGCTGCCCTTTCCTGAACCTTTTCCAATTCCAATATTGCCTTTTGAGATGGGGCAACCACATCTGCATGGAGCATGCACGATGTGGGTGTACCATGTATTTATATTTATATTGAAGGGAAATAGTCCAACAGATGGAGTGGAATCTGAAGTTCCTGGGTGAGCTGTGTGCGGTGCAGAGGATTTCTGCTCATGCACCCAACACAGTATGAAGAGAGCCGCCCAGCAGCAGTTGCAGCAGAAGCAGCATCTGGAACAGATATCAAACGTTGAGGCTGGCCAGAAGGACAGGCTGTGACAACCTGTTTAGGCCTAGGTACTAGGGGCAGAATTAAAATCAAGGCCCTAAACAGAGCCTATTTTGCCTAGTGGTTAACCTGATCCTCTCTGGTCTCTTTCCCTTCAAGTAAAGTAGAGTGGGAAAAATGCAAATGACTAAAGATTTTTATATGAGATGCTGGTCAGTAAAATTTGATGGCTCTACCATTTAATTTATGCAAAGACTTTTTCCATTAGTTCATGGATTCAGACTTTGTCAGAAGGGACCTGCTGCTTATTGCAGGCAACAGAACCTCACCCACCCACTCCTGTAATAGACCCCTAACTCTGGCTGAGTTACTGAAGTCCTCAAATCATGGTTTAAAGACTTCAAGTTACAGAGAATCCACTATTTACTCCAGTTTAAACCTGCAAGAGACCCATGCCGCAGAGCCCAGGGTCTCTGCCAATCTGACAGGAAAATTCCTTCCCGACCCCAAACATGCGATCAGTTGTACAGTGAGCATTTTGGCAAGACCCGTCAGCCAGACACCTGGGAAAGAATTCTCTGTAGAGCCCTCCCCATCCAGTGTCCCATCACCAGCCATTGAGGATATTTGCTACTCGCAATCACAGATTGCCCACAATGGTACGTAGCCAGTGTCATCATACCATCCCCTTCATAAAATTATCCAGTTCAGTATTAAAGCTAAATAGTTTTTTTTTTGCCTTGTTGGATGGCTGTTCCAGAACTTCACTCCTCCGATGGTTAGAAATCATTTAATATGAAGCCTAAACTTGATGATGATCAGTTTATATCCATTTGTTCCTGAGTCAACATTGGCACTTAATTTAAATAACTCTTCTCCCTCCCTGGTATTTATCTCTCCAGTATATTTAGAAAGCACAATCATACTTCCCCTCAGTTTCATTTGCTCAGTTAGATTAACTGTTTCTTGTCAAATTTAGAGAGACTTCAAGTAAGAAATGCATGTAGATAATCCAAGTTTTGGCTGGAGGCATTAGCTTCCACTTTCTTTCCTAGAAAAGGCCCTTTAATTGTAGAGATGGCTCCTCAACCCATTCACAGACATAGAAGTTTTTAGCAATGGTAAAGATGCAGTTTTGCAGAATCTGAAATGCCATACTATAAAAGAAAGTCAGATGATAAATTCAGTTGCCTGAGTTTCAAATGAGTCTAGTGTGGAGAACAGAAGTGGCCACACAGTGCGTAAATTTTAACTGCTTTCTTCTGGAGTTCTTGTTGCTCATCTATAGTATGACAAATTTCTTTTTATTGCAATGAGACCCACATTTACTGGTCAGTACGATAAAGAGCTTTAGCATGCACTAGCCTTGTCATCCCTGTTTCCTTGAAGGCACTTACATTGTATACCAAATGAATGAAGTCAAAGTCAATAGGTCCAGAAGGACAGCAGAACAGGCAATTTACAAGCTTCAGTGTGGTCAGGTATTACTAAATGAAACTTTTTATTAATTAAACAATACATAGTAAGATTTGTAGGCAATTATCTGGGTCAAAATCAAACAGAAGTTGAGGAAAAAGTTCAGTGAAGCCAGGGCCGGCTACAGGCCTCAGCGCGCCAAGCGCGTGCTTGGGGCGGCATGCCACGGGGGCGCGCTCTGCTGGTTGCCAGGAGGGCAGTAGGCAGCTCCAATGGACCTCCCGCAGGCGTGCCTGCGGAGGGTCCGCTGGTCCCGCAGCTACAGTGGACCTCCTGCAGGTGTGCCTCCGGATGCTCCACCGGAGCCGCGGGACCAGCAGACCCTCTGCAGGCACGCCTGCAGGAGATCCACCGGAGCTGCGGGACCGGTGAGCGGCAGGGCGCCCCCCGCGGCGTGTTGCCGTGCTTGGGGCGGCGAAATGGCTAGAGCTGGCCCTGAGTGAAGCTAGAACATTGGTGACGAAAGATAAAAAGATAAACAGCACTTGATAAAATGGAGGAAAATTACTGCCTAGATTTGAGCTCAGTTTAAGAAAAGGTTACATCTCCTTTATTGAAGGATCCCTCCCCTGCTTCCTTCTGCTGCAGTCTCTCTCTCTCTACATCACCCTCACCCTCTCCTTATCCTAGCTAAGTTCAGAGCCCAGTCAGATGAAGAAACATTTTGGGGGCTTTGACATGGGATTTGGTGCCCTTTGATGTGGTACTGCCCAAGACTTGAGTCTGTGCCTCCCCCCCTCATTCTTTTTTTGAGGCAACCCACCAAATGGTCAAAAAAACTGAGCCAAATCCTACATATTGCTGCACCTGCCAAGGACTGTGCCGTATGACTGGTAACTACTATTTTTCTACCACTTCGGGTCATTGACAAAAAAAAATGTTGAGAACCACTGTCCACAATTGCATAGTACACATCCCACCAGAGTTCTCTAATGCAGCAGCAGCAATTTAGTGAAGTTCAGGAACTCTCTCTGAAGAGTCTGGTGGCCCCAATAAAACTTTTCAGCAAAGCTTCCAACTATCCTTATTAACTAGCACATGTTATGCAACACACACATTCAGTGAGGTCACTTGTACTAAGTTTTGAAAAGAAAAAACAAATGGAGCTTGACAGGGGAAAAAATGCTACTACATTTAAATCTGGAGTGAGTGAAACAGCATATAGCAAGAAGTGAGCCAGTGGTGGCCCTGTGCCTGCATGGTGGCATTGTAAATATTAAACAAGAAATGTTTTACCAAAACAAAAATTCAAACATTCATATTTATTATTCAGCAAATTCACACTATGCACCATTCATGGCCCTGGATATTTTGAAAGGCAGGAAAGAGAAGGAACTACCTATTAAATGCAGCATCAGAACATTTATTTACAAATATACTGGAATTCAACAAAAAGTTCTCCACTTTCTGGATTAACTTGTTTGAGGGGAAAATGATAGTTATATTTTTCAATAATAAAGAAAAGAGAGACCCCTTTCCTCCAAACTGATTCCATTGTTCTTATGCAGAACATTATGCCATCACCACTGAGCAAACAGACTATACTTTGTATTTTATTTTCAAAAAGCAAATAGTAAACAGTTTTAGAAACCAGAATACAGAAAGCAAACATTTTGGTGTACATTTTAATGCAGCTTCATATTATTCTAGAGAATTCACTTCGTAGCATATGTCAAAAATAAGACAGCAATTACAAATACATATTTATATTAACTATTTCAATAGTGCTCATTTAAGAACATAAACAAAATACCCTCTTCATATACCATTCGAAACTCTGCTAGTTGATTATCAGCCTCAAAGATGTTTTGAAGTTATTACTGATAAATGTTTGTTCTCCTTTGTGCTTTGTAGTATATTAAACTCAAAAAGTGAATGTGTTCCCCCCCTACCCCAAGAGATTTCCTCCTTGTGATTACATTCTCATAAATAACTAAAGTTGAATGAAAGATACAATGCATCTTCTACATAATCTAGACAGGCAAAAAAGTTACCCTTAAAAAACACAAACAAAATACATATTTATAAATCTACATCACCAGCAACCACCTCCTCTTCTATCTGCAACAATGGTTTCATACTTATGGTTGCTTCACATGGCGGTTGGCTGTCCAGCTGTTGGAGAAATAGAATAAAGTTTTAATTAATGAAGAGTTTATTGGAGTGTTTTAGTAAATGCAAGATATTGAGTTCAAAAATGTCTGTCAAAATAATATCATTAATCAATATCTGTTTGCAGTTCCTTTTTACATCTAAATACAAGATAGAATCAATATGCAAACTATAATGAACAACAACAACACTGGTTATACTGTGAGAGTAAATCTAAATTCCCATTTAAAACAACTGGATTTTCAATGGTGTATACAATCCACCCAAATATATCATTTTAAAACTTGTTCTCAGTCAAAAATATTGGGGAGAGGGGTGCCAGGGTCAGGTTTTTATTTTTTGTCAAATAAATGTTTGCTAGATAGCTAAGCCCTTAACAATCACAAATCTTTTCAATTAACATTTAAAAAGTATCCATCCAATACTCTGCTGCTTTTGCAATATTACAAAATATTACAAGTAAAATACTGTACAAAGTTGTTTATTTTCATCACTATCATAATAATCCTACAATTTACCATTCCAAGGTTCTTAACCAACCTTCTACCCAAACATATAAGGAAGAAAATGGGCCACTTGTACAGTATGTCTGGAAGTTTCACAAATTACAGGTTGTTACAGACCAAGAGGGACGGAAGAGACTAATCAATTCCAGAGTCAAGGCCCTTTTATAGAGAGTGCACTATAAACAGCACTCTCATGTCTACAATGGGATGAGGTCTAGCTCAAGTGCCTCCACTGATCACAACTGCTGTAACAACATACCGTGGGAAAGGCAGCTTCTCAGGTATCCAGATTCAGAGAACTGGACTTATTATCTTAAAATCAAGAGTCCATGAGGAAGCAAATTGATCTCCGTTGCAGATCCAGGAGCACTGGCACTCTGTGCATAATATTTCTCTTAAGTGATCACACAGCCACACGTGTTATTCATTTCACTTCACTGATGGGGTGAAAAGTGGTGAAGATATAGAGTCCTCTCCTCTGACTTACCCTTTCAATGGCTTAACATACACAGTGAACTGGGTAACAAGTTAGAATCCTACAGTAAACCTACATGAGAGCTCCCTTGCTCCAAACTACCGCCCAGGTCTTTAAGAAGGGTGAAGAGGAGACCCACTTCAGAGCAATTCTGTCCAGGGATGGCTACATGTCACCACAGCTTTGGGGACCAGAATATTATAGGCAGATCTCAGATTTAAAAATTAGCAGGGGCACTTCATCCTCATCCACAGCAACAAATTTTCCATCACCACTCAAATACTGGCTAGCTATAGTCAAGAAAATCTGTGGATTCCAAATGCCAGTGTTATATCAGTTAACAGCAATTTTCCCCGAAGAGGGGAAGTGATCAAAGATAAGTCAGCAAGAGCATATGTGACAAGAAATGGTTTCTTTAGCAGAGGCAAAAACACATAAAAAAAAAAACCCCGATCTGGAAACAAAGGAACCAGCACTTTTCCCTTCCTCTTGCTGGACCTCCCCCATCCAGAAAAGACCTGCGGGTTCAGCTCAACTTGTAGCCCAGGATATCCCCATTGCTTTCCAAATCTCAGTAAGCCATATGGACCAAAATTTAAACGGAGAAGCTTGAGTGTTTGTGTCTCTATCATTCATTCTTAGAAACTCTGACACCTCTCTCAAAATTATTAATTTAAAGAAGTTTGGGTTTGTCACATAAAAATAGTGATATAGGAAACTCTGGGTAGAGAACTCTCCTCAGAATTAAGGAGCTGTCTAGCACTTTATGCAGCAGCAAAGAGAAAAATGTTTTTTATTCAAAGCACCAGCACCAAGCTCATTAAGTTAGAATTTTTGGTAAATAGGAATAAAGAAAAAATTCTATACTACATCCTTTAATTAAAACCTGCAAATAAATCAATCCACTGCTGATCTAATCCTCCCAAATTAATAACCAATCATGAGGCTCTAATTCAAAAGAGTAGCTTTGGAGATAGTAACCAACATCCTATAATTAGGATAAACCTAGGATTTTCCTAGTATATGCATAGATCAGTTTTATAAGTAGATGCAATTTTGCAACATGACCAATTTTTTATTTAGTGTACAGTAATGACTTTAAAGGTAAACCCACAATGCAACCAAAAGGTGTTATTTGAGCACATTGCAGTCACAGTAGCAGTGAAGCCACAGAAGCAAAGGCTGCAGTATGGGCTGTACACCCCATCCAGGACCACCCAAGTGGCTAGTCTGTGATTCTGTGGCTTCACTGCTATTGTTAGTCAAGCTAGCTAGATCAAAGCTAGCTCAGCTATGTCTACACATGCTGCAGTCACACTTCTGATTGCAGGGTAGCCATACCCTAAAGTGCCATTTTCCCAGATTTGTAAAGAATGAAGCAAATCTATAATAACGGGGTGGTAAATCATTGCACAGTATGTTAAGGGAGTGGAGAGTACAGCCCACAAAGAGAAACAGAAATGAAACCTTTATGAATCAATTCACTAATATACCAAGTTAGCGCTAAACACAAGAGTCTTTGTTAAGTACAGCAGTACGCAGACTCTGGGAGCCCCAGAGCAAAAGCAGAAAATAAAGTTTTCACACACTTATTATAGTCTGGTCTCCTTACTTTTAAATCTGACATAGCAGTCATTGCAGAAGAGTTCATTGTTTCGGATCCTGACTTCAGCTCCTGAGTGTGAGCCTCCAAGGTCACATGCACAAGCTGCGCACTGTATTAAACACCAATAATTAGCAACTTGTTACAAATAGTGGGAGACAACATATTGAGAAGCAGCTTACAGTAAAAAACAGCGAAGCTTGAACCATAAACCCAAATTACCAAAAGCAAACATACGATTTGCAGATTAAAATGCAGCCAACTAGGGGAGCCCATTTAAAGGTGATGACTAGCAAACTAATAGAGATGCACATTCTAAACATATAAAAAAGAAATGATTCAGAGATTAGCTCATGAAATCTTGTTTAAGCTTCAATTTCTCTGAAATAAAATTTAAAAAATGGCACAACATGAAATAACTTGTTCTTGAAACGGCAACAGCAATTTTGGCACAGAACATTCGTGTGTGCCACTTGCAGATTCCATGCAACACTATCTGTTTTTCATTCTGCTACCTTGATTTTCAAGACAGGAAGCATTTATGCCCAATTATTCTAAGTGCATATGCATAATTTAAAAGAATTCTTGGGAGCTTCAGATTCCTTCATTTTGCCAAAACAGAATTCTTGCCACCCTTTCTTATGCTAATATTAAAATGTTTAAGCATAGTGGGTGAACAATGCACTGCTACAGTGGGAACTAAGCAATAGCTCTTGAATCTCCAAGTAGGCAGAGGTGACACACGCACATATAAACCTCATGGTATCTGGATGGACTGTCTTTGTATCACAGTTCATAGTATGTGCATGCTGGATTTAGAAAATAAAACGAACACTACAGAACAAGGGGGTTAAGGCTTTGTAGCCTCTGTGGAAAATGCTACAGTAGGATGGATA
Organism: Gopherus flavomarginatus; assembly: GCF_025201925.1. Lineage (NCBI taxonomy): Eukaryota > Metazoa > Chordata > Testudines > Testudinidae > Gopherus > Gopherus flavomarginatus. The sequence goes on from NC_066617.1 coordinate 291,269,604, forward strand.
TCTAGCAAGGATATCAGGAGATAAAAAGGTTCTAGAATTAAGATATATTCATTCGGCTGTTCCACAGGGCTTTACACACATTCATAAAAGCCCTTATATAATATCTAAAATAATAAATTCAACTCTGCAGTACTTTGTTCAATGGTGCACTAATCCTAAAACAATTGCCTTTGGGAGAGATCATAATTCCTCTTACGTGCCAGCGCAAAAGGGTAATTCCTCTGTGCTGACTACCCATGTAGCAGAAAATATCATGGAAGAAAGGCAGTGGAGAGCCGCTTCTGTGGATTACTATTCTTCCTTCTATGCAGAAGTAGGTGGAGCCTTGGCTCCTTCCCCTACAACATGCCACCCAACTCAGCTGGCACAGAATACTTCTTCCCTTCAGCCTGGGTGGAACCAATGACCAGACACACTTAAGGTTTTAATCTAGTTTCTCATCTATTCCTGGAGCAGTGCATTTATGTGTTGTCCCTTACTAAGGGGTTTATGGCAAAGTGGCAAGATTTTCAGAAGTGACCAGTGATTTTAGCAGACTCAATTTTTGGGTGTCCAACTTGACACACCATAAAGTGGCCTGATTTTTAGAGGGCAGGTGGCTCATCATCTTCTGAAAATGCCTTTTTTTAAAAAGTGAAAATTGGAGTGTAAAGGTTAAAACTTTAATAACAATCCAAAGAGTAGTATTCAAGTGAATGCTTAATGCCTGTGGATAGGACTGTTGCATGGATATATGCATGTAGCACACAACATGAGTGGAGCTAGTAGCATGTGATTAGTAGAGCCTTTACAACCAGAACTCCAAGTAGCCATGCGTGCTTCAAGTTAGTTCCCGTTCTTCAGTGTTTCTCCAGCTCTCACCTTAAAACAACGTAAATGATAACAAAGACCAAGAGATTCGATGATCATGGCTGCTCCTTTGCCCAGAACGTTATTACAGTATGAACATATTTTCTTCCCACTGACTGACCTAGATACAGAACAAGAATGTGGCTCAAGTCCTCAAAACCACTTGAAAAGGTTTAAAATATACATGGAAGTGATCAAGAACATGATGTCATGAGAGAAAGCACTGAAACAGAGGACTGTATGCTGCAGTTACGAATGGAAAATTAGGTTATCGGGGAAAAACATAATCAAAATTAATATTATGTAATTAAATCTGTAAGCTATAAAAATCTAAAATTTAAATGAGAAAAAATATACAGAAAGAGACAAAACAGATGTGAACATAAGATTTTATGCTGCATTCTTGCACACTATTTTATCATGTTAAATGCTGGCTGAAGAGGAATCAAAAACAGATATTGCTAAGCTTGGAAACTACTGATACATAGTTTTTGTTCTCCTGTATCATTTCTTATCTGAAAGAAAGTATTATTAGGGCTACACTTTACTAAAACTTTTGCCAAGTACCACCCTCTGTAGCTTGTTAGATAACTGAAGTCTGGTTCTGGAAATAAATTATATTAACTCCTTTGAACACATGCCTTATAGAGGTCAATTTCCACAGGCCAACCAGATTTTCTGAAATCCGAAAATGGAAGAGAACAAAAGCAGCAGCCATTTTTAAAGGGGTCATTTTCTTACACTATTAAAAAAAAATTAAGTAGTCTAGCTTTTAAAAAAATTCATCAATTTATCAGCATGTTCATGAACACTAGAGCTAGGAAGACTGAAGGAATGCTTTTGGAATGGTCTCATTACAACTATTGCATGTAACTGTGTGTGCATGAGTTTCCAAAATCTTACACACACATTTGTTTTAAAAAAGTTTTAAAAACATGAAAGAGCATGGTTATCTTCACTCCAAAATAAACTTTAATTACTTTCTTTTCTGGATTAAAATAATGGATTAAAATTTAAAAGAAATGACCTATCCTACAATTACCCAGGATCACTAGCCATGAACATTTCTGAGAGTTTCCTGAGACGATGTTGACCACATGTCAGCAAAAGAGATGTGGTCAATAAAATGTGAGTCTTAAAATGTTATGTATTTATTTTTTAAACAAAAGATTCTTGCAAAACAATAAATGTCAGAAGTGATTTCTGGAAAGTACAAGGAGACTTTTATCATCATTTTTGTAACCCATAAATAATTTTGAGTTGAGTGACTAAAGATGTATTGCTTCATCTTCTCTTTACCAGTGTAAGGCAGTAGCAACAAAACCCTGGAAAATTTTCTGAACAGCTATGAGAAACATGAAAGTGATAACACTGTCCTTCTATGGTGCCTTTCAGCTAGATAACTCAAGGCACTTTTCAAATATTAAGTTTTACAACATTCCAATGTGGAATATTATACAATATAATATAATTAAACAATATAATTATACCTGTTTCACACACAGACTCCAGTACTAAGAGATCAAGTAGCTCGTTTAAGATCAAAGCCAGCCAGTGGCAAAGCTTGTAAAAGACTCATTAGTTCCAACTCCTCTGCTGCAACTACTATATGAGAGTGTCCACAATTCAGCAGGCAAATTACAAATTTTCAACAGATGGGCAACTACTTACTTGTTCCGCTGCTGGGCTCCTGACTGGGAAGCAGAGGTAGGAGACTGAGCACGCGGTACAGAAGAAGGTGCTGAGGGGAAAGCGTGGGAAGAAGTGGCTGATCTTCCAGAGCTGGCTGAAGGAGGTGCTACACTGGAGGAGGGGGTACGCATGTAAGCTCGGTTCGAAGTAGACACTAGTGGAGCAGCAGAGCGACCAAAATCTTGACTAGATGATGTGGAAAAGGAAGATTGATTCGTCCAAGGTGAATGTCTCCATGAACTTGTTCTTGCGGAGTCAAGATTATCTAATGATTCACCTCTGAAATGTATAATTGTTATGTGCAGAATATTACTGCCCAGAAACATACCTTCTTATGAACTAACCCAGGGGTCGGCAACCTTTCAGAAGTGCTGTGCCGAGTCTTCAATTATTCACCTAATTTAAGGTTTCGCGTGCCAGTAATACATTTTAAAGTTTTTAGAAGGTCTCTTTCTATAAGTCTATAACATATAACTAAACTATTGTTATATGTAAAGTAAACAAGATTTTTAAAATGTTTAAGAAGTTTCATTTAAATTTAAAATAAAATGCAGAGCCCTCCGGATCGGAGGCAGTGTGAGTGCAACTGAAAATCAGCTCGCATGCCATAGGTTGCCTACCCCTGAACTAACCCTTTATCATGCTTTGATTTTACAAAAAGGAAATATTTAAGTTTTCACTTTACATGGGATATCAAAATATTCACCGTATATTTTAAAGGTTGATTTTCTAAGCATAATTATTTTTTATAACCTGAAGAATATTTTATTATATTCCTTTATTAAAAATATTTGAAGTGGCAAACTATTTATTATAACTGGGCATCACTAGCCTTAGGGGGGAAAAGTGACCAAAGAAGGTGAGGCTAAAGCACTAAAGATAACAGCAAATACACTTCATTACAGCTTTATCAGAGTGAACGAAATCAAATTGTTTTTATTTAGTAATGACACCAGACAGTGGTGGTGTTTGTATTTTTCTCTAAGGGATACCAGTTCTAAAATAGATCAATCCCTCCCCTTATTAGATAGTCACATTGTTCAGAAACCAGCTGTTGGCAAAACAGCTATGACCTCATGACCAATATCTTACTGTTTCCTAAGTGACAAACCCAACGTTTAGACCCTACACAAGCAACATACACAGAAACTCTGAAGTTTCCTACAAGGTATTTGTGTGTGTTAGAAATTACTGAAGATTATTCTTCAGAACCTATATTTAAGCTTTATTTCACAACAAATTAAATTACTGAGGTTCTCAAATAGATGTGCAAATGACAAGGCACATTAATCATTAATTCACATTACTGGTACATCAAAGGAGAAATAAGCAAATGAGGAAGTATTTACAGTCCATACAACAACACCTTTATACTCCATACTTGCAAATCTTTGATTTCAGCTATAACACAAGCAAGTTTTACCCCACTACGTTGTGACTCAAATGAGCTCAAAATCTTTACTGGCTCTACAATCTGTGCTGCAAAGCAACGGTCGAATGCCCCAAAACTAAATATTTATCTAGAGGCACAGTTCAGTTTACAATTTTCAAAAAAAAGAGTCCTACCTCTTCATTGTATTCTTGTGTAGATTAACAGGGTCCTTATGCACACTAGAACTACGCTGCCTAATCCAGCTGTTGTCAGTATTTAGTGACGTTTTTTTCCTCATTTCCTGAAGGATATGTTGTCTCTCTATTTCTGCTGAAGACGGGGCACGCTCTTTCTGAGACCCCTTCTGTGAATCACTGACATTCCAGGACCTTTCCAAATATTTGTTGTTTGTACCTAATTTGAAAAATACATACATCTGTCAAGTTTGAGGGAGATAAAACATAAAAGCTAAAGTTAAAAAGCAAATGTTTAAACTAGCATTGCCATATCTGAAGCAACATATGCACCTTTGTGTTGTTAATATTTGATGAAGTATAATTTCACCATTTTAGTATTGATTGCCATTACAAAAGCAAATATTGCCAGACAACATGCACATTAGAAGCATTAAAGACTAAAGGAAATATTCAGTGTCAAGCCAGCAGTGAACTATCGAATATCCAAGTTAAAGCACAGAAGCAAGCATCAAGTAGTCTGTACTTCTAGGATATAGTGCCAGAATAGGGTAGGTGTTATTTTGCCCTTCCTCTCCTGCCCCACAACATAAATACCCCTAGGCTGCTTCTTACAGATGTAAGCTTTTCACATGACTAGTGTCAAATCAAGCAATAAATCATAATTTACAATATGGCAATTTACAATTAAAAAAAATCAAATAGAGACAAGCAAAAACTGCGCATCAACCATGGTACAATGCCACACTACTTTTAAACAAATTCCCTGCACTTTTAAGATCAGATAAAAGCCAAAAAGATCCTTTGCTCTAAAAGCCTCTGTCATAAACAGATAAGTAAGAGTTAATAGAACAGAAGTATGTCATATCTCTTTTGCCGGTAAAGGGTTAACAAGATCAGTGAGCCTGGCTGTCACTTGACCAGAGGACCAATCAGGGGACAGGATACTTTCAAATCTTGAGGGACGGAAGTTTTTCTGTGTCCTGTTAGTTTTTGGTGGTTGTTCTCTCAGGGTTCTGAGAGGGACCAGACGTGCACCCAGGTTTCTCTCCAATCTCTCTGATACAGGCTCTTATGAGTTTCAGAATAGTGAGTACTAGGTAGATAAGGCGAGTTAGGCTTATGTTTGTTTTCTTTATTTGCAAATGTGTATTTGGCTGGGAGGAGTTCAAATGTGTATTTGGCTGAAAGGATTTTAATTTGTACCTGTATACTTAGGCTGGGAGGGTATTCCCAGTGTCTATAGCTGAAAGACCCTGTACCTATCCCATTTTAAATTTACAAAGATAGATAATTTTTACTGTTTTTCTCTCTTTAATTAAAATTTTCTCGTTTAAGAACCTGATTGTTTTTTTATTCTGGTGTGAGACCCCAGGGGACTGGGTCTGGATTCACCAGGGAATTGATGGGGAGAAAGGAGGGAAGGGGGAGAGAGGCTAATTTCTCTCTGTGTTAGGATTACTGTCTCTCTCAGGGAGAGTCTGGGAGGGAGAGAGAGAAGGAGGGGGGAAGGTGCATTTTCCTCTCTGTTTAAGATTCAAGGAGTTTGAATCACAGTGATCTTCCAGGGTATCCCAGGGAGGGGAAGCCTGGGAGAGGCAATGGTGAGGGAAAGAGTTTACTTTCCTTGTGTTAAGATCCAGAGGGTCTGGGTCTTGGGGGTCCCCGGGCAAGGTTTTGGGGGGACCAGAGTGTACCAGGCACTAAAATTCCTGGTTGGTGGCAGCACTACAAGTACTAAGCTGGTAATTGAGCTCAGAGGAATTCATGCTGGTACCCCATCTTTTGGAAGCTAAGGTTCAGAGTGGGGAATTATACCATGACAGCCTCAACTCCCCTCCCTCTTTGAAAGGGGCTTTTCTCCAATAATGAGATGGAAGCCTGCCAGAATACACAACTGCATCACAAATTCCTTCTCCCCTTTCAAAATTTATAATCCACAACCCCTCTAATTATGGGAATTATTCCCTGTTCAAAATGCCAAATTGATTGCGTTTTAGAGGAGACAGTCTTGCTTTATAAACATATCTGCTTCAAAAACACCCCTTGCTGGAAGTATTTTATCTACTCCCTAGTTACTGGGATATCTAGCCATTGAAGGAAAGGTCAAACTTCTGGTGTAAGGCATCCTTCGGTTCTTACTTGACATCTTAAAAAGGTAGAAAAAACAATGCCACTCTCCTCAAATGAACAGAATTACTAGTGTTTAAGAAAGGAAATCTGTTGTTATTCAGCTACTCTTTGTGGTAGGCCTACTTAAGTGAACAAAACAGTAAGTCACTTCAGTTTTAATATTCCCTCTTCTAATCCTGCTATGACCACAAATTTACTATTGGATTTATTGGTATCGATTAACTTGTCAGATATTTCTGGAAGTCTAGTCATCTCATTAGTTTTGGTGATTGAGATGTGATTTGAGACAGTGATCTTGCCAATTTGAGCTGCATTCCCACCTTGGTCTGGGTTAGCATGTTCCATCTGATAAACCATTTGTTTTCTTGTAGTCTCCAGCTCTGATTCCTTTGCCTTTTGCAGAGTCTCTATAGCACCCACCAGGGCATTTATGTGCGCCCATCTACTGACAAGGGAGCACTTCTGCCAGAAAACCCGCCGGCAAGGAGTGCAGCCCCCTGGCAACCAACTGCCGAGAAGCAGCAATGCCAAGAAGCGTTGCTGCCAAAATGCTGCTGCTTCTCGGCAGCATTTCAGCGGCAATGCTTCTTGATGACGCTGGTTCTCGGCAGCATTTCAGCGGCTGGTCGTCCGGCGCCCACCATACACTTCTGGGAACATGAATATGCTATTGCAACAGAAAGGTTGGGGACCACTAACCTAGCATTTTTCCATATTCGCATACACAAACCCATTCATCACTTGTACAAAATATTTTTTTTTAAAAGTAGCTTGTTGTATCTTTCACCATACTGTCTTTAGTAAGTCACCCACATTTCCTTACATACTATACTCGAAGCAGATTCTAAAGTATCTAGAATATAATTTCTAAAGAGAATGCTATGTAATCTTATATTTTGGCAGCTCCTTAAGAAAACTGAAGCTGTTGGTATACCATCATGATATCATCTCCAGTTGTTTTCTTCCCATATATACAGAGTAAATGTTGCAAAATAATTGTGTTAAAAATATTGCCCCAGTGTTTGTAGCTGTCAAACAGATAGTTAAGAGTTAATGGAACAGAAGTACTTCATCTCTCTTTTGCCTGTAAAGGGTTCACAAGATCAGTGAGCAAGGCTGTCACCTGACCAGAGGACCAATCAGGGGACAGGATACTTTCAAATCTTGAGGGAGGGAAGTTTGTGTGTGCTGTTAGTTTTTGGTGGTTGTTCTCTCTGGGTTCTGAGAGGGACCAGACATGCAACCAGGTTTCTCTCCAATCTCTCTGATACAGGCTCTTATATGTCCAGAATAGTATGTACTAGGTAGATAAAGCAAGTTAGGCCTATGTTTGTTTTCTTTATTTGCAAATGTGTATTTGGCTGGGAGGAGTTCAAATGTGTATTTGGCTGAAAGGAGTTTAATTTGTACTTGTATACTTAGGCTGGGAGGGTATTCCCAGTGTCTATAGCTGAAAGACCCTGTAACATATTCCATCTTAAATTTACAAAGATAATTTTTACTGTTTTCTCTTTCTTTAATTAAAAGCTTTTCTTGTTTAAGAACCTGATTGTTTTTTTATTCTGGTGTGAGACCCCAAGGGACTGGGTCTGGATTCACCAGGGAATTGATGGGGAGAAAGGAGGGAAGGGGGAGAGAAAGGTTAATTTTCTCTCTGTGTTAGGATTACTGTCTCTCTCAGGGAGAGTCTGGGAGGGAGGGAGAGAAGGAGGGGGGAAAGTGGATTTTCCTCTCTCTTTTGAGATTCAAGGAGTTTGAATCACAGTAATCTTCCAGGGTAACTCAGGGAGGGGAAGCCTGGGAGAGGCAACGGTGAGGGAAAGGGTTTACTTTCCTTGTGTTAAGATCCAGAGGGACTGGGTCTTGGGGGTCCCCGGGCAAGGTTTTGTGGGGACCAGAGTGTACCAGGCACTGAAATTCCTGGTTGGTGGCAGCGCTACAAGTATTAAGCTGGTAATTGAGCTTAGAGGAATTCATGCTGGTACCCCATCTTTTGGACGCTAAGGTTCAGAGTGGGGAATTATACCATGACAGTAGCATTGAGTTTTGTTATTCTCAGTGCAAACATACTAGCATAGTACATCTATTATCCACATTAGCCCCATTGTTTCTATATTCAATCTACCACAGAAAATGCATTAAAATACAGCCTTACACATAACTGTTTAAAAGTATTAATGCACTATATAGATTATGATTATAATATGACTAATCATACCACTTTAAAATAAATTTGAAATAAAGTATACATTAGTAAAGCGTCCATTCTGAATTTAAGCCCACTGACTTTTGGATAATTTACCACATCCCTTAGATAATCTATTGCAGTGGTTAATTTTCCACACTACTAAAAATCTGATATAGTATGTTGTATACTTGAATTATGAGTGGCAATCAAAAATCTAATTTTTTTTACCCTCAAATATCTAGTTGCTGTAACTACCTTTTGATTGTATTCATGCTTTCATGCGGTTAATAATCCATTTTTAAAGATCTAATAGCAATTAAAGTGCTCACCATTTCTGTTTCTGGGGCAATCATCCAGTTCTGATGTTGATCTGGATTTATTTCTATAAATACAGAAAACATGTATGAGTTGTATTACCATAGCACCCAAGAGCTCTAGTCATGGTGCAGGACACTGTTGTGCAAGGCACTCTACAAACAGAGACCAAAAAGATAGTCTTGCCCCAAAGAGCTTACAATTTAAGAGAAGATACAACAGATGGATAGACAGACATAGGAGAGTACAAGGAAATAATGAAGCAACACTATTCAGCATTGACAGCAGTGTAAGCTATTGTTGTTTAGTATTAATCTGGCAGTAATTCCTGGAGACCTCAATTACAGAGTGGAGCATCATTCTCCTAGGTGCTGCACAAATATTTGAAAACATGGTCCCTACCTCATTCCCCTAGGTCATTAGACTGGAATATCAATGAAGATCAGACAGTGCAGCATACCAGTCTAAGGAGGACTATTTCAATTTTTTGGGTGCATGCTTATATTTTTAAGTTTGTTACATGGTGATGTACTTACCACTTCCTAGTTTGGAAGTGCTATTGCAGCTGAAAGAAAAGTATGGCCTTACATGCTACCTGAGGATGTTTCTAGGGAAATCCTTGTGGTTCATTGATCCTATCATGCAGGGGAAAATGCCTATGAGTTTTAGCTGACAAAAAAGTCATGAGATGCACAAGAAAATGAACAGTAGGTGAAAGTGTTCTGGCTGCTCAATGTGGAAGTTAACATAGCACCTGGCTGCTGTATGCTTAGCTCTAGCTCATGAAAGTGAGGCTCTGACTGTACATATAAATATGGTTTTTATTTAGAAAAGGAACAAAAAGCTCATTTCTTGGGCAGCAGCTTCAATATTTAAACTACTGATGGCTGTTACAGCAGCATCACTGCATGCATTCACTACCCAGTGCAAAATGAGTCTACCGTATTAAACCAATACGGCCTTTGCATGCAATATTCTTAATTGAATACAGTTTCCGGCTCCCCATATTAATTGTTAGTCCTAACATAGTCTGACTGATCAGATCTTGCACTGGTCAAGAGCTGGGTGTTACAAATGCTCAACTGCACATAGAAGCAGTTACAACACGGAACAAGGAAGCTAGACCTGGGCTTATGCCTCTAGCACCTTTGGCCTCTCCCCATGCCTCCACAGCATAATCATTTGGTGCAAAAGCCCTCACCACTTTCTGAGGGCAGAGCACTAAGAGGACAAAATACACATCAGTAGACCTTGGCGAAATATTTTGGACAAATAGTTTATTTGCCAAAAAATGCAATTTTGGTCAATCCAAAACTGTCAATTTGACAGGAGTTCAATAAATAGTTTCAGCCAATTTTTTTTCCAGGATTTAAAGACCATTCACAAAATGGGGAGGTGGGGAAGAAGGAGAGCTAGTGATAGTCCTCCCACATAACTGTTAGCCCTGGGCAAGGGTATTCACCCACGATGTGAAACACTCTCCACCCCCCTTTTTATTTAAAGTAGAGAAGAGGTTTGAACTGAACCTTCAACCTCTCAGAAGAGTGCCATAACCATTTCTGATTTACCAAAAAAATTCAGAGTTTTAAGTTTTGATTCAATGAAACCTGAATTTCATTTTCAAGTTTTAGAACTGCTAGCGAACTAAAAAAACCATTTATGTGCAGTTCCATGCATCAGATGCACCATCTCAGGTCTTGGAGTTTCTTCTTGTTACATCACAAGTGCCCTACTTATTTCTATTGGAAGAGTGGACTATTTGCTGAAAAAGGTATACAGATGACTCTTGGTACCCCACAGTTGATTGTATCTGAATTAATGTTGGATGGGAGAGTTATGGATAGAAGATTTTTTACGGAGATGGGGAATTTAATACTTATAGGGTTATTCCAATAATTAAAAGGGAAAGAAAATACAACTGTGCATTTAAATGAACCAATGCACTGTTAACAAAAAAGCTTCTATTAAAAGCAGAAAAGAGGATAGCAAAAAAACAGGCATGGGTTAAAAACAAAACAGAAAATAGGCAAAGTTTAAAAGAGGGAAAACTAAAAAGATGTGTACCATCTTTCTGATAATTTTGTACTTTCATTGTATTCCTCCTTTCCCTGCTTATCTTTTATGTTGCACAGTTTTCTGTGTGGGAACCATGCCCTCGCTTGTATAACACTATGACAACCACTGTAATAGCTGAGATTGTTTTCCAGTCTCATTAGTCCAGCCCTACCCACAAATTCACCCCCTCATACTTCCTGGCTTTCTTTATAGAAAGATCTACTGACTGAAAGATGTTCTATGTTACAAACAGAGTATGGCTTAAAGAAACCAGGTGGCCAAAGCTCCTGTAGGTGAAAGCATAGCACAAGGACTGCAAAACAATACTGCTGGTAAGGACTCTAAACGGCACCACACCAAAATGGTTAAAATGTAATGTCAAATCCAAGGCTCTGTAATATAAAGGTGAAATTCTAACCCGCCTGGAGATTCAGTATAATACTAACCTGTCAGCAAGAAAGTGTCCAGATGGATCTTCAAAGTTTTGAGATACTTCATAATGGTCATAATGTCTATAAGCAAAAAATAAAATAAAATATATGAAATAAAGTGAATTAAGTAAATATCAAACCCAAATTGGGAAGAGATAAAGAAATAAGGTACAAACAACATGTACACAGCAAACTGAAATTCTAGGAGGCTCAGCTCCTGTTTCAGTTTGAAAGCTGTATCTGTCACGCAACTTCATTTCTAAAATCTTTTATGAAGCCAGTCAGACCTACTGTCTATAAATGACAATAATTATCAAACACTGATACCAAAGCGCTAACATTAGAGGAATATGACTACAGCTTTTTGGGGCAGGGGCCACGTCTTCATACATGTTTGTATAGTGCCTAGCACAATGAAGCTACCATCCCAATTGGAACGGAAAGTGTTGTTAATATTGTTAATCCATTTAAAGTCCTACTTCAGCAAAGCAGTTTGCACATGCTTAAGCCCAACCCTGTTCGGCAAATCCTTAAGAGCACACTCAAAACAAAAATTGTTTCTCTGATATTTTAGTGAGAGTGGCACTTCTGTGTTACTTGTAACACTAGAAGGTAAAATATTTTCAGAAAGGAATGTTATTTATAAGTTAATGTGTCCCTTTCTCCCACTCTCTTTACTCTTTAAAATAGACTGCTGAAAAGGGTAGTAGAAAGAGATTGTCTGAAATAAATAGATTTAGACTAGGTATTTCTAAAATGCTGTGGTATCTAAGCTAATATAAATTATCTCATAGATACTGTAGTACAGGGATCAGCAACCTTTGGCACATGGCCAGTCAGGGAAATCTGCTGGTGGGCCGGGACGGTTTATTTACCTGCATCGTCCGCACTTTCGGCTGACTGCAGCTCCCACTGGCAGCCGTTTGCCGTTCCAGGCCAACGGGGGCTGTGTGAAGCAGTGCGGGCCATGGGATGTACTGGCTGCTGCTTCCCACAAACCATCCTGGCCCACCAGTGGATTTCCCTGATGTGCCGCATGCCAAAGGATGCTGATCCCTGCTGTAGTATCTTTATTCCACAATTAATAGAAACATATTGCTGTGATGGTCAAACCACTACAAGATAACAGTAGTAAGTATTTGACTTAGGAACGCAGACATGCAGCTGGTAGGAAATAATTAACTCAGTATTTAATTATAAATCTCTACATATGTGTTGAAACACAGACTTGCAAATTCCCCACTAATGCTACATATTGTCAATAGAGCTAGGTGATAACCTCAGAAGTTTTCATGGTAAATTTTCAAGTTTTTGGCCCAGCTCTTATCAGTCACCATGTTCATTTGCGTAAACCCTTTTGAACAAAAACCTATGAAAGCAAATAAACTAATGTCATTAAAAGACAAAACCACCAGCTTTAATTATGGGCCTGATTCTGTCACACCCTTACAAACAGTGAATAGCGCTTTACTCTGACACTCAGCGGGATGATGAGCGAAATAAGGTATCACTCAACAGAAGTAAGGATGATAGGCCCTTATGTTTGACTGAGGTACAAAATGTGTATTGGTAGTGTAATGAGACATCGGTTTAGGTTGTCACAGAATGCACTCTGCTTAGTGACTTCATGTCAGTCTTTTCTCTTGATATTCACAGAAACATATGTTTAATATGCACATACTTCAGGATATCTGCATTATCTTTGAAAATATACTTTTGAAAAGTAAATGCTTCTCTCCCATTGTGAGTGCCGACCTTCGGTATTGGGGCATCTGCATTGGTATCTCCCTTTCTTTTTCCATGCGCCGCTTCTGCTCCTCGGCCTCCGCCCGCCGCTTCTGCTCCTCGGCCTCCGCCCGCCGCTTCTGCTCCTCGGCATACTTTTGTTCCTTTGCTTTCCACTCTCTTTCAAGCTCTAGTTCTTGGGCTTTCCTTTTTTGCTCCAAATACAGGACTTTTTCCTCCTGAAGTCTCCTTTCCTCCTGAAGTCTCTGCCTTTCCATTTCCTTCTCTTGCTCATTCTGCTGCTGTTCGCCCCATTCATGTCTTCTGCCTCCTTCAGGAGCATCAGTGTCTTCTCCCATGTTTGTTCTCCAGTTAGAAACAAGTGGTGCATGTGCAGTTACCGATACTGTGTTTAAGGTTAGGGCAGTCGGCTCCTGTAGGAGAGGAAAATAATGGTTTTAGAAACATGATAGTGTAGGTTACCTATTTAGGAAACATTTTATTTTGTGACCAGGGACTTGAGGGGAAGAATCTCAGGGGACTCTCGGTGGCAACAAAGAGTGTGCTTCTTAGTTTGTGCTTTAGGGATGTCTACAAACACAGTCTTCTAAAGTGAGAAGTTCCATTTTATTTGCTAGCCTTTATTACCCTTTTGCCTAGTCTTTCCAAAAGTGTCTGCAGCTTTTATTTTTTAAACCACCTTTATGCATGGAACACCCAACCTATACTTATACTTCAGGTCATTCCTTCTCCTCTTAAGTCCCTACTAAAAACTCATTTCCTACACAATTTTCACAATAAGTGAGTCAGTGAATATTCACTCACTTTTTTCCCTTATTTTACAAGTTGTTAGAAACAACCTTAAGTGAACGACAGTGAGCACATATCTAAACTGAGTATCCATGTTAACTGTACTGATGTAAACATCATCCTTCAACGTCCCCCAACATCTAAAATTTAAGAATATAAGAATGGCCCTACTGGGTCAGACCAAGGTCCATCTAGCCCAGTATCCTATCTTCAGACTGTGGCCAGTTCCAGGCACTTCAGAGGGAATGAACAGAACAGGCAATCAAGTGATTCATCCAACCATCCACTCTCAGCTTCTAGCAGTCATTTCTGACATTCTATTTTTAAATGCACTCCTCTGAAAAAGGTCTTTGAATAGTTTGTTTCCATGCAGGAAGCAAAATAACCCTTTCAAATGAAGGGATAATGGGTTAGCCCAGATCACACTCCCAGCACTATGGTTTAAAACCAAAGGTCCTTAAGTCTTTCACTGCGAGGCGCTCAACAGCTTAATTAAGGGACACCAGTCTTGCTGTTTAAGTGATATGAGCTTTAGATTTGTTTTGCTTTTCTGTTTACTACTGTATAAGCATAAATACGCTCATTGGTACACCTGAAGGAGGAGGAAGTGCTCCCTGAGCTGATACAGGAACAGAGAACAATGATGCCTCTAAAGCATCTGGATACCCAGAATATAGCCTGTTCAGCTGTAGAATAGACTACAGCTGCAGAAGGAAGCAGCTAAAGAAACTAGACATACCCTTGACATTTTGAGATATATGGAAGACTTTCATTACCAAGGCTGTAGTTGATTTCTTCTCTAAATTCTTCAGAGGTAGGATGGCTCTGCCTTAAGACTGCAATTTAACAAGGTACTTGAGCACGTCTTAATTTGAGTATGGAATAGCCCTAGTGACTTCAGTGGGACTAGTCATAGGCTAGAAGTTAAGTACATGCTTGATTACTATGCTGGATCAGGGCTGAAGTTGGTCGTTTTCACTCTGGTCACAATGATATTGTTTTGTTTCATAAGCTAGTTACCAACCTATACATTTCTTCTGTTCATACAGCTTGGCGGCATGTTGTCCTGCTATCTTGAATGAGTCTAAACCCAACTGATCATAAAAGTAAACCACTGACTTTGTACAGAGTTATTTTTATTCTAGAAGCATTTATTCTCTGCACTGGGCAAATGAGAAAGCAAAGTCATTTGCATATTTAAGTACTTACTTCCACTACTGCTCAATAAAAGAATCATGAGAAATTTGAAAGGTGAACAAACATGCATCACCTACCTCATCTAAATATTTGGAACTCTCTCTTTCTGCTTCTTGCTGAGCTTGTAGCCATTCTTCACGCAATTTCTCCTGTTCACGTCTGTATTTCTCCTGATGGGAAGAGTCACTGATTATATTAAAAGTAAATTAAAAAGGGACAGGAAAACACTACCTTCATTTGTATTAAAATATTTGTTTTCAAAATAACCTTGTGCAAAGCACTACGTCAAGTATAATAAAAACATAAGCAGCGCAGAATTCTAATAGATCGCAGGTGGCGAAATCCTGACCCTAATGACGTCAAAGGGAGTTTTATCACTGACTTCGGGGGAGCCAGGATCTCACCCTAAGCCTCAGAAGACTCACCAACCTATTACATTTCCTATCTTATGATTTGTTTTTGGTTTAGCTATGAACTTACTTCTATTAAGCTACAGTAATATCAAATCTTAACTATTTATAACAGGACTAAAAACTTTTTCGTTGGTTACAAGTTAGTAATTAGGTTCCTTAAAAAAAAATCACTAATCATGTATTGGACCAACTTAGCGCACCCATCTTGTGACTCTGATTATGTATTAATTAATTATTATTATATCTCCAGAAGCACCCAAAATGCAATTGGCACGCTACAAACACCTAGGGAGGCACAGGCCTTGCGTTGGAAAGATGAAAGTAATATATATACACACTGTTTTGTTTTCATGTTGGGTTCATCATCCCCCTTAACAGAGCTTCTGTGGGTTAAATTATACTCAGTGCAACCAATAATCTTTTGATGGTTAATGAATCTGCATGCAATGCTGAGGATGTAATTTGAAGATAATGAGGTTGTACATGTTTATTGAGAAAAAAGGCATCAATCCAGCAAAGCACTTAAACACACCACAACTTTACGCACAAGTAGTACCATTCGGTTAGTTTCACTTGGACTACTCACACACTAAGTGCATTACTAAACTGAAGTCTATAATTTGCCCTAAAGAATCTCTCTTTCTTGTGATGCGTGGAAATGGAAAGATTAGGGTTGCCAACTTTCTAATCAGACAAAACTGAACACCCTTGCCCCACCCCACCTCTCCCCTGAGGCACTGCCCCAACTAATTCCATCCCCTCTCCCTCTGTCGCTCACTCTCCTCCACCCTCACTCACTTTCACCAGGCTGGGGCAGGGGGTTGGGGTGTGGGTGGGGAGGTGAGGGGTTCAGGGTACAGGAGGGAGCCCTGGACTGTGGCAGAGGGTGTGGGCTCTGGGGTGGGGCCGGGGATGAGGGCTGGGGCAGTGGGTTGGGGTGTGAGGAGGAGGTGATGGGTGCAGACTCTGGGAGGAAGTTTGGGTGTGGGGGGGGCTCAGGGATGGGCAGGGGGTGATGCCCTCTGCCCAGGGATGGGGCAGGAGGTTGGGGTGAAGGCTCTGGGATGGAGTTTGGGTGGGGGAGGGGGCTCAGGGATGCAGCAGGTGGTTGGGATGCAGGCTCTGGGAGGGAGTTCCAACTTGAGGCAGAGGGTTGGGATGTGGGAGGGGATTTGGGGTTCAGGCTCCAGCCAGGTGGTGCTTGCCTCAGGCAGCCTCCAGTCAGTGGCACAGTGGGGCTAAGGAAGTGGGGCTCCCTGCCTGCCCTGGCTCCGCATGTCTCCTGGAAGTGACCGGCATTCCTGGTTTGTAGGTAGAGTGGCAAGGGAGATCTGTGAGCTGCCCACGCCCACAGTTCCTGGCCAATGGGAGCTGCAGAGCTTGCACTTGAGATGGGGGCAGCGTGCAGAGCCCCCATCACCGCCCCTGTGCCTAGGAGCCGGACATGTTGGCCACTTCTGGGAGCCATGAGAAGCGAGGGGCAGCAGAGAGCCTGCCTTAGCCCCACTGTGCCGCCAACTGGACTTTTAGCAGCCTGGTCAGTGGTGCGGACTGGACCAGCTAGGGTCCCTTTTCGACTGGATGTTCTGGTCAAAAACTGAACACCTGGCAACCGCAGGAAACCTCCCAGCTTAATGCCAAAGTCCAGGCTGGATATGCAGGACTAGCAATTAGAAAAAGTATTTCTTTTGCTCATTCACTGACATTCTCACAAAGCCATTTTTAGAAAGCCTCTTTCAATGTGGAAGGAAAACAAACTGTACGTTAAGATTACTTTAACAGCTTTTTGTGGCCCTAAATATTTAACACTCTCTAAAGCTGGCCATAAAGAACATGAAGCCTATTTTCTCCTTTTTTAAAGAGAGGTTAGAAGTGCCCAAGTCACTCTATTCTCTGAGCCTCTACATCTCTCTTGAGAGTGACTGGTCCACTGCTATCCCGAAATATTGGGCTATACAACACCAACTTATCACAGAAGCATAATTCCCAATACAAACCATTGTTGGAAAAATTAGTACAATAGTGGCTGCCTTTTTTGTTTTAATACATATTACCAGTATCCTAGTTCAGATAAAATATTATATTCCACTGCTAAATTTTCTATTGTGACTGACAATCAAGAAAACTGGAAGTGAAGGGGGTCACCTATTATAGAAAAATAAATTTTTAATCAAAATGAATGAAGACTAAAAGATATCCTATATAGTCCATATACAGCATTTAAAAAGTATGTTTAGTTTGGCAAACTACAAATATGTATGAACTGTTCTTAAAATTGAGCCTTCTTAAAAAATATTAATTAAAAATTAAAAGATTAATTGTAAACAAATCATTCTGAAATCAATTAGCTGGGTTATAGACCTGTAAGTAGAGCTGGTTGAAAAACCATTTCTTTCTAGTGAAAATTATGAAAAAAAAAATTTCATTCAAAGTTGTTTATTTGAATTTTTTGCAGGGAAAATTCAAAACAAAATGTATATCACATCAACATTTTGTTTCAAAAGGTGAATTGAAACAGCACATTTTGATTTGTTAGTTTGGGGACTTTTGGTGCATTTTCCCCTCAACCTCTTCTCCCCTCCCCCTCTTTTTTTGCCACTGACTGCAATAAAAACCTGATTATTATTATTCCCCCTCTACCACCACCACCACTTTTTCTGCTCTAACTTTTCAAACTCTCTCTAAATTTGGAAAAGTTACAGAGTGACAAAAGGAAAAATGAAACTAACTCTGCTATTGTGTAACTTTGCCAGAATTGGATAGGTTCAGAAAAGTAGGCCATCCAAAATCTAATATTAATAATTGTTAATACTTCTGCTGCTTTTATTCATAGATCTCACAGCACCTTACAAACTGGAATGAGTAGAATTATCACTGTACAAATGGGAGCAGTGAAGTGTACAGAAGTGAAACCACTCATCCGATGTTATACAGCATCTCAGAGGCAGCGCTGGGAACAGGGTATAAGTCTACTGAATGGCAGTCTCATATCCTTTCCTCAGACAAGGGAATCCCTGTCTATGAGTACGTAGTTAAACTGTACCTGAAGTAAACGTTCCTGTTCTTTCTGCCATTTTTCCTGTCGTTTTCTCTCTTCTTCTTGGTCCCAAGTCCAGCGACTAGGAGCATTAACAGATGGAACTGGGAGCTAAAACAACACAAAAAGAGGATGATTAATCCACTGTCATTTTAAAAATACATTTTTAAAAGCTAGATAAAAACACATTTACAAACATTAGCTACAACCATAAGTGCAATAAGAACCTACACACTTACAACAGCTAAATTGTAACCATTATTACCAGCTTTAAAAAAGGTTTAATCAGCAATCTGGATAGGTTTCTGACCAAAATAAGAGCATGTAATATAAGAACAATAGGAAATGCTAAAGCAGGGTTCCCTGAAATGAACAAAGCCAGACAAACGAATAACCTCTTTCATTATATTCATTTATAAGTAGTTTGTAAGCAGTACTCACATCAGACACTGCAGGCTCTGAGCCTCCTGTAGGATTTAGAATAGAGAGGGGAAATAGAAAAAAAATGAAAAAAAACATTACGATTATGTGTTATGAGGTTTGTTTAAATGTGGAAAGTTTCACATGTATGAATTCCAGGATATAATTTGTTAAACTTTAAACCATACTTGTTTCATTTGACCCTATTCCCTTTATTTAGGTCAAAGAATCTTTAAGTATCTTCAAACTAATACACATTTATCCAGGAAGTTTTTGAAAAGAGAATAACCCTATAACATGTTCAAATCTTTCAGATGTTATCTATAATTACTTGGTCTTGAATTAGCAGTACATCCGCAGCCTTGTAACATGAAGGACTAATTACAGTTTTCCGTAGCTACTCTGAAAAAAAATACCTCAATGCTGTTTTATAATCAAATAAGCTACTCTCTTAAACAGTTTTGTTAGGATTCAGTTATACTGGTTATATATTCAGGATGCTAGAGACTCATTTTACATTTATTAATACCAATAGGCCTTCCAAAAGCAACTAATCTTCCATTACTAACCAACATAAATACCTCCTACTCTACTCCCAGAGAGAGAGAGAGAGAGAGAGAGAGAGAGAGAGAGAGAGTGTATCTTCAACTTTTCCATACTTGATAGTGTGTGTCAAACCTGATATTTGAAGGTTGTCACTATAGCTCTGAGCTTATGCCACAGTGATAAAAAAATGCATGCACTACACTGATAAACTAAACGCTGTGGAAAAACTACGGGAAATACACACTTACGATTCAGGTTTTGGTTTTGTTTGGTTTTTTTAAAACACAAATTCTTGTCCATTTAATTTTACTGTCCCACATAACCAATAGTTTAGATCATGTTACTCACCTGCAAAATTTAGTTGGTGGAAAAAAGTAACAGGAAAGCAACATATTGGAACCTATTATTTTCCTACACTATAACAAAACACGGTGGAGAAAGTGGAGCAAATTTGGTGTACAAAAAAATTTATAATGGCTAAAAGGCCTTATGTCAAATTAATAGATGTTCATTTTTATATTAATTATATAATCTTCAAAAACAGGAATTTATAATTAGTGATAAATTAAAGCTCCTTAAGTGAAACTATTAACATACCATATATTTTAACTATTAATACAATACGTATGTGGATATTAATAGTATGCTTTACTATATAAAAGATTCTTTTGCAAATGAGGGAAAAAAGGACTGCAAATAAAATACTGCTATTAAATTCATTATACAAAAATAATAAGGAAAAAATATTTAACCAAGGAAAATACAGTATTATCTTAACAGTTTGTTCAAAATTTCATTATGTTTAAAAATAAAAATCACAAATTTAGAAATGAACAACATGAAGTGTGCAGTGGCATTTCAAATGTCACTTTAAAAAGACAACCACTCAGTGAATTCCTAACTCCTGGAGTCAATGACAAAATGCCATTGACTTCCATGGGTCCAGAATTTCATCCTCAAGGTCTACAGCAAAATACTGAAGCATACAAAACTGTTTTGAAGACAGTGTTAGATATTTGACATTAGTGAAAATATGAGATGTGACATGCAGAACACACCAGAAAAGCAAGCCTACAAAACTGTAATGAGAGCTTTATTTTGCACACCTTAAAGCATAATAATAATAATAATAATAATAATAATAATAATAATAATAATAATAATAATAATAAATAATAATAATAATAATACAATTAGTTTTTTTGAAAAATTTGTATTGCTTTTCTTTGGACTTGGTCATTGTTACCTACTTTATAATAGTAAGTTATCCATTTTATTGTATTCTATCAATTTGGACACCGGTGTAAAGCAGTAGCTCTGAATAAACTGAATTTACTATTAAATATTTTAACAGCTCTTTAGCCTCTACACTAGAAGTGTGCTGGAATGGTCAGTTTTAAGCTGTTTTGTAGGGAGTTGCAAACCTGAAACAAATCTGTTACAAGTGGAAAAGTGTTTTGAACAGCATATCAGAGATTTAAAAAGTTTTACATATACAACCACCCCCCCCAACCACACACACACAGACCCATTACCACAAAGGTAGACCCATGAATTGTAACAACCACTTGATGACCCTGGGGAAAGAATGGAAATGGATTATGTTGCTTTGTCATGGTTGCAACAAACAACACTGAAAAGGCTTAGTACCCAGCACCAGAGACTTATTAGGTAGAGTGTACAGTGGGAACAATTTCATGAAAGTACATGAAACGTTAGCTTTTTGTTTTACCTTGTTCAAAAAATTGTGACCGCCTTTTTAAGTTTTTCAAAGAAATAGGTTCAGATTCTATTTGAAAAATACAAAGAATACAAAGAAGTCAATATGGTGCTGTCTAACTACATATTTTTTAATGACTATCACCACTGGATAACAAAAGACATTCATCAGACCTTTCCAATCTACAGTAACATCACCTGGAAAAACTGAAGGATAGAGAAAAGCTAGCCTTTTATTATAATAAACGCAGATTTTTTTTAGCAGGTTACATCACACAGAGATTAGTACTTCGTTTTAGTACAGCTGCTATCCATCTAGTATAACAGCATGGTTGACCCACTTTGTGTGGGCCTGGAAGTCTGGCAGCATCATTTTTCTTACCTAAGATCCCACCCAGATTTTAAAAGTCTGACAGATTTTACAAATTCAGATTCCTTGGCATCTCTTCTCCTCTACTACCCTCAATTTAACTGTGAGTCAAATGTAATCGTACCTTTGCCTATGTCTATGTTCCACCATGCACATTTACAATACTATACAATGTAATTGCATGAGTGGTTCCCATTAGGAATTAAAATTCTATTAGGTGGTTTAAGTGCCTACATTCCCTCCCCTTCTTCCCTCCCCCCAAGGCTACCTTAGTTAACAGAGTCACTAACAGTTATGGCACAGAGCCAACAATATGCAGTCCACATACCAAAGAAGTATCACACTTGAGTACTAGCAAAACAGATATTTGGATGCTTTTCATCCTGTGTCTCCAGGAAGGAGGTTGGAAGGGGGAGAAACCATACTCAAATTCTTAAAGACAGAGGAAAGACTGATCACCATAAAGCATCTTTATGTTATAACCACCATTGCAGAATGAATAGGTGGAGTTAAGTTTCTGTGTCTTCTTGTTTCTCCTCTTTCATCCCTACCACACAGTCAGTCCACAAATCAGTCATGCTGAGATCTAGGAACTTATCAGTACTCTGTTTGCGGTTCTTAAACCATTCAATGCTCCCTGGAATAGAACTCCATGCCCCTCAGATGCAATTGGACCTACATGCTACACTTGCAGCTTTCATTTTCTGAGGCCTAATATTTATTTCACTGTATAGTAATATTTACAGATACAATCCATGTTCTCTCCTCTCAATTAGCAGCTGAAAATATTGGCAGTTTACCTTTTTGTTCATTAGAGCTCAGATCTGCTTCCATTCCATTTATCACTTCTGCTCCAGGATCCTACAAATAGAAAACAATTTTAGTATAATTTCATGTGAATCAAGTTTAACATTTCTTCCCACAGAAATTCCACACAGCAAAGTGTGTCAGGTTGTTATAAATTCCTCAAGTTAAAGAAATTGTTTAAATCTTCTTGCCTATATTTTATATAATAAAAAGACCTTAGGCATTAGCTGGGATTAATGACCAGTTGCAAGATGATGGCCGAAAGGAAACCATTAATTCACCAGAAAATGCGCCATGGGCCAAGATGGATACTCCAGTGTTTTGTTTATAAATAAAAGCACACCATTTCGGTTTCTTGGAATGGCAGCATTCATTTAAATAGTCACTGGAAATCCCTTGTACTGAGCATTTCTAAAGAATTAATGCTCTATAAGGTTTATTATAATCAAAATTATGTTCTGATTAAACTTAAGACAGCTAGTACATTTTTTTAATTGCTTACACACTCATCTGGGCATAGAGAGGTTACTCAAAATGTGTTACTGGCCTTTAACAACATCTCAGTATTAGCAGTATCCCATGTTTCCTATAATAAGCATATGGAAATAAAGAGAATACAGCAAACTCTGCAGTAACTTTATTTAAGGCAAAATTGGCGATTTTTTAAAGGTGACCACTGCATGTACATGACTTAACAATAATTCAAATACACAAACAATATAATGACAAAATCAAACTGCTCCTCACTCTTTGGCTACTGAAAAAAGCCATCAATCTTCATTCAGTAAAGATGTTCATGCTTATTTTATTATGCAGCCAGGAAAATCAAACAGTATGATGTCATTCTGAATAAATTAGTAAATCTAAACTGAGTCTAGGGGTGATTCTCCTCTGCATCTAATGAGGGCAAAGGGGAATCAGGGAACCCTCTGATTCTGTACCGGCATTGTGCAGACATATCAGTGGAGGACTGAAAAAACAGAGATCCAATCTGCCAAGTCCTCAGCCCACTCCTATCCTGGGGTGAAAGTGCCATCTAGCACAAGAGCTGCCACCACTAGGTTTAGATGAATGGAGAGTTCCTCCCCCAAGCGGCATTGTCCGCTGGCTATTTATGGCCAGAATATGGCTCCTTTGTGCCGCTCATCCTGGATAATGTGCCCCTATGTTTGAAACTACATCAATGCTCAAATAATTTTACTATATCATGCAGTTTTTGTGTAGTTATGCAGAAATCAGTTACCTAAAAATTTAATTGCTACCAGAACAAAAATACTGCTATCATGTGATTCTGTGACTCCATATAATATTACACTAGTTTTAAACAGAAATAAGTTAGACACACAGGAATTAATATATTTAGCTGAGATTCTAGTATTCTAATTAGAAAGCAAAATTAAAACTGCTTTCCTGGAATTACTACAATTACTTTCTTATTCTTCTGTGAGGCCTTAAAGATTTTCCTTCATTTCTCCTCCCAACACCCAAACACTGTTCACCCCTGAAAAAAAAATCTTACAGAATTTTGAAGGCTGTAGGAGAAATCTCTTTTGGTTGATATGTTTGAAGAGGAGTTCGTAGAATTCTGATCTCCAGAAGTTGCATCAATCCATTTATTTTCAGGTGTACCTACAATGTTGGTAGCCATACTGGTGAGATTGAGGATTTTATGCCTTACATATGGCAGGGAAGGCTGGTCTTTGCCCCAATCTGATCGGCACATGGAGATCAAGAAATGAATGTGGACAGAAAAGTCAAAGTATAAAGAATAAAAGTTAGTGAAAACACATTCTCATTTTAAAAAAAAGACAAGAAGAGAGAGAAAGATGAAGCAGGTAGAATTCATAAAGACAGGAAATGGTTAGGGCTTTTATAAACAGACCAGCTTCCCATAACAAGCAAGAGTTAGTCAAAGGATGGGCTTGAGAAATACTAGCAAGTTTACTAAGATTCATTACAAATATAAATATTAATATTAATTGAAAGTTATTTTTTCACAACGTCATTGGTAAGGAAAAAAGTTCTTTCACCTATAATCAAGCCATAGGGGGAGTGAGCAGTAAGCTGTGTTTTAACTGACAGACACATTGCTCCTGGAACATTATCTACAAGTTTTACAGGAGTACAATCCACCAAAATTTGTCCCTGCAAATTTATGGATGGATGTTATAATCCACACTACAATTGATTAGACCACACAGGTAAAGAGTTTTAAGTGGCAGACAGCACATTTAACTGTATAGTAACTAGGAAGAGAAATTGTCCTCACCGTAACTAAAATAGAGCAGCAAAATGGGTAAGGAGATGGCTACCCCTGGCCTAACCTCTACAGGGTGCAATGTTATATCAGAAAAGGGGGACACTGCTGCCTCTCTCAGATGCCAGCAAGGATCCTAGGAATGGACATCACCTCCTGGTCTGACAGAACTATCCTCCACTCCTAAACTGAGGTGGCAAGAAGGGGGCATTTTCAATTCCTTTCTGTGGTGCCCTTATGTATCTAACAAAATAATCTAGGACGTATATGCAACTATGCACTCCCTCAAAAATTAGACCAATGCATAACAGAGTGGTCACCAGTTTAAGGTTAGCAGACTTGCTAGTTAAGTTATTTGCGATACATCCATATAAAAAAGAAACCCCAAGTTATGTTATAATAAAATACACACACTAACAAAGCATGTAGGTTCAGAAAAGGTGTTGCCGAAGCAAGGACTATAGGCCCCAACCCATCAGAGCAACTTCACAAAACAAAGCTTATTGACCTTATACAACATGCTGTAGTTGCCCAGCGAAACAACCCACCATTTTTTCCATATCGTCTGACATCCATGACCAGGTTTCCAGTTTCTAGTGCATTGGCCATGGCTTTCTCCCACTGATTATGGTCCATTTGTGAAACTCTTGTGCCATCAACAGCAATGATTTCATCATCTACTTGCAGCTGGCCAAGGTCTGCAGTGCTACCTAACAGATTAGACAAAAAATTCCTCATGTCTGGGTATACTTAAACACCAACTTCATGATGGGGAAAGTGGCTATTCAGTTTGTTTCCTGAGAACAATGCTTATAGCTAGAAATTTAAGTAAACTTAGTAAAACTTGCTATTGTACACTGGCCTCTCCGGGGTATGTAATGCTGCGTATCTTGGCTAGTGTAGAAGTATTATATAGTTTTCTATTATAAAACAGATCTGTGGAAGTTGGAGGGGAACAAGAAACTTTCAGATTTGCATTTCATATTGCAGCTAGCAGTTCATTGCAAAATTCTTGCTGCCTCTTTCTCACTAGCCCTGCTCTGAGAGGCAAGCCAATGCAGGCATCCTGATATCGGTCAATAATGATAAACTGAATTTTAACTGATGCGGTGACATAAATGGAGCTAACGTAACAAGATTATGAATGATGCAGGAATCGCTATGTAATAGGTGAATATTGATGTCATGGTATCAACAGTTCAAGTGAACAGGTCAGTGAAGTACAGTTATTCCATATTGTGTTAGAAGACTTTCCTGAGGGAATGAATTGATTTAACTTGCATTAGGGTTAACACTATGTTTATTATACTCCCTCGTTGCTTTAAGTTAATGGGAAGCATATAGAAAGGCAACACAATGGCTTCTCATATAAGAATACCTGAGTATGCACTAGAAAGACAATGAGGGACAGCTGTTAGCTTCAAAAAGCCTGAATTTTGTCTCCAGCCTTATTTTGTAAACCTTGTTTTGCCAGGCAGGGAACTAGACATCAAAAGACTTGACTGAGCTAAAGTCTGTCTGCAAAGTGAGTGGTGTGCTTCTACTCAATTGGTGTAGTAAAAGAGTGCATGGAATTGCATGTGGGAAAAAGCTGGACTCCCAAGTAAGCCTCCAGGAAAAAAGTTGAAGAATTCAAGGTCACACAAATCCTCCCATACCACCACCAGAAGGTAACACATCCAGGACCAGACCAACCAACCAAATTTGAACCAATGGCACTTGCTGTGGTCTCCAGATTACATCTGTAGACATACATCAGATGACCACTTGTGTGAACATTTTTTCATTCCAGTACACAGGCTTTTAGATGAAGATTGAAACACTTAGTTAAGGTATTTTTTTCATAATTTTTCCTGCAGATAAAAGTATTTTCCTTTCTAAGAAGTGTAAATATTGCCATTTTTCTACTCTTATTTTTTATACAAGTATTTCTTTAGTTCTATTTGACTATTATGGTAGCAAACTAATGCTCAGCTAGCTTCATATGGTAAAATTAAAATATTTCTGATTTACACTAAAGAGCATATAGAGACAGCCCTTTGCACAAAGTAACTGATGTAAAACAGATTTAGTGGCAGTGAAATCAAATTTAAATTGCCTTTTGGATAAAGCAGCTATCAACAGTTTTAGCCTGTTTTATCTGGAAGGAGCAAGCCATGATTAACAGTGATTTAAAACCTGGCCTTAGCTTTCATTTTAAAGTCAATGTGTAAGGTGATTGTTACCCAATTATTTTTCTGTGAAAAGAAATGCAATGAAGTGCCAGGCCAATATGAAGCTTCCAGTGGTGTCTTCTCTGCTCTGGTTTTAAGCCTGTCTTACTGCAAGGTAATATTTTAGTTGTAAAAAAGGACATTATTGAATATGGGGTGAATGTTACTGAAAAAATATCAGTGTACTCCATAAGACTTGACAGTTTATAGTTTCGGAGGAAGGGGTGGTTGAACAATTTATAGCTGAATTTTTAAAAATAAGTAGCAATGCAATACAAATAATTTTAATTTGTTCTTTAAAACAAAACTACAAGAAACTTGAGAGATATTAATTAGAGCAAGATTCATTTCCACAGGAAAAAAAATATTAATCCTGGATATTAGTAAATATTTGAAGAAAATGGCACTATAATTTGTGAATATTTATTCCAACACCAAACAAAACTCTGACTAATTCCTTTTTGTTACTTCAGTAAAAAAATATTCATGCAGATCATTTAGAAGTTACAGTTACTCGTGGAAGGTAATATTTTACAATCTTTAACATAGGGGAGGAAAGGAAACTTGAAATTAAAAAATAGTCTGCTCACAAATAACTTTCCTACGCATCTGTCTCTAAAGTTGTAGGAAGTGAAACCTTTTAAAATATACTCCAAGAAAGCAGCAGTCTCCATGTTATATGCATGCCCCTGTGATATCCCTAAATAAGCAATTGTATTTAGCAGACATTCTGAAGCCTTAGAATAATGTCTGGTAAATAAACCAGAATTTACACCATTGCTATGGATTTAAGACTTCTTTACTTCAAAATACATTTTCAAATATTTCTTAAATTAAACCAGTTTTAGTGGATGAAAATACAGAGGAATCATAGCGTATTTAGCCTTTAGCAGTCAAATACTGTTTTCTTTTCAATTTCTTTCCATCTAAATTCTTTGGAAGATTTTCATTCATCATTAAAATTAAATACCTTTGTCTAGCAGTCTCAATCCATTAACAGTAAGAGTAAAGTTCATAAAAGGGTTAAATATTAGTTTACCTTCTTCAATTGTTTGTATAAAAACCCCGGAAGGTTTCCAATTTGTGGTGAACCCAAAGTTGCGACTGTTACCAGGTCTCTGGTTTATACTGATTCTCATTTCACTGTACTGGTCCTGAAAAATAAAACATGACACTGCACTATCTGGTGTCACAGGCATCTACATGAAGGAAAGTTTATCCACTAAATAAGTGAGGCTATTAACAATGTACGCTTTAATTATCTATTAACTGACTATAGAGCGGTTTTCTTTGTAGAACATGCTAACTAGGTTTTTTACTTAGATAATTATGTTTTAAAGGCTACATAGAAGACATTTCGTGTACATATACATATTTAACGGTCTGTAGATATTATTAAATTTGTCATAGCAAGCTGTTCAGTGCAAAATGCTTTAATAAGAGTTTATAGCAGGGGTCGGCAACCTCTGGCACGCAGCTCGCCAGGATAAGCACCCTGGCGGGCCGGGCCAGTTTGTTTACCTGCCGCATCGGCAGGTTTGGTGGACTGCGGCTCCCACAGACAGTGGTTTGCTGTCCCAGGCCAATGAGAGTGGCGGGAAGCCACGGCCAGCACGTCCCTCAGCTCACGGCGCTTCCCGCCGCCCCACATTGGCCTGGGACAGGGAACCGCGGCCTGTGGGAGCCCCGGTCTGCTGAACCTGCTGACGTGGCAGGTAAAGAAACTGGCTCGGCCTGCCAAGGAGCTTACTCTGGTGAGCCATGTGCCAGAGGTTGCCGACCCCTGGTTTATAGGAAGGAATTAGATGACAGTGAGACACCCATGAAAGGTGAAATGGACAGCTAGTTTACACAAAGTGTATCTCAAGAGAGCAATTTATTAAATTAATTATGAAAGATTTGAAGAAATGGAAACCCTAAACAGGTCATCATACATAGGGTGACCAGATAGCAAATGTGAAAAATTGGGACGGGGGGGGGGGGTAATAGGTGCCTATATAAGGAAGTCCCAAATATCGGGATTGTGCCTATAAAAATCGGGACATCTGGTCACCCCAGTCATACGTAATATAGTTAATCTGTGGAATTAACTGCCTCATGAGACTGATGCTCATAACCTAACAGGAATTTGAAAAAGCTGGATAAAATGATTCATTTCATCTATAATTATGCATACTAAGGTAGGGGTAAGCCATGCTCCTTTAGGCCCCAATCCTGTAACGGGATCTATTGGTGTGGACCACTGTCTCTGTGTGGAGTTCTAATGAATGGGTTCTGTGTGAACACAGGGGTCTTAAATTGTAAACAAATTACTAGAGCTGCTCAGAAATCAAAATTTCCATTCCCTCGGAAATTCTAATATTTCAAAATTTACCATGAAACAAAAATTCTGAAAAATTCAACTCAGAACTATGAAAAATATTATTTCATGTTGATATTGAAACAATATAATGTAATATAAAAGCTGAAACAAAATTAATTGACATTATAAAAGTCAAAGTGAAATGTTTTTCAACATTATCGAAATGATAAAATCATAACACTTCATTTAGATTTTTTTGGACTGAAAATGTTAAAATGGAAATTTCTACAAAACAAGTATGTTAATACTAAACCCTTTACTGTGGCAGAGTAGGCCACTATTACTGTATTATATACAGTATAATTCAGGAGATAATTAGTTTGTACGAATGAGCAGCAACATAACTGGCTGAAGCAGCAACAGTTCCAGCACCGTCACTGGTGGCAAGAAGGAACTGAAGGTGAGGAGAACTGGTGGTGCTCTATAGCCACGGCATGTGTGCAACACTCCAGGGGGTGCTGGAGCTGGTCCCCTACAGATACTGCTGAGGGAAAAACTTCTAGCACCGGTGCACGTGGGGAGCACACACACCTAAGCTGAATGGACATGAGTAAGCACTCGAAGAAGAATACAAAGATCTGCATAATTCCTGGACATTCTACACTGTTCTGAGTAGCAACTGTCCTCAAATCTCCATCCATACACTTACAAATTTTGTCATCCTAACTTCTGGCCTCTACCCTCATCATGTCACTGTCTAACCCCATATACAATATCAAAACAATTAAATCAGAATAATTATTCTAATTAGTGATGGGGAAGAGCTAAATTATAATAAGCAAGGAGGAGCAGGGAAAATATAGCAAGTAATAAGACTGGCTGGGATGACATGATGAAGAGGAGGTTACAAGCCGAGGCGGTCACATGGTTGGGCAAGTCTGAGAACAATAGGCAGTTGTGCAGAGAGGTATACAATAGTCAGAGCCCAGGGTGCAGAAGAGGAACATACTGCAATACACCAATATTACATTTCTCCCTGTTTACCAGGTAATCATCTTGGCCAATAAAGTCACAGACACTCACAGTATATAAGTCCAGGACAGATATTTCTGAGTTAGTTATTAGTCTAAGATACAGCTATTAGCTTATAAACCAGTAAATGCCCTTATATTATTTAAATAGGCTTTTACTTTTCTTGCTATACAACTGATCTAACTGAATAGAAGGAGACCATTATACTAAATTTAATATAGTAAACTGAGTAAGTTCAATACAGTATCCTATATGAAGAAAGCATTAGGCTGTTAAATGTTCCATAAATGTAGGATGGATAAAAATCAATGGATATTTTTATTTAAATTAAATAGGTTTATTTATAAAAAGAAAAATGAATTTAAAGTTAAATTTGAAATTATGACAACATATGCTAACATAAACTTACTATAATTTATAAAAAACATTTAAAGTTTTAAAGAAAATCAAACTGCTGAAATAGGAGAAGTCACTGGCTAAGCATTGGAATAAGAGAGTTTGTTGAAGTACTTAAACTAGCATTTGACAGCAGTAGTCTCTTTTGCAGGTACAGAGAGATTAGGGTGACCAGATGTCCCGATTTTATAGGGACAGTCACCATATTTGGAGCTTTTTATTATATAGGCACCTATTACCCACCGACCCCGTGTCCTGATTTTTCACAATTGCTATCTGGTCACCTTAAGAGAGAGAATTTTCTTCATTTCAATGTATTCAACTACTTCAGTTCAATGACAAATGAAAACACAGGAAAGCTTGACATGGTGATCAGAAACAAATCACTTCAATTTACTAAACTACATATACTACTTCCTTTGTTCAATAAATCAATTTGTTTTAATATGTTTTGATAAGGAAAAAAGTTTATATATCCAGCATATTTAAGATAGTATTTTATTATTTAAGTAGAGCTATTTTATTGAATTCCAATTTCCTTGAAAATCAGTCTAATAAAGAAGAAATGCATCATTCACCATTTTCTAATCACAATAAAAATTAACAATTAAGAACCTGAATGAATGTATGTTAAGCTATATAATTACTTAAATAAAATGTATATAGTGTATTCTCCTAATTAGCAAAAACAGTATCTAATTTAGTGTACAGACAAGATTCATTTGCATATCAACACATTGATATGCAAATAAACTAATGAGAATCAACATTTCTTTAAGAAAATAACTGAAAACTACAATTGCAGAACCAGTTAAACTTGATTACTTAAATCAGTAATTTAAATTCTATCAATCCACGCTGCAAGAAGGTCTCATGTCTATTATTTTCATCTCGTCGATCTGAAGATGTGTTCTCCCTCCTCAAGCTCAGCTCTCAACAGAAGGGCAATCCATCTGCACGCACTGAACTGAACCATTTGGACAGGTATCCCCCAATGCCTACAGTGCTCGACAAATGCCACATGAATAGTTCAGTGGGTCACAGAGATACCAGTCTCTCACTTGGCTGTGAAATGCCTTACCAGCACACAAGTGGACATCTCAATTTGTGGGAAAGGAGTTCCCTCCTTAACTATAGCTTGATGCATGCTGTATTAGAAAAAAAAATAAATTCCTCGTTTGCCAGGCGGGAGAGTTTTATATCACTTATCTGATAACCAAGGCCCATCTAGGCTCAGTCTGAGTTTTGATAGAGAGAATAGAATGAAATCTGACTCAGAACATTTTGCTTCCATTCAGCTCACATAAGCCATAAAAAGAGACCCATATCTAACCTAATATAATTCCTTTTACTGCAATGCATTGAAAACATCTCCTCCTACATGCAACAATCATGCTGTCAGAACCTTTGATTAAATAAAGTAGGATGACAGGCCAGGCAGCAAGCTAGGAGCCTGTGGTGTAAACTGAAAAATATATTTCAAAGTTGGTTTAAAAATTAAAAAAAAAAAACTGTTCAAAATATTTGCAAATCTCTTCTAAAACAAAAAAATAGAGCAGGAAGTGACTGCACCAACTGGAATTCAGGGTCTTGTATTTTCTCTCCAACAGCTGACATAACTGCTATCTACAGCAGCATAAACAATGTAGATAATGTGACTCCCAGCTTGGTCTTGGGAGTTAGTGATGTTGTCAACTGTTGAAAGAAGCTACTGACAGCTGACACTATTGGTATTCGGGTTACATTTGAAACAAGGGACTGAGGGCAGGAAACAGCAATCAGCAGTGGAAGGATTATGGTACCTTATGTGCCCCAGAGCTCTGAAAGTAGAGCACAGGACCTAACTTCTTAACCGAAGTTGGAAACTTTCCATTAAACAGGCAAATACTGAGGAAGTGATTTATTTTTAAAAGTAATTAGTGAATACAGAGTAAAGCAAACAAAAGAATTATTGGAGGAAAAAACCCTTGCCTCAAAGCACTGCAGTAAAAAGTGAAACCTGGAGTGATGCTTAGCACATTTAAAGGTTAGATTTTCAGAAGCTGGCATTCATTTTGCCACCTAAAGTTTGAGGGTGCAAATAAATGCTAGTGCAACTAGTCTAATTAAACCCACAAACCATATTCTTCAATGTCCTAGTGACCTTAATTGCTGCTGCAAATAATTGTGACTACAAAAATAGAAACCTGCTTAATGCTAAACTGAAAATTTGGCTCAATTTTTACAAGAAACAAACAGTCAAACTCAAAACAGAAAAGAGGTTTAGAAAGATTGTAGTAATCAAAAGAACAAATTACACAGGCCAAGTATTTCTTTTTCATATACTCCACGGGAAAGAGAAGCGCTTCTTAAGTGAAATGGATTATTTGTTTCTTTGAATACCTCTCTCATTGGTGAAGCATGTTAGCCTAAGAATTTAATAACCTTTGTTCACACTGTCCTAGTACTACTAGGTTACTGTGGGTAATTATATACTTTCCAAACTCACCTGTGACACTGAAACCTCTGGCTCTGGCAGGCTTCTTATTTCTGCAGAAGATGCAACTGTAATAGGGTCAGGATGAGTATAATACTCTGATTTAAGACCAGGGGACACTGCATCCTGGTACTGGGATGTAGCGGAGGCTCTCAGTGTAGGAGACTCTGTTATTTTAATGCTTTCCTTTTCCTCCTTGCCACCATTTGTCATTGCATCTGCAGAGAGAAGTGGTCCTGCTTCCAGTGTTGAAAATGAATAGCTGGTGAGCAAACTTTGAGATCTCTTGGCTCCATCTACTTCTCCATTATATTTCTGGGCATCGTCCACCTGGAATGGAATTAAAATGTTGTTGTTTATATAAGCACATGCTGCTTTAAAAAAAAAAAAAAAAAAAAAAAAAAAAAGCATAAAAGCCTAAAGTTTGATTCTCAGCAAACTAAGCTAAATAGTCCAGAGAGCTCAGCCACAGAAATGCTATCTTTTTCTCCATCTATTCCTTTCAATGCAATTTCCCATTGCCACACCCACTACCCTATTATCCACTATTACTAGAAGAGCAAGATGGGTTTTTTCCCTCTCAGATGCAAGTGAGAAGGATAACTAATTCAGGTTTGGATTGAAAAGAAATAGCATGCTTTTAGACACATCAGTTTCAAATTTAGGATAGCTAGGGAATTATGGAAAAGACAATGCAATTTATGCAGATATGCTGATTGCTCGTATTAGGATTCATTAACAATATACTAAGGGCTAGATGCTCGGTTGGTGTAAAATGGTTCTCATTCCATTGACCTTGATGGAATGACAATTTACATCAGCTAAAAGTATAATTATGCTAAGCAAGTTTCAGAAAAACGTACTGATAGGTCAATAAATTTTCTAACAAGAAAACATGAACTTCTACCAAAACCCAATATATTTATCTGATGTCTGTTCATAGGAAATAGATCAACATTTTAAGTACATAAACATCAACAATTGTTTAGGAAACTGGCAGAATTATTTGCTCCATTATTAATACCTCCTTTGTTAAACAGGGGCAGGAAATTTAAAACTAAATGCATTAAAAAGTTCCAATGGCTATTGGGTTAATCAAGATAGTAACGTTCACAAACATGAAAAAATTGAACGAGTTTTACCGTAAATGATCTGGGAAGTGATGAGATTCCTCTTGAGGGGACACCAAAAGGTCTTGGTGTAACCACAGATGTTAACCTAAAGGTATCAGTTTTCTGGTAATTTCTGGGGAGAGAAGCTGAAACCCGAGCTGACCCCATTTGTGCATTCACCGAAGGGTGAGTAGACAAAGGGACTGAGCTCTGTTCTGCTAAAAGGCTTTTAGATGGAATTTGAGTGTCAACTGTTGCATAGATCTCTGGCTTTTGAGAATTCTCTTCGTTAGTTTGTGCACCATATGATTCTTCATTCTTCTTAAAGCTGTAAGAGGCATCTTCTTCAACAAGGTAATCTTTTGCTACTGATGAGCTGGAAGGAGGTTTTTCTTCACTAAATACATCATCTGATGAATGCATTCGCCTCCATTCACTTTTTTGCTGGATGTCCCAGTAGGATCCTTGATCTCTGTTCTCCCTAAGGAGACAGAACTCATTAACATACCAAAGGAGTGACCTGGAGAATACATGGACTTTAAGAAGTCTTTCAGCTATGAAATGATCAAAGCAAAGACTGAACTATGGAAGTCTGTTTAAATGAAAATGAATCTACTTCTAATCAAAAATTCAAATTCTCTCTTCCCACATATTAAAATGACTGACATTTTCAAGTTATAAACTGTTACGCCAAGAATGACCTTTACCCTGAGAAAGCAATACAACTAGTTCACGTAAAAATGCTTGGAAGGCTAGGTTTTCATTTTTAGGGATTTTTTTACATCTTTATTTATTTATTGGATGTTAGGCAAGGCGTGGATGCCTAGTTAGATCTGGTAGGGTGGAGGACTTTGAAAAATGTAAGCAGAACTATAGAGTTCTACTGATCTAGCTACTGTATTAGAATGGTGTACTGATTTATGGAGAACACATTTTAGGCATTTGCTGGTGCTTAAGTGGAGGCTTGGTTCCTTGCCACATACATTTCCTTATACTGTGAAATGAGACAAAAATATTATTTAGAAAATAGTTTTTTAAAGTTTTGGTAATATTGCTATTAAATATGAGCATTTGTTTTTATTTCTAGGATAAAAATGACATCTGTTCAATAACAACAATGGAAATTAAAAATTACTGACACTCAAAATATTATATTTATATTTTAAAAGGATCCTTTAAATTTGGTTTGTAAATGTATGCAGCATTATATATAAACACAGATCCCATTGATTTAAAAATGGATGTCAGTGCATTTATAAAGCCATCACTTATAGGGAAATGGTGGTGTTATCAATTTACTTTCTACTTATTTAGAGAGAAGTCTTAAAAATATTTACTGTCTGCTTGTTCTGCATATACCAGAAGGATTCATATAGCAACAGCACAGGGGAAAGTTCAAGTGAAATTTTAATCCTGCTGTTTTGCAATATAAACAAACGCCCTGGCTATGTTTACTCATAAATGGATAAAAAAGAATTTTAATTGCAATACTAATGCAAAGAAAAATATACAACCATAGTAAATCAAACAAGATTATTCATTCTAGATAATTGTTTTTAGACCTGTTTAAAAATATACTATTAAAGTGAATGAAGTTTGATTTCAAAGCAAAATTTATTCCTACATTGTTTCATTCTGTAAGTTACATTTTACTTTTCTAACTTGCTTTAATTTGCACTATACAGAGTTTACTACTATCTGCCTTTCAATTGTTTAGATTTCTGCATTGTATAAATGGACCCAAAGGTCAGTAAAGAGTAGCTTTATCAAAATATATTCTTCAAAAAAAAAGGTGTATCGAGTTAGTTCTATTTCATATATGAGCACAATTAAAATGCTAGGTAAAGCTGTTCTAAGATTAGAGTGAACACACATGCTCAAATGTAAGTAGTGCATACAACATCTCCATTAGGTGCATTACCTGTCCTGCTGCATTTCTTTCAGTGACTTGCTATTTCTTTCAGAATTCTCAGAGGCTCTCCTTTCGATTTCTTCTCTCTCTTCCTTTTTCTTTTGCAAATCTGAAGTGTAACTTTTTCGACGATTCTTCCATTTTGCTAGATCCTAAAACAAATCACATTAATGTATGCAGATCTGATTTTCTAGGGATCTTTAACAACTACTGAGACTACCCTATTACATTGCTAAGACTGCTCATTCCAACTGGATACCAGTGTGTCCTAATTTTGCTTTATAAAGCCTGTTTGTCTGCACCAAGGGTAGGAGTCTCATGTGTCTTCCTGCAAAATCTGACCCAAATGTTTCTGACCTAAATGTTTCTGAGACAGACTGTGTTTGTATTTTTCAAGTAAGGTGGCCTGCTGCCTATCATTAAGTAAGGGTAACAACTGCAATTTTATGCCATTAAAAAAAAAAAGTGCAATTTTTCTTTTAACTTCTTTCCAGTCACCTCTTCAATATTTATCTAAAATGTAACAGCAATGCTTAACTGGATATTAACTTTGAGTGAGTGAACGAGTGAGTGTAAAATACAGAAAAGTAAAGCAACATTTGAACGGATTGATGTAGGGACTTGAGCATAAAACCTGCCTTAAATCCTAAATGGAAAGTGTGAAGTGAAGTATCAACCTATTTCATATTTTGCTCATGTTCTAAAATCACAATGCAGTTTAGCAGTCAGCTGTGTCTGCCCCATAAAATACCAGAACTAGTTTAAGCAGAAGTACTGAATGTTCAGAACCAAGATGCATTAGCTAAGCAATGTTGAAAGTTTGCTCAGTGTCCAGTGCTTATTAACACCAACCCCTCACTTCGATAATCATTACATTTCAATATCTGAAGGAAAAATCTGAGGTTTTGATATGCCCCAATGGATGGATAGATAATTAAAAATGCTTATCTCAAAGCTGGGATATTAGTTTTCACGGTAAATTTGAACAAGGACATTTTTTTTCAAGGGAGAAAAACTAAAAAAAATTGGGAGAGAGGAAACACATGGGATATTTTTCCAAATGACTAAACATTTAAACATAAAGTCATCCAAATAGCTTTACAATTTCACTGCATGTGACTTTATGTGCTAAATTACTGCACTTAAAAATACACATTCTGCCTCATTAGATTTCACAATATCGATAGTATGGCGCTTCCCCCACAACACACAGATGTTTGGTTTTGTTCTGCTAATCTGATATGCAGCCTTTTTTTGTACCCCTTCCTATAAATTAATTTATAAGATTACTGTATTGCAATACATTGTCTGTTTCTTAAAGAAATTTACGCTTGCCATTATATTAATAAAAAAGAGAGAAATAAATAATAATAATAATTATAATGCCTTATCTTTCATAGTCCTGCACATAAATTGGGTCTGAAGCTGTTTTTTATTTATGTACTCTTTAAAAGCTATCATACAGATAAATCTTCCTCTGCAGAGTTGATCAAACAAACAAATAACACAGAAGCATTAAGGATTTACATTCCACACACCCAGATAATCTACAAAATGTTTAAATTGGTCATTTACGACCCAATCCTGTGAGGTGCTGACACCCAATGCCCTTTGGCTTAAGTGAAAAGTGACACTAGATTACAGAACTGGGCCCTTCGTGGCGAATTTAGGGGGAGCAGAATGGAACACTCACATCTTGCCACTGTTGATCTTGTTCCTGTAGCTTGGATTTTATTTTCTGCAGCTCTTCATAACGAACCTGGCGCAGCACCTGGGGCTCGTCTATACTGACATCATTCAAAGACTTGCTCCTAGGACCAAAACCATTGTTTTGCTTAATGTAGTCTGCCAGTATTTATGCAAGTAAGACTTCCAAGAGGGAGGAAGGAATTTATATTAATATAACCTGAGCTGTCCTATCATGCATTTTTAAACAGAGCAGGAAAAACATACACTAGCTATTTTTCAGTATCCTGTATGCAGTGGTGCTAACACAAACATCAATGACAGCATCATTGGTCAAACATGAATAGGAAAGGTGAGAATCCGCTCGTATGGTCTCCTAGCAGCTTTACTCTGATAATTCAAACTGCACTTTTCTGCTCTTCAATGCTCTCCCTCTGGTCAGATTTTTTAACTCTCCTCATGTGTTCAAACCATGCAACCCTTCTCCCTCAGTACGTTCACTGTCTCCCTCTCTCCCCTCTTTCCTAATTCCTCAACACTGGCTTCTTCCACCCTGCTTTCCATGTCTGACTTCCACACCTGTACTACTGTCTCATCTGCTCCTGCCGTACCTTTAATCCCCCATTTAATATTAGAATTTATGATTCACTTACTATAGAATAGGACTCACATTAATTTGTGTTAGTTCTAGCCCTTTCTTTTCTTGCCCCCGCCCATTCATTGTCTATTCCATGCTCTATATTTGCCTAAATTGTAATCTCTGTGGGGCATGGACAGTGTCTTTTCTTAATCTTTCTAAAATGCTATGCAACAGCAGGTTCTATGTTACATATTTAAAAGGGACAGTCATCTTTAAAAAAATTACTTCTCCCATTCAGAACAAAGCCCTATAGGTCTGTGAGGTCTTCATATCCTTTATCCTCTTTAGTACTACCTGGATTCAGAAGGCCGCTGCTAAACTCCCAAATCCATCAAGTTTCCTTGTAGTCTGACTTCAGGGTTTGGCCATCTCATGGAGAGAGTGCATTATAATTTTCTCCCTGCAGTTTCTGAAATTTTTTTAAAGCCTCATCTGGATTGGCCATGGATGTACCTTTAGAGTGACATGGGATCCTCCCTTCCCATTACAGTGCTTCAGCTGATTGCCTGAGGTGTGCTCCCACCCCACCAGCTCAGGGAGCAAAGTGACTGAAGAAGGAACCAATTGTATGATGACCTGAATGACAGTGAATGGCCACTAGACCACCAGGCCAATAGAACATATTAAATGCTCCTGAAAGGGAGGAATTAACAGTACTCACTTAAGCCACTTATAACACGAAAAGGTATTGTACAAGTTACACCTATTTTTTGCCAAAATCAGTCAGTCCTGATCTGCTCCTCCAAACTTGGGCCTATGCCAAGCAGACATGAACTGTACAAAATTATGTGGTGGTTGTATAATGTATGCAACTAGGGATTAGGAAGAGGCTAAACTGAGTTTCAGTGGCAACCTAAGACTTTGGACTGTGCTCTTCAGCATGTAAAAGGTAGAGCACTCAGTTATTGTCCCAGTTTTGTTTTGTTTTTTTAAATGGGAAGCATGCCAATTCTAGCAACAATACTATGGTTACTACCTCAGGCGCTATTTGTTTGGTTAGATTTCTGTCCTGTCCTTGGTTTTATCATTCATTTTTACTTCAGGCACAGAAATTGTTTTTGTATTACAAAACATCAAAGCACCAAAAGTGTTCAACATGGTTGAGGGAATATACACTAATTATTATGAACTGCTTTCCCCTCTCTTGCTTTTCTATATTCTCCTTGAACAAGATAGAAAATGTAAATAATTTAAATTTATATACTTGATTAAAACCTACATATAAAAAGTGTGTTAATTTGTATGTAATCATCTTAATATCAAAAACCTATCTAATGGATATACCCTCATATTCTCCCTCTTCTGAATATGCAGCAGAGCTCTCTCCGGGACCAGTTTTCACTCCTTGCTGATTTTGGCAATATTTAACCAATTATAAAAAAGTGTTGCATACAACTTTAAAAATGAACCAAAATCTGAAATAAAGATAATGGTAAAAAAGTGCACAGATTTCAAAAGAGAAAAACTAGAAAAAAAATTAGTAAAGCATGCAAAACACAAACATTAGTGCATATGCAAATCTACAAAGTATATTCAGGCAAAAATCAGTGAACTCCTCTTCTCCCACTCCTCTTCCCAACACACACACATTGTAAGCCAAGTAAAAAGCAAGACTTAAATGACAAAATTGTGCTTTAATGCGTACTGCTGAGGTAGAACATGGAGTAGGTTTACACTCAGTATTCAGGCACCTAGCATTGGATAAATAGAGTCAATAAATTATACAATATGCAGAAAGCCCAACCTCTCTAGTGGAAACTACACCCTTAAATAATCCTGGAAAGGAAAAGCTACCCTCATTTGCCTACCTATTTTTATTTTAAGATGCCTTCTTTTTAAGTTGGATTTTTGGTGCAATCTTTGACAAAGACTGTTAACCTCAGATGCAGAAACATGATATCCAAAATAATAGGAAATGCTATGCTAAATTAATTTCACATTAATTTTAGCTGCTCTTGATTTTCTTCTCTCTCTCATTCTAGGTGATTTATTCCACACATTTGGACCTTGGCCAGTTGAGATGTCTTCCTATACTTTCTTATCTGGATAAATAGATATTTAAATTCACATCAACTACTAGTTTTACTCTAGATTTGTTAAACCTCTAAAAATCCAATTTGAATACAGTGGAGAAAAAAACATGCAAGTTTCAGCAAGAGTGAAATTTCACAGCTGATTTCAAAAAGCCTGACAACAGCAGCCATTGCAATTTATTTACTATATATGCAATACTTTATAGCACAGTGAGCTTCTATCAGAAGCATAGCTATTGTGTTTCCGATAACTTATGAATATTCCTCAAGTACAGAACTATGGAGCAACATGCACATGGTGCTTTGAGTAAGAGCTTTTAGCTATTATGCATGCATAAAAATTACTGGAAAAGTTTAATAAGATGCACAAAACAAATGGTATGGTGAATTTTTCATATTTTTATCATAAAAACTTACCCATTCTCATCAGAAAGCTTTTGAAACAGTCTGAGAAATCAAAAAACCAAAAATAAATTCATTTCAGGGTTTTCTATATGTAAGAGAACATAAGTAGTTTGATGTGGAAGCATTTTGACTAAAGTGTTGGGAGAACATCAAAAGATCAGGAGTTACAGGCTTGGATCAGTACCTCAAAGTTCAGATGCAAATCAGAAAATTATCGGAAACCGTGTATTCTGGAAGTCAAGCTTAAAAGTCTCACAATACGAAAATGTCCCCATCACAATTTCTAGTATTTTCAGTTTGGAAATCATGCATGAACAGTCTAATAGTTATTACTCATTGCCTCTTCCAGTGCTATCTAACACTAGAAAGTGCAGACAAAAAAATGATGACTATTTTGAAATGAGTCCTAAGACAAAGTTTGGTTCAGAAAGGTTATATTTTTGTTCAAATTAATTTCCCCATTCCTAAGGTAACAAATGGAATGAATGAACAGAATGCCAAAAATGCATTCAGCTTAACACATTAAGATGCAGAATCAGATGCATTCAATATGATGCACTGAGTTAATTTTTTTTAAATTTTAAAATACTTAGAGAAGACTAAGTATAAAATATAATTTTTATTGATTGAAATAGTCTAAGAAGTCAATTATATTTAGGTGTTTTAGAAATACTTTTAACCAAATGCAAGGCTTGTTTAGCTGTGTTAAGCTTAAAAATTAGTGACATACACAATATTAGCTGGAACATAAAATTGTATCAGTCATGAAATAAGGATGATGAATGAGAAAAATTGCAACTTGCAATTCCGTATTTTCAGTGACAAGGAGGACTTGAAAAAACCCCACTGTCCCTGAGTGAACACAGAGTTTGAAAGAGGGCTGGGCAGGAGTTAAAACCGAGGGCAGATAGGACAGCAAGGCTCTGAGTGAGCCAGGCAAGGAGATGAGCATTAAATGGTGACAGATTTGATCTGAAAAAAGGGAAGAATTGACTGGAGAAAGGAAGATGGGCTAGAGGAAGTTAAATATATACAGATATATACACAATAGACAGACACACACACACATCCCCATTTGGGGGGAGGGGTGCTTTTTAGGGTCATGGTGGCACAGGCATTTTTCACCTAGTATAGTACCCTTAGAGCTGTGGGCAAGTGAGCCTTGGGAATTTTTTCAAACCTAGCTCATAAGCAGTATTAACAGAGCTGCTATTCCCTAAGATCCTGCAATAAAGTATACAGATAATTTAGGAATGTTTGTACACTGGTGTTGAGAAATGCCTTATTGGTTTCCATGGTCTTTTGAGTAATTGCTCATATTCCTGCTCAGCCATGTTACCTTCAGTCTCAAATTATACAGTGTACATTACTAGCACTGATCG
Source organism: Gopherus flavomarginatus (assembly GCF_025201925.1). NCBI lineage: Eukaryota > Metazoa > Chordata > Testudines > Testudinidae > Gopherus > Gopherus flavomarginatus. The sequence continues at coordinate 291,311,723 of NC_066617.1, forward strand.
AATAATCTAAACCATGTTGAAAATACGGTATTGCCCCATCATAAGCTTTTCCACAACTACACAAAATAAATACATTGCAGTTTCACACTGCATGCATGGTTCCATTCAGTACAAGATGATGCTTTCCTTAATGGGAAGATATCAAATACTCAGACACAAGCACTCTCCACAGAGGGACATAACCTGACCTCTCAACCATCTGGCGTTTCTTGTGTCTAACTTTGCTGGCCTCTCTGATAGCCTCCCATTTTTTCCAGTCTTCTTCGCTGCATGGACCTGGAGTAAAACTGACTGGCTGCGGAACACTTCCTACTTTCCAAGACTCAATCTTGCGAGTCAGCATATCATCCTTCTTCTGCTGCAAAGAGGGTGATAAGACTCTACCACCATTTTTTTCATCTTCTGTTGTGATAGTCTTGTCAAGTAAACAAAGAAATTTGGATTGGATTTCTGGTGGGAGACTCCAAGGATCAGGAAAGAGTGCAGGATGGTATTTGTCTGGAGCACCTGATAAAGGCACCCCTTTTTTCTGTGTTTGTACTTTACGAACAGTCATGTCATCTTTTTCTAAGTCTGGAATAACAGGTTGGCGTTCTCTGGGTTGCAGAATTATTTCACCCTCTAGAAGAGGTTCTTGCTCAGAGGATTTTCTAAAGTATTCAAAAGCTTGGAGAGCAATTGGATTCATGTGGAAAGCCCCAGTCTTCCGAACAAACAAATCATCATTTTCCAAGTCTGGATATAGGTCTCCATTCATAATTTCCCTCTGGTTGCATCCTGGTGTAAAAAAAATATTCTTTCTGCATGTTATGACCCTAGGGCCAGAAGTAGGATCAATTTTGGTCTTCATTTCAGAAGACAAGTAGTCATCAGAGTATTTTTGGAGGGTCTGAAGTAATGAAAACTGACTGAAGCATATAAAACAAAAACAAAACAAAACAGAGGGAAGGTAGAATATCATTAATTGCTAGAAGACTCAGACTGCAGACAAAAAGTATTCAGAGGAGCATTTGTTTTAGAATTGGAATATTCTGAGAAGCACACATACAATTCAGTATTTGCTATAATGCAGCACATATCCTCCCCTCTAAAATGATAGTACAGCAGATTAACTTTGGTAGAAACAGCAAGATCACATGCTCATACACAAAGCCAATGATCCTTTACAGTTTGTTATGCCTGTCAGTAAACTAGCAACTTGTGACTAAGTACAGAGATAACAGCAACATCACGTTGCACTTTTAATTCACTCAACTGTTGCACTACTAGTAGTTTCCCTTGATGCAGCAAGAGTGTATAGTTCATGCAATTATATCAACCTGGGTTGATCAGAGGCATATGTGATTCCCCCTTCTGCAATTTGGGACAATGATTTCCCCACATAATCAGCAGTCGGTTTGGCATTGCTTTGTTTATTGACTGAATCTTCATCCTCAGAATCAGACTTCATTCTACCGTAGAGTAGCATGAGGAATGGAAAAGAGCGGAAGTTAAGAAATATTTAGAGTAATTATGGACTAAAGCACAAAAAGAGGTGCAATTGTCTATTGTAGATAATACATCAGTTTATTTCCCTGCAAAAACCTCTGTTTGAGCAACAAATAAGACACAAAAAAAGCCAGCTGTTAAACTTTAAAGAAACAGTCAGTGGAGCTGAAAAAAACCAGGCCAAAACAAGGTTTCTTGATGCATTTAAAGCTACAGTGTACTCAAATGGTGTGCATGCATGAGATGTAAGAGGAGCATGCACACACAAACCTGAATCCCTGAAGCTCCTTATACCATGGTTTGGAAGAGGATCCTTTTTTGATGTTTTTCCAATGCAATTCTTCTTCTGGAGTCCAAAACTTAGGTAGAAACTTGTCAAAAGAAACCACTGGGTTTGAAACTGCAGAATTTAGTTTGCGAACATAGAGATCATCTTTTTCAATGTTTGGGATGCCTACTGCCTTTTCTTCCTCATCATCAGAATAGCCGGAGAATTTTGAAGAAATGTTAACTTTTCGCTTGCTTTCCTCTTTAGGGTCCAAATGCCTCTGCTTCCTCTGGTTACTGTTCAAAATATCCAATCAATTAAGATACTTTAGGAGCAACTTCACAAAATACGCAAGAGACATGCTTTTTGGCTCAAAAGTTCAAATTTGTGAATGAAGCAAATTAGTTTTCAATTCCATTACTGCAGCACTAGAACAAAGTTAAGTGGTTATAACAGCATCTTATTTCATCTGATAAAAAGAAAGGAATTTGACTACAAAGAACGTAGTAATTTATCAGCAGAGTTAAACAAATGCTGATTAGAAAGGTTTGCTTTTTGATGCAGTTATTTATGGATTGCAATTTTGGTAGTACAATAATTTGGATCTAGAATTAGTATCTCTGACCTCATCGGTTCAAGCACAGCAGCTAATGGACCAGCTGGATAATTTTGTTGCAAACAAGATTTAGGAGAGTCCTTGTGCAAGATGTAAAGATGTCCAGGTGCAGCGGAACTCACAGAGCTCTTTTTTATTAAGAATCTACGTTTTGCTAAATCATCCATAACCACGTCAGGCAGTCTTCTTTCATCTTCTGAATCAGAGCCACTTTCATACTCATGGATCATCTGCACGGAAGCTGGATTTGTAAACCCACATTCTGCTCTGCTATTCTGACAGGAAGCTAAAGGATTCTTTCCTCGTTCACTGAGATTGACCAAAACAGGAACAAAGTGAAGACAGTGAAATCATCTAGGTTGTGATGAAGCCCCAAAAATGGCTGCTAATCTCAAGTATGTACATTTACAAATTGGAAAACTAGACAGCAGAGATTAGTAACAACAAAATTTGGATAAGCTTTAACCAAAGAGGTTAAACATATGCTCCAGTCACTTTAATTCTGCATTTTAAGATCATATAAATTCCCACTGTTAAAGTTTTATCCATGTCACAATGTTATTCATCAACCAGCTATGCAAAGAAACAATGTTTTTTATTTTGTAAATTTCAAATACTTTACTTTTAATTATAAGTAAGGTCAGCTTCTCTTGCTTTAATGAATAAGTCTTTTCCATTTGCCATAAATCAAGTTTGTTCTAATTAGATATCACCCTAGTACCTTGAAAATGTTCCATCTGGCTCAGTGAAGACAGGACTTGCCCAGCTTCTTCTGTTGTCCTCATTCTTCTCTGTCCTTTTTTTCCTGAGCGGTGCTGGCATATATGATGGCTGTTTACTTTTGCTAGGTAAGAAACGATTGAACTCTGTAGTAGATTTTGGTTCAACCACAGCAATCCTGCGATATGACATGTTATCTTTGCCAGAATCATGCATTTTGTAAGGCAGTTCAGAGTCCGTGTCACTTTCACAAGCTTAAAAAAAAAGCCAAAAGCACAAACAGAGATTATCCTCCAGATTTTATTCTGACTAAAACCTAAAATAAAATAAACAAAAATAAAGTTGACTGAGCTATGTATTTTCAGAAGTTTCACCTGAAAACATGCAAAGCTACTAACGTAATAGCAGAGGCATTTTTAGAAGTGCATCATGAAGCTGTGATAGGATGCATTAGGTTGAAATTGGTTTACATACTAGTGTTAGAATGTAATGAATGTTTTACTGTCCCCATTTGAGGCTGAAAGCGAAGTGCTAATCTCCAGAACTAAATTTTATTTTAAAGTTGTGCATTTGCCATTCAAATTAGTCAAAAAGACTGTTATCGCATTTCATGTACTACTGAGAAATTTAATATAATACTTTTGATTAACACACAACTCCAAAGAGGTTGGCTGAGGCCAGAAAAATCTATGAAACCTTGACCAAGCAGCTCATACAATTTACACATTTGATTTTGTAAGTTATACTGTTCAAGCAGATCTGCAAACTTGGACAACTATAAAATGAATTTTACTTTACTATTGAAATTTAAAAGCATTCAACTACAGGAGATATGCCACATTCAAAAATAACTGAAGGAATCTGATTTAACAATCTTTGCTCTTGGCAATTTTCTTCATAAAAACTAGAATGCCAAAATGAAATTACATCTATTTTCAAACTGGGATGAAAACCTTTTAAAGTATTTCACTTCAATGCTGGTTTCTGAGGGAGTGTGAAAAAATATTAGTGATCTGACTTTTGCCTACAAAAAGAACAAGGTAGAAGAGACTTGTAATTAAGAGGTCTGTCTAAAGATCTTTAAATAATCTTACATAAAGTGTTGAAATATACAAGCAAAGGAGAACAGGATGCGTTAAGTATGAAACAAAGCTTCATTTCTCATCTTCTTGGCTGTTAGTGATTTAAGTCCCACATTTAGGGTACATCTACATTGGAGCTGGAGGTGTAATTTCCTTCTGGCAAAGATGTACATGTGCTACCTTTGGCCAAGCTGTGAAAAACAGCAGTGTAGCTACTGTGCCAAGGGTAGTGGCTTGACTACACTGCTATTTTTGGTGGGCTAGCTCAAAGCTAGCACATATACATCTATCTGAGCTGGAAAATTACCTCCCTAGCTGGAAATGAGCTAGAATGCCCTTATATAAGTATTATATTATGCATGTGTTACATCATTTGTAAACTGCATAATTAGACTTTTCACCTGCTCTTCTCAGCGTGCTTTAAAAAGGTTCTTTACAGAGCATTTCTATCTCCATTTTCTCAATGAAGCAACAAGCCCAGAAAAGTAAAGTGACTTGCCAAGAGTAAACAACAAATCAGTGGTAGTGTCCAGTGCCCTAGCCATTGGAACAGTGAATACACAGTAGAAAAGCCTTAACTTAACATGTCGAATATTTACACCTTTAGTTGTTTGGGATTTTTTAAATAAATCATAGGCATTCCAGTTCTTCACAGAAAGTAATCTCATGTAGCAACTCCTTTGAAACTAAGAGATTCTAAAATCTGAAAACCATCATCAGTGCTGGCTGAAAAATGTTAGGTATGTATTAATTAAAATAAATAGGAGACTTTTTATTTTTCAGTTTGGGTTATATGTTGAAAGTTTTTGGAAAAAAATGAAAAAGTTTTCCATGAAGGTTTATTATTGATCAAAAAGTTTCAAATCAAAAATTTTGGCAAGCACTGTTAGTCATAGACATTTCTGGTGATCAGGGAATAACATACAGATTTTCATTTTAGCCAAAAGGCCTGTACATTATTCCCTGATCACCAGAAACTTCTATGCCTAACTTTGTACCATACACTTTAAAAAAAAAAACCAAAAACAAAAACATCACTATTAGTCATGCCATTCAACAGAAAGATCCATCCCACTTCCCAGCAAAGCAGCGTGGGATAGGAGAAAAACCTGGTCATAGGCAAGTGGTCAGTAGCCAAACCCCTACACTTTCCTCCCCACAATTTAAAAATGAGCAAGAGGGAGGACAGTGGGGCAAAAGTCCCAAAAAGTCCAACTGGAGACACATTCGTGTCTAGATTATTTGTTTTCAGCCAGCTGCTAGCTAGTCAATAACTCTTCATGTAAAAACATCCTGATATGGCACCCAATGCTACTGCAGCAGCCTCTGACTTGGAGCTGCCTTTGAAATCAGTGGGAATTTAACATGTTGAGCAACTGCAATATTAGGTCCATACACTTTCTTCCCCCAATCTGTCTCTGACAATCCATAAATTAACAGAGAACCCTAACAAGCAAAAATACCTTCACTGCTACCCTTCAAGGTTATATCTGATGAGAAGCTTGTGGAGGATCTTGAACCAAAGGAGTCCAGGCTATCGAAAGAATCGTCTCTTTTATGGCTAGTGGAAGGTGAAAATGCTTCTCCACGGTCAATGTACCAAATATCACCGTACCCACTGTCCCTGCCACTGCTTTTCAGACTGCTAGATTCTTCGAGGGCCTAAAGAAATAAATTAGTTATTTTTTTCTGCAATTTAAGAAGCAGGTACTATTTTACTTTATGCAATACACAATTTTAAATGCACCCTGAAGCTCAGACAAACATATTTTAAGAATCTCAAATAATATACAGAACCTAGGACAGGGAAACCCAGTTCAATGCTTTAATTTTTCTCTGGTTAAAAAAGAAAATTCTTTAGGTTCTCTCAGATAAATGAGGGAAGATGAAGTCTACAATCCACTATTAACCTGGTAGTGGAAGAACTCAAATATTCTTGAAGTATCTTAAGCACATTAGAAAAAAAAAAATGTGATGAGAAATATCTGCCATCTTTCTAGAAGAAAAATATAATTAACCCCCAAAGAGATGTTTGGAGTTGACATCTCTAATGCATGGCATATGGCAAACTATGCAGCATACATTTAATACTCAGCCTTACAAAAGTACATAGCAGCTACTATTCCATCTGGATTTCTTACCCTGGTGAGAGCTTGTCCTAGTAATTTCTCAAATGCTTTAAGGTTAAGGTGTGGACCATTGTAACCAGACTTGGTTTGTGCTTTCCTCCCCAGCCAGTATAATGTAATCAAAACCTAAAAGCAAAAAGACAAATTGAGAAGTTCATTAGTTAACTATTAAACAGCATGCCAGTGCAAAAATGTTTGAACACAAACTGCTGCGGTTGTTTTCAGGTTTTCCATAAAGAAGTGTAAAATTCATTTTTTTGCACATATTTGCCAGGCTGTCTCAATCAAAATCAGCTGAAAAGTTACCACTGTGCTCCATCCAGATGTGTGTCAGTGACAGAATATTAAATTATTAATGTTTTTAATTCTTTTTTTAATAAAGTAAGCCAGGAAGAGACACACAGTAAGGTAGTACTAATGTACACTAGACACATGAACAGCTTAAGACTCAGCTAAGAAAGACAGTAACATGACTAGAGAAGTTTTTAAATTAGTAAACTGGAGCAAGTGTGAAATAATTTCAGAAAGCATAAAGGTAAACATGTCTTACGTTTTTGAGTCTTCTATTGGTCTCCTCTTGCCTGCAAAGAAGGGAAAAAAAAAGAATTTCAGTATTTCTGACTAGAACCCCCAATGCCATTTTAATCTGAAATAATGTAGTATTAAAAGTCAAAGCTATGGTTTCTTAAGCCCAGTTAAAAGTTGCCATGAAATATGGATAGATTTGATTCTTTAAAAATAAAATACAATTATTTACTACTTCAGCCGCTACATACAAGAACAAAGCTGAAGGCAGAAACAGTGGTCTGAGGTTTTAGACCATTCTCTCTGTAAAAGAGAATGTATCCTTCATTATAATCAGAATTTCTGACTTTAGGGGAAAACCACACCAAAGCAAAAATCTGAATGGTTTTGTATTATAACTTTTGCTGGGAAACTGAAAGCTTTAGATAAAATGGCAAACAGTCTAATTTTCCTGGGGATACACTCCCTGTTAATCTGGAAGATCTATAGGTCTCTCTGATTCCATCTGCAAATTGTAACTTTAAGGTATTTTTGGTGTATATTTTCCAAAATATTTGCCTCTGAGCCGCAACCATGCACAGCAAGTTTCTGCCAAGAAAGAATTTTTCAGAAACTTGAGCAACTGAAACTGGAAACATCTGGAGAAGGCCATACTTCAGAGAATGCACTTGAAGTGTGCAAGCAGTACTATTAGTGAACCTGTTTTAAAACTGCTTGCCTGTACTGCTTTGGTGTGTGACTCAAGGTGTACTTGCAGGGGTTCTGCTCCTCCAATAAAATTTTTAGGAGGAAAATTAGGAGAAACTCCTCTTTCTCTGGGGAAGCTCTCCAAGTCTCCATATAAGATCATATTGTTTCAGTAACAGAAACTTCAAGTGAGGACATCTATGAAGTAATCTGCTTATAGGGGAAATTTCTGCCAAAATCCCTTATGAAAACATTTTATCCTATCTAATGTAATTGTTAGCCAGAGACTGGGATTTTTCCCCTTTTCTTCTTGGCTCCAGGGAGGCGTCTATACTCATCTAGTTCAACTATATCATCTCTCCTGTCCTTTACAGCATACGTACATAAGGTTGTCAGTGATACAAAGTTAACAGCTATTTTGACCTAAGTGTTCCTTGCCATGTCTGCTTTTTGTCAGGACTTGTTTATATGGTCTCCCAAAATCTTAATGATTTTGTACCAACCAGTTTGGTTCCACCTTGGTTCAGGTGGAACTTCTCCCTTCTGTACAAAAATGATCCTCTCTCTAAAACATTCCACATGTCTAATAAATTTAAAACACCCACTCATTCACACATCTATTCCCCAAGGTTCCCTGTCTTGATAGCCATACAAGCAGAATCAAGCCAATTCAAACAAAAAAGCTACCCTGGGAACACCAATTTAAGCCTTTCTGAGAGTAATCTGGGATCTCTTACACTTTCCTGTATTATTGATACCAGTATACACCATGACAACAGAGGTTTTGTCTAAGATCTCAATTTTGTTTTCAATTTCAGATGGAGATGCTATATATTTGCAAAAAGAACAGGAGTACATGTGGCACATTAGAGACTAACAAATTTAAATTTGTTAGTCTCTAAGGTGCCACAAGTACTCCTGTTCTTTTTGCGGATACAGATTAACATGGCTGCTACTCTGAAACCAGTATATTTTCAGTATATTTTATACTCTTGGGGTCCCAGTGGATCCTTTGCTGCTTCATTCAAAGTGGGGCCTTACAATTCATGTTTTCTATTTATATCTGACAAGGGCTCTACGATCTTTTTGCCAAGATGTAGATTTCACCACAGTATTTGTACTCTGGAAAACATCAGGGTGGATGGCTAATGTGCTTCACTTGGAAACAGGAAGGCGACCTGATAAGCCTTCAGAAACTTTTGATAAAGCAAAGAATATGAAAACCCACTTTCTGAGTATGGTGAGCCACTATGAGCATATAATTCTTATGCTCTCCACTGCATCAGTTCTGAGTCCAACCCAAAAAGTGTTAACTTAATAAAATCTAAGAACTATTTATTAAGATGCTGGGTACGTCTACACTACGGGATTATTCCGATTTTACATAAACTGGTTTTATAAAACAGTTTGTATAAAGTCGAGTGCACGTGGCCACACTAAGCACATTAATTCAGCAGTGTGCGTCCATGGTCTGAGGCTAGTGTCGATTTCCGGAGCATTGCACTGTGAGTAGCTATTCCGTAGCTATCCCATAGTTCCCGCAGTTTCCCTCGCCCCTTAGAATTCTGGGTTGAGAGCCCAGTGGCTGATGGGGCAAAAATCATTGTCGTGGGTGGTTTTGGGTAAATGTCGTCAGTCATTCCTTCCTCCGGGAAAGCAACAGCAGACAATCATTTCGTGCCTTTTTTCCCTGGATTGCCCTGGCAGATGCTATAGCATGGCAACCATGGAGCCCATTCAGCTTTTTTTTTTTTTTTTTTTTTTAATAAACAGTCACCGTATGTGTACTGGATGCCGCAGACAGAGGCGATACTCCAGCACTACACAGCAGCATTCATTTGCTTTTGCATGATAGCAAATATGGTTACCAGTCGTTCTGTACCGTCTGCTGCCAGTGTAATTTGCCAATGAGATGACGGTTATCTGTCCTTCTGTACTGTCTGCTGCTATCATGGGTGCCCCTGGCTGAGATCGGCCGGGGGCGCAAAGGCAAAACTGGGAATGACTCCCCGAGTCAATCCCTCCTCTATGGTTTCTAAAAATAGAGTCAGTCCTGCCTAGAATATGGAGCAAGTGTACTAGAGAACCAGTGTATTAGAGAGCACAGCTGCTCCGTGTCAGATCCCGCAGAAATGATGAGCTACATGCCATTCACGGGGGTTGCCCCTGCAACAACCCCACCCGTTGCTTCCCTCCTCCCCAACCTTCCTGGGCTTCCGTGGCAGTGTCCCCCCCCCTTTGTGTCATGAAGTTATAAAGAATGCAGGAATAAGAAACAGTGACTTGTTAGTGAGATTAAATGAGGGGGAGGCAGCCTCCCGGTGCTATGACAGTCCAGGCAGGACATTAAGTGGTGCGGAGGAGAGGAGTCCAGCATCCTGCTGCTATGCTAGTCCAGGCAGTACAGAATCTTTTCTTTACACATGAAAGGGAGGGGGCTGATGGAGCTCAGCCCCCAGTTGCTATGATGAAGACGGTTACCAGCCATTCTGTCCCATCTACTTGGAATGACCAGGAATCATTCCTATTTTTACCCAGGCACCCCAGCCGACCTCACCTGAGGCAAGCCAGGAGCACTCACGGGCTGATGGTGACGACATATCAGTCATATTGTACTGTCTGCCACCAGGGAGGGGAGAAGAGCAGCTACTGCTCTTCGCTGCTGCAGCATAGCGTCTACCACCAGCATTCAGTAGACATAGGGTGACATTGAAAAGTCAAGAAACGATTTCTTTCCCTTTTCTTTCACGTTGGGAAGGGGAGTAAATTGATGAGCTATCCCCTGAACCACGCCGGACAATGTGTTTGAACCTACAGGCATTGGGAGCTCAGCCAAGAATGCAAATACTTTTCGGAGACTGCTAGGGATTGTGGGATAGCTGGAGTCCTCAGTACCCTCTCCCTTCCCCCATGAGCATCCATCTGAGTCTCTGGCTTCCCGTTACGCTTGTCACGCAGCACTGTGTAGCCTGGAGATTTTTTTTTCAAACGCTTTGGCATTTCGTCTTCTGTAACAGAGCTCTGATAGAACAGATTTGTCTCCCCATACAGCGATCAGATCCAGTATCTCCCGTACGGTCCATGCTGGAGCTCTTTTTGGATTTGGGATTGCATTGCCATCTGTGCTGATCAGAGCTCCACGCTGGGCAAACAGAAAATGAAAATCAAAAGTTCGCGGGGCTTTTCCTGTTTACCTGGCCACTGCATCAGAGTTCAGATTGCTGTCCAGAGCGGACACAGTGGTGCACTGTGGGATACCGCCTGGAGGCCAATACCGTCGATTTGCGGCCACATTAACCCTAATCTGATATGGTAATATCGATTTTAGCGCTACTCCTCTCCTTGGGGAGGAGTACAGAAACCGATTTAAAGAGCCCTTTATATCGATATAAAGGGCTTCATAGTGTGGATGGGTACAGCGTTAAATCGGATTAACGCTGCTAAAATCAGTTTAAACACGTAGTGTAGACCAGGCCGCCATTACCTCCATTTTCCATTGCAACCACTGAAGTCAGTTCAGGTGTCTTGCCTGATAAAAACTAAAGTTTTGTTTTCTGAGATTGGCAGCCGTGTGTACAGTTGAAGGCCTGACTTCTTATCGTCTGCCACAGCGTATTTCTGGGGCTCAAGTGACAGATGGTTTTTTCCAGTCAGGCTTTTCAATGAATATTATAGTGTTTACTTCTGGTTTTCATTGGTTTTAGTGGATTGCTTCAGGCCAATTATTTTGAAACAGGAAAACATTCAGCTACTTTGGGAAGTTTTAATAATCATTATAGAACACCTGTGTAGGTTAACTAAATATTCTATAATACTTAAAGCAATACAGAAGAAAACGCATGAAAATCCCAAGAAAACTTAGTTTAATGAGGTGAAATTGCCTTAGGTTTGCTGCTCTAATGAAATAGAAAAGTCAAGGAGTTGCTCAGACCTATCCAGTAGTTTTTCTATCACTCTGTGCTGGCATTTGCATCATTTCTTTGCTTCCTCTAATTTGAATTATTAGCAACTGGCACTTTTGAGCAGCCTGTTACAATGGATGCATCAGGAGGGCAGGGAAAATAACCTCTCAACCCCAATATGATAGCTGCCTCCTCATTTAAATACCACCCAAAGACGCAAAGTCCAGAAATAAAACCTATGAGAAATTATTTTTTATTATCTCCCTAGACTGTTTCTAGTTCTTCCACTGTGTCTCATATTTCTATGTTCTCTCTTCTGTATTGTAAACCTCTGGTGCACGTGGTACTCATATTTGTATTTTGCACAGTGCAGCAACATTATGGGAAACTAGCAATAACTTTATTTTTTAAAATGGCTAGCAACCTAGCTTGCCACAACCTGCCAACATCCTAACATGACAAAACTAGGGCCACCCAGAGGATTCAGGGGGCCTGAGGCAAAGTAGGGGAGCTGCAGCGCTTGTACTTACCAGGCGGTGGTCCAGGTCTTCGGTGGCATTTAGGTGGCAGGGGGCCCCTTCAGTAGCTCCGCGAAAGACCTGGAACAACTGAAGGGCCTCCCCACTGCCGAAGACCCAGACCACTGCCGGGCCAGGGCTCACAGGGCCCCTCTGGGGCCCGGGACCTGGGGTAAATTGCCCCATTCGCCCACCCTCGGGCGGCCCTGGACAAAACAAGTCCTGAAGGAATTTTCCAGCAATATGGTGTACATGTTTACAGAAAGACATTGTTCAAAGTGCCTGTATCAATGCTGGAGTAACAATAGCAATAAAAATAGGTATTCACAGGGCCGGCTCTAACTTTTTTGCCGCCCCAAGCAAAAAAAAGTGCCACCCCACCGAACCAAACGACAACAACAAAATAACAGTGCCGTCCCACCGAACCAAAATCAATTCCACCCCCCCCCGAGCGCCACCCTACCGAACCAAAAAGAAAATCAATTCCCCACCCCGTCGACCCAAGATTGGCCGCCTCTTATAAGGTGTTGCCCCAAGCACGTGTTTGGTCGGCTGGTGCCTGGAGCCAGCCCTGGGTATCCAAAACCTTGAATTTTAGTAAAATGTAAACTATTCAAGTTGCCTAATGAAATATTGGTAAAAGCGCCAATATCACCATGTTACTGAATGGAATTAACGATGTAACAAGTCAATTATCACTTAAGAACTCCAGAGTTGCTGCTCAATGGTTATTTTACCAGACGGGTGCAACAGGAATGTGACTCAGATTCACCCACTCCAAAAGGCACTTGTTATCATTTGAACTATTAAACAACCTCCTACATGAACATAGTAGCCAAACTTGTGACCAAAGTATAAAATCCACAAACAACTTTATAATTAATAGTTGATACATTTCATTTAAACATACTGATGGAAAAGATTAAATCCATTTGGTATGGACTCATTGTGAACTGAGGAAAAACTACTAAGAGTGCTGGTGTTTTTTTCCAGGCCTGTATCAAATTATACAAGCGTGGAATTTTAATTCAGTTGCTATTAATGAAAGTGTGGAATAAATAGCAGCACTCCAAGTTAACATTGCGTTTAGTTTTCTTTAATAAAGCACTCCTACTGAAATGTTAGTGTAATACAGTGTTAATCATCATAGGCTGGATTTTGTCTTTAGTATAGACCTAAATTAGGGTGGGGCATATGAAGTCTTAGGCACAATACCTCCTAGACTTCACTGTACCACTTGGGCCAGAAGAAGGACTTTGACACATCTTTTTTTGGGGTGCCACACATCTCAACCTCATAGCCCCACATGGCTAGTCAGCTTTGTGGCCAGTGCATGAGACATAATAGCTCTGCCTACTCTCCACTCACTTGTTCCTATCTGACATGCAGCCTCTGTGTTCTTTGAACTCAGCTCTCGGTAGCTCTAATGCAGCCAATTAAGGTTCACCTCTACTCTTCCATGCAGCCCCATAAGGGTTAGCCACAATTTAGACCTGAACAAATTTTCCTTAACTTTCCATTCTCCTATACTGCATTTGATGGAATTAGAAAAAACAGTACACTGATTTTGACACTGTAGCTTTTCAAATCACTTAACATTCTTGGATAATTATAACCTCCTCTTGAATGTGAAGATAGAGTACCCAAGTACATATGCAGCCCTGATTTAACAAACACTTGTCTCCTGTAGCCAATCCAAGGAATTTAAGTGGCAAATTAATTACTGCAACAAACAGAATTCACAGTATGTTAATCAATGCAAACAAATTCTATTATATTTAAATTTGTAATGAGGCTGCTCCTTTGCTCACTAAGAACACAATGACACAACCCAAGGCTGCAGCTATGAGATATTTTTAATAGTCATGCTGGGACAAAAGTGTTACTATGACTTGCTATATGCCAGCCAAATCACCAGTAACATAATTTTGCTAATGTAAATTATTGAAGTTTCAATTTATAGGACTGCCTAATATCATTATCAAACACTACTTACTTCTTGTTCCCAAACATTTTAATGGGAAATAACACTAACTGTTAAAGCTTTCGGAGCTAAGCAATAGTAGCTATTGATTAGAGTGCTTAAAATGTGTGAAGATTCTGTGAAAGCAAAAATAGTTATTTTTAAAAAAAAATTACTGTATCTTCAATATGTACACTATCTCACAAGTATCAGAGGGGTAGTCTGGATCTGTAAAAGCAGCAAAGAATCCTGTGGCACCTTATAGACTAACAGACGTTTTGGAGCATGAGCTTTCGTGGGTGAATACCCACTTCGTCAGATGCATGTAGTGGAAATTTCCAGGGGCAGGTATATATCTATCTCACAAGGTTCTCCTTACAGTTACTCATATGAAGAAATAAATTTGTTAGTCTCTAAGGTGCCACAAGTACTCCTGTTCTTTTTTCATATGAAGAAAGAATTGTATCAGTTATATTTAAAATTGATGTGTTTTGAACATTTTTTCTTAAAACCTTAGTAAGTACTCAGCTTAACTCTGGTCTGTTTTGATGTCAACACTTACTTTCCTTCCCCGTCTCCCTGATAACACACACATTAAACTCCAGGTACCACCAATACATAAGTTTATGGCTAGTTTGACACTTCAAAAACAATGCCTTGCACTCCCCCAGCAACAAGTGACATGAAACTCAAAACAAGGAGCTCTCAGGTCAGGGAAGTACTACCACTGCCGATTTCATGGCATCCACTAAAGCAAGTGCGCCGAGTCTTCATTTATTCACTCTAATTTAAGGTTTTGCGTGCCAGTAATACATTTTAATGTTTTTAGGTCTCTTTCTATAAGTCTATAGTATATAACTATTGTTGTATGTAAAGTAAATAAGGTTTTAAAAATGTTTAAGAAGCTTCATTTACAATTAAATTAAAATGCAGAGTTCCCCAGACCAGTGGCCAGGACCTGGGCAGTGTGAGTGCCACTGAAAATCAGCTCCCATGCCGCCTTCGGCACACGTGCCATAGGCTGCCTACCCCTGCACTAGGGCATTAAAATGCTTTCTAATTTCCTCTATTTTTTAGTTACAAATGTAGAAATCTTATCCATAGTTCTCTCTCTCTCTCTATCTTATCTGTTATATCTGAATCGGGGGTGGGGGAGAAGAAATCCATCTTTATTAAGTTTTTTTTTTAAATTCAGTTGTATCTCAGAATATAGATTGCTATTTTTCTTTTCCAGACCTGCTGTGTAGATAAATTCATGCATGGATAGACTTCTGCTCTAGGCCAGTGTATTCTGCAGTCATCCAAGGCTGCTGAACTTGCCTCTGAACGTCTACTGTGTGCGGCCACATGTAAAATCTTTCCTTGTTCTGTCTGGCATCGAGAGCATCTCGCATTACCTGACACAGTGGGGAAAGCAATGACCTGTATTCTATTAGGGACACTGTACAGGAGTACAACCATCTGTCTTAACGAACCACGACAGTTCTAGGAAGGGCACTCTACTCATTTTCAGGTTGAGCAAGTTCCAATGCTAAACTAAGGTGCATGCCTTTGTCAGAAACAAGACTGGTAGAATGGTGCTGTAAGATCCACATCAGATCTCCTATAAGGAAGATACTGTTGAGGGAGCCAAATGGACATTGCTTAGGAGAAAGAACAGTTTGAATCCCCCAACAGGAGGAGGTTTGGAAAACACCCATTAGTGGAAGACAGACTATTACTCCTTTCACCACTGACAAATGCCGCAGGGCCATTACTAAGCCCATGCCTCAGTGACAAATACCCTGAACCCCTCCTGACAGCTGCCAAACCTATCTCCCTCCTACTCAGTCCCCCATACTCTAAAATATTGTCACTATGCAACTTATCATAAAAATAGAAAACAAATTTATTTTAAAAAGGTATCATCATATTCTCCTTTTCACCTTCTATCATCAGCGGCTTTTCATTTCACGGATGCAGGCTGCAGACTACAGGCCCACTTTATTGCAGAATGCATAGGCCCCCTAAGTGTGCTGGAAAGAACCAAACACTCATTAACTGACTTAAACAGATGACAGACTCAACTTACGCTTATGAGGAGGATGTTAAAGCATCTGAAGGTTTCTCCACCCACCCAGGGTATGCTGCACAAGTGAGTTGTTCAGTCTCTGTGCCCAAATGGCAGTACGCTCATGATAAATTTTAACCTCCTTGGACACCTACTCAATTGCTAATAATATTCTGACTATCAGATTTCACTGAACTCCCACATGTTGCTAAGAATAGAAGAGCTTCAATGGAAGATGGCACAATTACATGGTTACAGAAATATAAGGACACTTCTAGCAGCTGAATTTTTCATAATCTGGATATTTAACTCTAAGTAACCTCATTTCAGAGCTCAGCCAAGCGTAAATAACATTATCTTGTGATTACAGCCAATACCCAACTTGAATTTGAGCTCAAATTCAACTTGCAGATTTGGTCATTTTTTACATATAAAAAAACCCACAAATATGTTTCAACTTAGAGAGTAATGTGCCCACTGGTCTCCATGCTATGCATCATGTAATAGCATATCAGGTCATCTGTAAAGTAATGGAGTCTCCCCTTCAAACACCCATTGTATTTATGCCTACATTTTCCCCTCCCCCAACCTCTGTGTCCTTACAACCTCCTCAGACTGTGACAAACATCCCTCGTCAACCTATTTGTGAAGTTCTGTTGCCTCTGATGACTGAGCAGCCACAGTGCTGGAAAAGCTAGATGATGGAGCAGAGAATTTCCAAAGTGAGAGGGGGCAACCAGATGATACAGATTTAAAGTCTTTGTGTACTCTTCCTATTCCCTACCTCTCTGCTATGACCCTTCATGCTGCATTTTCTTACATCCCTTATCAAAGTGAAGAGAGTTATTTCTAGATACATGCATTAAATCTGGCAAGGGACAGCACAGTAATTTTATCCACTTTCTCATGCTTCTCCTTTCCTACCCCTCCCTTTGTAGTCATCCCTTATAGTTTGTTCACATCTTAATTTAGATTATGAGCTCTATGGGGAAGGAAATCCACCTTTATCTATATTGCAAAGTGCCAAGCATATCTATGATACTATATAGTACAACAACAGTGCCAATAAAACAGGACTATGGCCAGAGACTAGACGTTTTGGCTGACAAAGTGAGCAAGGTTAGGATTCCTGGTAAAACAAGGCCCTATAGGTCACATACCTAAAGCCACAACTAGTAGGACAACTGATTGATAGGGTTTATAATTTCATAAACATTTTAAGGTATGTTAAAGCATGCTAAAATGAAAGTTACATTGGTGGTTAATGCAATACCACTGACTGGCTCCAACCTATACATTTTTCTTAATCATGCAGACCTTGAGACTCCTACAGAAAAAAACAGCTTCTCAGCTGAGTGAACTAAACAGATTTGCCTGCATAGTTAAGCTGTTCATTCCCCCTGCTCTGCCTGTTTACTCGGGTCCTGAAAATATGCGGAGACATCATGAGGCAACATCTGCAGGTTTACCTAGAACAGTCACCTCCACAAAGCTAAAGCACCTAATTTTAGGCCTACCAAGTTTTGATGATGTCTTGATGCTTAGTGACTGACAGCACTATGAAAAGTTTCAGGTCCCCCCAAAATTCAGTGACAAGGAAACCGCTTGTTCATGAAAACCCTATGAAACAAATGAGTAAAAATATTTAAAAAATGTTCACATTTCACACAACCCTAACTGGTGCCCATCTACATCTCTGCTTTGATTTTTGTCTAATTTTTCTTTTCTGACACACATAAAGATCTTTGTGAATGTAATAGTAATACTCAAAATCATGTGCTCTTTTTTCTCTGCTCTGTGAGCACAGTACCTATTAACATTAACTTCTGGAAACCCATGAAACCTAGTATTTATGTCAAATAGAAACAGAAGAAAGTTCAATAAAGTAACTACCAGGTTCTTCGTTGCAGTCAGCCACATGACAGTCATTTTGGCCAACAGCACCAGTATAACACCCTACTTTCACAAGAAATGCCTCCTAAAGATAGCAAGTTAAAAGATGGAAAGATGACTCAGGCTTGCATGGATGATTAAGAGTGCTCCATATTTCAGATAAACGGTTTAACTTTATGGGACATATCTGAACTTCATGTTAGCGTATAATACTCACTAGTTGTCTACTCAGTGATAAAACAGTTGGTCAAAACTTCTATTAACAAGTAATTTTAATAACATTTAATGTTTTATTAACTAGCTCCAATAAAATTATATTTCATACTATTATTGGTACATCCCTTTATTTCACAGAACTTTAAAACATTAGTCCGAAGTATTTGTAGAATATTATTTGAGGATATTTTTCTCTTTTGGCCCTTCCTCTGATTATTGACATTTCTCTGTATTGAATTGGATAAACCCTGTCTTCCCACGCATCTTAAGTTACCCTAAATTTTATTTCCTCTCTCTCTTTTTTTGACTGCCTTTTGCTTTGTCAGTGATTTTCAAATTATATAAACAGATTCCATATTCCTTCCTCAAAGTCAATACAGATCCTTATGCCTTTCCACTAATCTCCACCCATGTTAACTTTCCTTGTATTTATTTTCTCAGGTATGTTTTCTGGCTAGACCATATAATTCACTATTGACATAAAAAAAAACTTGGTCATCTAAAGACTTTGTAGATATCCACACAAGGTAGTGCAACTATCTAAATTACAATGCTTTGTTGTCCTCCCAAACCAGACTGTAAACTTATTTATGGGGCCTCTTCAAAAACTATAAATATCAAATTAAGTGTTAAATCAGGTACTGTGATTACTGACTATAGGCATAACCCATAAAGGTATGGTTGTGGATTAGCACAGAAGTTCAACACAGTATATCATAAAAATAGCACTATGAGTAAGAAAAAAACATTTACAATCTGTCTAAATTAGAGTAACCATGGCAACTTGCAGGTAGAAGTTGTCAAAACAATCCCAATATTCAATTTCTCTACCAGATGGCATTGTTTTTCTGCCATTATATTAAAGTTTAACATTTCTTCCGAATCATGAAAATACAAGTGCTGTGCTTTTACTTTAATTTCTGCTCTTAGATTTTGATTGTGCTTGAATGGGGTGGATACTACAGTTAAAACTGCAAATTTGCTTTCCTTTCATCCACCTATATTCTTTCATTATATCCACTAAAAGTTGTTCAGATACCACTGTGACAAGCATAATATCAGAACCTAGATAGATTAGACTAAAGAAAAAAAATCTGTTGAGGCTCCTTGCTTGGTCTGTACCCAGATGTAGATTTGTTAATTGTTACTTTGGTAGTAGGAAAGCAGGGTGAAGGAATATACACATTACATTATTAATATCTTTTTACACACCTAAAATAGCTGATTAAGGTTTCAAACTTTTAACGTTAAGCCCTCACTAAAGAAAAATCACTGCTTACAACTTGAAAAACTATTCTAAAAATAAGTTATAAGCATTTGGCTGCTTATTTGGATTGACAATTTCTGCTATATTTTATTTCTGTAGGTATCTGTAGGTAAAAGAGTGGCAGTTGATGGCAACCTGTATTAACTATTAATGCACATAGGAGGACTATAGCAATAGTGAATGTTTCTAAGTCTGAACTGTTCTTTGCTTCACTGCTGGGTAGTTACGAATTTATGTAGAGACAGCACAGTAGTTTAAACGCTCAGAGGAGACTGTTTTCTTGGCTAACTATGAACGTTTTATATTATTGGAAAACCAAGATTCCCAACTCTTCGGGAAAGATATATTTATTTACAGCACCTGATGGTTCATGAAATACTGGATTGAATAGGCATATTGGTCAAAGACTTAATTTAAGAGTCCCAGAAATGGGACAATGTAATTTTCAGGTCCTGATCTTACTGAAATCTAGGCTGTTGCCACATAAAGAAATACATTTTTGTGATAGGTTCTTCCAAAATTATGACAGCTGTGGGAAAATTCTTGACAGAACAAGAATCTTGGAAGTCGATCTGGTTTATTTAAAGAAGTGCCACTTGCCCTCTGTCCTAAGTCAAGGATGGTAAGTAAATAATTTATTCCACAAGTGTCATGACAATATGATATGGAAGCATCAAAACCAACTCCATAGTTAAGGTTGTGTTGAGCTTTATCTTTGTGTCAGGGTTAAATTCTCCTGTTCTACACTTCAGTTGTTGAATTTAGTCTCCAAATTTGACATGTAATATTTTGGCAAAGTATTTACAATTTTATAGTTCCTTTTTCAAAAACTTTCCCCTATTTTCCTCATGTTTACTCATTGAGTTACTCTAGCAACCACTATATGTTATCATATATTCAAAGAGAAAGAGAGCAAGCAGGAAAGAGGTCAGAATAATCAAAGTAAAGGGAAGCTCAAACTGAACCTTAGCTCCGTAAGCTAAAAAAAGAACCAAATTATTTGGTTTCAATCACATGCACAGAGTGAGGCATAAAGTAACTGACCACAAGGAAAGTATTCAAGTTTCATATTGCCTTAGGTTTTCCTTGTTTGCCTCTTTATTTATGGGCAGAGACTTGAGTCAGAATCAGACATTCCACAATTCAGATTTTCATTGACTTGCCTTCTGAGTTCAACTTCCTTTTTGGACAGAAATTGTTTCTCTGAAGTGCTTCATGTAGAAATCATAATGTACACAGTAAAATTACTGCACAAACAAAAACTATAAATTATAATCCCCCTGAAAAAAGGCAGAGAACAATTATCGTGCTCCATTTTGCTTAGACAGGAACAAGCGAAAATAAGCAAATATTTTCCACATTTCCTGCAAATCTCACATGCTGATCTCAGCCCTTGCGTCATCTGTGTGTAAAGGAGCAAGTTAAAGAAGTGAGCAACCTGAGCTGAATTTTCTGTAGTTTTCAGTCAGTTCTAACATTTGATCCATTATTACATTTAATTGGTCATTGTCACTGAGAAAGTTACTCTTTTTCTGCTCGAAATATAATAAGCTCTCCAGTGAAACAGGCAATCTGAAGTGCTTCAGGGTACATGGAAACACTTAGCTTTGACTTAAACCAGCCAATCAGATAAAGGATATTTTTTTAACATTTGCTCCAAATGTTAAAATTTGAGGGGCAGGTTTTCTGGCCAAATTCTCAACATTGGAAAAATGAATGCTCCTCTATTAAAAGAGTGAAAGAATGGGTAAAAGTCCAAATATTTGCCTTGTCAGCTTGCCAGAAAGTGGTGTGTAGGGGACAGGGGGGACTAGTCTGGCCATGTACCTTCAAAGTTAGAGTTATAGCAAGCAAAACTATATGTATTCTCAGCACCCCAAACAACTGAAACCAAAATATGCTGTCAGTCACATGAGAGTATCTTTTGTAAAGTGAAAGTGTAACAAAAATAGTTAAAGCAAATTATTAGCATGGGCAAACAGACCCAACCAAATAAATATGGATGATCTCACACCCTTACTTGCATTGGTACTTGTGAAACATGTAATTCGGACCAAAAAAGTGCTGATTGAGAAAAAACCTAACATCATAATTAAGACACCACTAAAAAGAGCTTTAACAGGCTATTCCTACTTGCCCTGCGAAAGAAGTGGAACACAAGGTCTTGCTCCTGTTTTAACAGAAGTCAAACGCAAAACTCCCATTGACTTCAATGGGAGCACAAAATGGGCCCTAAATTAGGAAGCTTTCATCCAATGGAAAAAAGGTACTGTAGGCATTCACACTTTACACAGAAGCTACAATTGGTCATCTGCAAGCTTTTACCAAAGTCTAACCAAAATAGGTCTTGCAAGCTCACTGGAGCAAAAACACATTTGTGAGGAAAGTGTATGCTAACCTTCCGAAAAGCCAAGCTTCCTTAGTGGCTTTATCGTTCACAGCCAGAGACTGGGTGAGACTTAGGGCTTGCCCACACTGGGAAAACATGCTGGTGCACACTAACTACTCCACACTATGTACCTTTATGCACATTAACTTAATGCATTTTGGAAGTTTAAGCTAAACCATATGAGGTCACTCAGTGTGCAAAAAGTGTCCACACAGGGAGTTAATGTGGCGTAGCAAGTAGTTTTAAAGTCACACCCTAGCTTGTCATGTACTAGCTTTCCCATGTACACAAGCCCTTAGTCTATGGCAAGCAAAGCGGGAAAGGACAGGAGGTATAAAGTCTTCTTCCAACAACATACAAATAACATTTCTACATGCAAGGTGGAGTTTCTTTTTATGCAGCTAAGAGCCAGAGGCATCCCAAGGCTCCCATCTGGGACTATGGGCCCAAAAAGATTCAGGGCTTCCTTAGAAAATTGTGAATTGTGTCATTATTTATGGGAAATTGCTAAATTAAATAAAACCAAAAGAAGAGCAAACAGCAAAATCTGCTTTTCATAAATTACAATAGGTGAGGGTGAGCTCAGGATATTCAAGGATTAGTGTCACATGCAGTTAAATTCAGCCTTGTTTCCTATTTAAGTGTTTTGAGGGGCACAAGATCTCTGGCATCTACCATTTACCACTTTTAGTCCATCAGTAATTAAAGGTTTGTCACCCATATGCTAGTAGGCCAATACTCCTGTTACGGGATCAGTGAGTAACAGCCAAGTTCTTATCATCCAAAGTCATTTAAAACTTTTAATCCGAGATCGGATCATAAGCCTGAAAATACATCCAGTCTGATAAAACTAATCCACTGTTTTCCTCTTATTAGACTTACAACTTTGTCTCTAAATGTATCAAACAAAATTACATTTCTGGAAATAACACAGGGAGGCCAGCTCAGAGACCTACTTGCCCAGGGAGTACTCTGCATTGTGGTAGACCTGGGTTAAATTCTAGCTCTGTTCTTTTACCCACTGGGCTGGAAGTGCTACAGAGAGGAAATTCAACCAGCGCAATGGAAAATAAATTGTATGGTGTCACTCAATTTTAACTTCTAAAAGCAGATTAAGGAATAAGGTTGTCTGGCTCCAGCTAGAACCCATTATGTTCCTTGGCCCAAAGGATGAAGGGCATAAAGTGCATGAGGAAAGAATGGTATGGGAAGTTCTCAGTGCCATAAAAAAACTTGGGAAGAAAAGCAAACATACAAGAACTGTCATCTTGATAGATTAATCTTAATATACATACACAAGCATTAACCAGGTTCTCTCTACATGTTCATTAGGAACAAATGCTGTATTCTTCAAACGATTGATTTACAGTCACCACATATAATCGCAGCAGTAAGAGAAGGAAAATAGTTACTAGAAGTTCTCAGACAGTGGTACATGGACCACTATTTTTGTAAAAAGAATTGACTGGTCACAAATGTGTTGGATTTCCTTATTACAAGCCACTAAATTGAATTAAATGCTAAAAATGTATTCAATACTTGCCTAATACATCCTCCTTTTCCTGTTTCATGACAAAGAACGGGTGGAGAGCTGATCCATGACACCTCCAATCTATTTGTTTATCTAGCCCATGCTCCTGCCAGGGCAGGTGTGCTCCTCACTTGTTAGTAGATTGGCTAGTCAACTCTAAAATGTCACCACGCTGGGTTCGGTAGTGTATTTTAAAAATAATGTACTGAAATGCGGGCTTATGGTAAAAAGTTTTGAAAACATATGGAAATTAAAATTCTAGAGGTTATTCAGCAATTGTTTTATATACCAAAAGAATGATATAACCATTATCAACGTAGATTATATTAATGAGAGAAATCAGCATGATTTACCAGTTTTAGAGATTATGGTTATTTTCCATATTCTCAAAGGATTGCCCAGATTGCAGTATAACATGCAAGCATCATCATTTATTATTTGAATTTTTTCTCATAGCAGAACCGCTCATGATATAACAAACCATCTGTTCAGTGTGATATTACTGGGAGTTTGCAAGGAATATATGGTGTCTTAGAGAACAAAGGGGACTAGTGTTAAATCCCTCATCACAGTTCAGGAAGAGTTATTCAAAGAATAAGGTTTCAAAAATATTGGACCAATGGAATGATATATGCCTCAAAAAAATATTTGGCACGCAAACTATTCCACAAGATATGATGAAAATTGCTTACCTTTTCATAGCCCCTTCAACATAAATTTCAATATGAAACTACATGAAACTTCAAGATTGAAGTGCAAATTTAGGGAGTAACATAAAAGTGTTATATATAATTCGATGGCATGAATGCAAGACAAAACTTCCATATGTATCTATATTTCTAAACACTCTACATAAAACCCTTTGCTTGGGAAAAATATAGTGCAGCGTATATTTTAGAAAACATATACTGCAGCTAACTACCTGACATATTATTAAGCTGTTTTGTATTTGCTTGAAGCCTTTCACCCTAAAGAATCCCAAGTTGTTTCACAAACTATGGACAATGAATTCAAGTATTTAGGCACTTGAATTCTTAGTGACTTCAAAAGGCAGTGCAGGCACTGACCATCTCTGTAAATCAGACCATTTATTCAGGTGCCTTTCTTTAGGCACCCCACATTTTGAAAATTTGTTCTGTATACATAGAGTACCACTGAAATCCAGGCAACCTGTTTTGAAAACTACCACCATCAAGAAAGCAGAGCCAATGGGGATGCAGTTGTTACCCTGGGTGAGGGCAAAAGGAGAAATTGTGGCCAAGTACTTTGGACAAAAACTCCTACCCTTGTAAGTAGTGCTATAGGATCTTCAGCATACACACAGACAGGACTGTGGATTTTAAAGCCTCATTCTGAATCACTGGATTGTATGTGATTTAGAGTATTAAAGATATGCAAATTTGAATACATCAGAGATCTAACTTAACTCTGTGCTCATTTAAACCTACTTAGAATTCATACTATACTCAAAATGCTTAAAATTTGAGATTAGACAAAATTAATTTTGAGATCCTCCTGGTAAAACAAATGAAAACGCATTAGGCCTTTTTTGAAAAGCTCTTAATTATGCTCTTGAATTAGGCTTCCTTCTCTGCAAACAGAAAATCTAAGCCCAAAATTTCCTGATATACCTTTTTCATTGAATCAAAAGAATGTTCAGATAATATTACAGTGACAGCATAGGCTTTTAGTATGGCAGTTAGTAAAAGTCACACCCAAAAAGTTATTTTCCATGGACTACTAGAACTCATTTCTTTAGTGGACAGTGACCATAATATACTACAGTATTTACACATTTATTTTTAATGCCTTTCAAATTCATTGCATTACAAAACTCTTTACATGGTTAAATAACGGCAAGAGAGATTAACAGACCAGAGGATCTGCAGCTCACATCAAGAAAGGTGTTTCCTTTCCTGGCCCTGCATTCCCTGTGATCCAGCTGTAATGTGGATACCTCCTCCTTCCAAGCTGTCCCTCATGCTTGGAACACACTCCTTCAAACTGCTTCCAAAGTCACTACTCATAACTTTCAAATCCTGCCTACAAGCTTACTCTTACCATCTCTTCTATAGTGAGTTCTGGGAAAGAGAGGTAATTTTTTTTTTCTTTAAAAAGTGATCCTTAACATCTATTCATAAACCTGTCTTAACAAGCAACTATGTGATCTTTTGACTCTCCCTCTCTCTTTCCTGTAATATCCTTCAAACACTTGTTGCTTGCATCCTTCACTTTTTGTCTCATATTATACTTGGATTGTGTGCTCTTTGAAGCTGGGGCCATGTTTTTACTTGTTTTGTGAGTTGGCTAGCATATGTCCAGGCTCTTGAAAAATAACCAACAACAGCAGAAGAGATGCATCTTCAGCAGAGATCTGAAAAGATATGGAGAGATACAGGAAAGCTATTTCAGACAGCGGGAGGAACAGACAAGGCTACTGGAAACTGTAGCTAGATTACATGTAAGGATTCAAGAGGCTGAGATGAACACAAGGAGTGGAATATAGGGCAGAACTGGAATAAGATTTCGAAATGATTTCACACAAACCTTTGCCCCTTGTAAAATCTAAGAGTGATACTAAGAGACTAGAGTATTTTAACAAATTAATTTCGGCACCCAAGGTACTCAAAAAGTCCCCATTGTCAAACACCTAGCATGTCAGAATTAACAATAAATCAGGTACTAGTCTTGAAGTAACCTGAAATAACTGGCACAAAAATTCCATGATGTATAAAGCCAGAAAATATTTAACAAGTTTCCTTCTACACTTCATTCTAGTTTGCAAGAAGTCCAGTTTCCTCTGAATAGAGCTGGGCAAATAGTCGGAAAATTAGTGAACGTGATCACTAAATGCTACTTGCCAAACCTACATGCCATTAAATCTGATCAAAAAGTGGGGGCCTTAAACATATTTGCTTTTCTGTGAAAATTCTGGGAGGAGCTTTTATTCATATGACTACAGATATTTTGCAAGAATCATCATATTTCTACCAACAGTGCCCCTACACCCAGTGACCAGTAAATCTAGCTCCTCTCTCCCTTGTTCAGTCAGGAAGAAACAGCCATTTTAAATAATGGAGTTCAAATATATAGCAAATATAATCCTTTTCTTGGGGAACAGAGGACAAGAAACATTTCAAACTGCTCCAAATTTTCCAGGCCTCCTATCTCTTGGCCTCTCTCTTCCCACAATGAAGTGATTTCTCCCAGGTACATACAAACACTCTCAAAGAGCCAAAGGCTCAGTGACTTATTCAAGCACTGCTCATGTGTGTGAAGCTTATATCATCCAAAAGAGAACAAAAGTCATCCTATATGACATAGGTGGTCAAGTCACACAGCCAGAGTATTGAATTCTAACTACAAATACTCTAAGATGTATATTTGATGCAAGCAGTTCATGAACAACTCAGTTTTAGAACTCGTAGTTTTGCAAACTTATTTGAGTCTATATGAACAATTGCAAAGAACTGTTTGAATCATGGAAAACATTTACAAATAAATTTGTGACTCACAATTTGAGACAACTACTCTATTCTCTGTATGAGCTAAATTGAATAAATTATTCATGAACAGATTTGCTATGATTAACAAGAACAAAGTTGTTGAATATATTATTCATTCATCTTTGTGAGAATAAACTGAGGAAATCAGATTGGTTCATGGTCAGATTGTAGAGACAAAAATGGGCCAAATAAGACAAACACATAAGAACAGGAACAGTTAAACCAGCTATTTCTGTGAAAAAGTTGCAAGGCTTTTCACCCACGAAGGGGCAGAGAGAAGAGAATGAAATGGCAAATACTATTTGTAAATCCTTGGAGCTCAGTAACCTTTATAAGATTTTCCATCAGCAATTGACACCCAACAGAAGCGCGCACAGCCTAGATTTCAAACAGTAAAATACTTTGGATAGCAAAAGTGACTGGTGGATTGCAGAATGACAGCACTGAAGACATGTTTCATTAGCAATGCATCCTATTCTTTATTTATTCAGTCTGCGTGGGTGTGACTTCTGCTTAACCATCTGATGTGTGATCTGAAAATGTCTACCCAGTGCTTAAGTTGGTTTTGGGTTTTTTTTTTTAAACACTTTTGAAATCACTGCACTTTATAAGAGCAAACTTTATTACAAGTTATGATGTTGAATGCAAAGTATGTGAAAATAGTTTTTTGCTTATTTGTAGACAGTAATCTCAGCCACTTCTGCTAATTTGTTATTGGTATTCTCTAGCTTTAATAAATAAAATGTTAAAATGGTTTTGTAAAAGAAAGTCTTTCTAAAAAGCTACATTTCTATGAGTTTATGACAAACATTCACTTTCCTGTAAGTGACTCTGAGCCAGTCATACCTACTAACAAAAAAGTTTCACACTGGTCTCGATTGAGAGATTTATATTCTTTCCCTACATGGATTTTACTCAGATCGTTAAAGACAACTATCCCATTATTCTTAGTACTGTGGAACATTTAACAATTGCAGGTAGACATACATATGCTAGCTCTGCTAGTGCACTAAAAATAGCAGTGCAGCCATGGTGGCACAGGTAATGGCTCGGGCTAGCTGCTGGAATATGAACCTGGGGGTTGGGTGGGATTGTATTTTGGTGACTAGCCTGAGCCATCACCCATTATACCATGGTCATGCTACTGTTTTTAGCACACCAGCTTGAGGAAAGAGCTGAAGCGTGTCTACCTGAGCAGAGAATCACACCTCCCCACTGCTGTATAGACATACCCACAGAAATTAGAGTTGAAAAACATCTTGGATGAGATTTTCAATATCTTGTAAGTGACTTTAAAGCACAAGCCATAAGCTTTCAAAGGGACTCATGCTCCTAAATCACTTAAGCGCTTTTGAAAATCCCACCCCTCACCTAGTCTGACCCCTATTTGTGCAGTAGGTGCCTCCAGTTCCATGAAGGTCCCTGAGTGTCCCTCTCTTTCTGCTTAGTCTATTCTTCCACTTATCTTGTACTGGCTTCATTAGGCTGGATGTGTCACTCAAACAATTTTCTTTTAAACGTTTCAGTCATCCAATAGAGATCCAGAAAATTAACAAGCAATTAAGTTTGCCAGTTTCGCAACAGGACTATTGAATAGCATACATTGAAAGAACAATTCATGAAAACCTCATTGCTTGTTGTTTGTTTGGTATACAGAAATCAGAATGGATTCGCAAACAGCATAAAGGGCTACATTAACTGGACAATCTGACTACCTCTAGTTCCTAGATCCATGTTAATAAAGGTATCCGTTAGTCTGAAGACCACCAAAACAGTTTGAAAGGAGAGAAGTTTAAAAAGAGAAATGGAAGGAAAACATAAGGAATCTATTGCCACTGTAAAACAGTTGGAAAATACAGAAAAAGTACTTTGCATCTATTATTAATATCAATTTAAAATTGCACATGAAAAGCTCAATGATCAAAGTTAAAACAGCCATTACCCATGCAACTACCTTTCTATTCCATTCCATCTAGGTTGTGACGCCACGCCCACCAATGTGGCAAATGTGTGATGGCTTAGTCACTGTAGTGATGAGTATTACAAAACATTGCGAGGGTGGAACACAAGCTACACGCTTACCTACATAGTTTTCAGCCTATAAGATAATATTGCCCCAAAATAGCCCTCCTAGAGTTTCATGTGAGAGTTAAAAGCCAGAAAGTTAGCCAAAAAAAAGCTTTGAATATGAAGCAAAAAAAAAATTTTTTTTTTTAAAGGCAGCTCAAAAGACACCAGGCATGTCTGTCTCCTACTAGGAATATTCCCTTTTATATGGACTATTAGGGACTAAAAGCAAATGGGAGTTGAGGATGAGAGATAGAAAATAGGAAGAGGATAAGAAACAGACATTCATCAGCACTCAAAGTTAGGCCAGAACTCTCAGAGCTCACATAGTAGCATCAAGGCCAGAGATCAGCAGCAATAGTTTTCAAAGATACAGAACAAATCATAAAGGAGCAGAGGAAAAGAGATAAATTTAAGCATAAAGATTTTTAGAAGCACACTAGCTCAGCAGTGAATTAAGGTTTTGTGAATTTAAATATTTAGCTTGTCTGATTCTTACTCCATAAATATCACATAGTAGCTAAGCTAAGCTTTTCTTCATTTAAAAACAAGTTATACAAAAGCGAAAAACCCAATAGGGTTATCCATTTTCTCTGCATGAAAAAGTTAGCAAATCTGGAAGAGCAATTAAGTTTGCTTCTTTGAATAAGCAGACAAAAAGTCTATTGGGTTTTTAAATTTCTGTTAACATCTGTTGCACTGTGGAGTTACACACTTTGCCTTACCTACACATAATGGAAGTTTATCACAAATTTCCCGCTATTACTAACACCAGTAGTAGCTATGCTGGTGGTCAATGTTGAAGAGTCTCCAGCTGCTATGCCATCCTTCCTGCAAGGTGCTGAGCACTGTCATACAACTTTCATAGTGCCAGTTTTTTCTTCCATTCACCTTTCCCTATCCCTTCTCACTCATTTTTAAGAAAAATGTTTTTAAAAAGGACTACATTAATGCAGGACCTGTACCAATACCCCCATAGCTGGAAGACCAAATCTAGTCACCAGGGTAAAATTAGCATGAAAAATGCTCATTCAACTTCATCCCTTCTGCACTTTTGAACGAACAACAGTTGTAGCATCTTGCTTATGGGATTTTTATTTAACATATTTTCAAGACAGTCAGTCAATCTTTGCTTTTTGTTATACCTCTTTCCCTTCCTGGCTTCACTTCAACCTTTTCTTTCCCAGAATAGATCATAAGAGAAAGTTACTCACCTTGCAGTAACTGATGTTTTTCGAGATGTGTGTCCTTGTGGGTGCTCCCCTGTAGGTGACGGTGCATCATGGTGTCATTGATCAGAGATTTTCGGTATCAGTGCCTGGTCGGGACACACGCACTCAGTTGGTATCTCCCATCCCATTGGAATCTTCCTGAGTGTGTGCGTTCCACACCCTCCTCAGTTCCTTCTCTACCGTGGATAAATCATACTAGTACTCCAAAGTAGAGGGGAGGAGAGCAGGGAGTGGAGCACCCACAGGGACACACATCTCGAAGAACTTCAGTTACTGCAAAGTGAGTAACTTTCTTTCCTTCTTCAAGTGCTGCCCCTGTGGGTGCTTCACTGTAGCTGAATATGAAGTAGTACCCACTATGGTTGGTGGGATTATGGAGTTATGTGAGGAACAAAGCTAGACAGTACCGTATGGCTGACTATGCTGTCTGCCGTAGTATCCCATGTGATAGCATAATGTTTGGCAAATGTGTGGTCAAATGTCCACATGGCCGCCTTCTGTATGTCTGTAACAGGTACGTTGTGGAGGAAGGCAATGGATGTTGATATCGCTCTAGTAAAATGAGTCCTAAGACCCTCTGGTGGTTGAACATTCTGGGCCTGATAGCAGGATCTGATAAAGGCAGAGATCCACTTGGAGAGTCTTTGCTTAGAGATAGCATCACCCTTTGATCTCTTGGTAGTAGAAACAAAAGCCTAGGGGATTCAGGAAATGGTTTAGTTCTGTCAAGGTAGAATGCACGAGCCTGTCAGATGTCGAGGGTATGTGATGCAACTTCCTGTGAAGTTGTGTGAGGGCTGGGATGGAATACAGGTAAGTGTCTTGACTGGTTAAGGTGGAAAGTAGACACCACCTTGGGGAGGAATTTGGGGTGGGTTTGTATGGTAAGCTTGTGTTTAGAGAAAATGGGGTAGGAAGGGTAGGGCATCAGGGTGCTTATTTCACCAACCCTTATTGTTGACATTATGGCAACCAAGAAAGCCACTTTCATGGACATGTAGAGCAAGAATGAGGCGGCCAGGAGCTCTAAAAGGGTTTCATAAGAGCGCAGAGAACTAGGTTGAGACTCCAAGAGGGTACTGGTGAATGAATCTCAGGGTAGAGATTTTGCAGGCCCGTGAGGAAGCGTTTCATGGTGGGGTGTGCGAAAGTGAATAGCCGTCCAGAGTGTCATGGAAGATGGTAAGGGCCGCGAGGTGTACTGTGATAAAACTGAGTGAAAACGCGTCCTGTTTTAGTTCGAAAAGATAGTCTAAGATGTCAAGGAGCGTGGCAGTCTGGGGTATTAGGCATCTGTAGAAGCACCAGATGGAGAAGCATTTCCACTTTTGCAGGTAAGTCTTACAAGTGGAGTCCTTTCTACTGTGCAGGAGGACATGTCAGACCTGTTCTGAGCAGGCTAATTTGTGGGATCAAAACCATGAAGGAACACCACCATCAGATGGAGTTTCCAGAGCTGCAGAGGAAGAAGCTGACTGCAGTGCTGGGATAGGAGATGTGGTCTGTTGGAGAGAGTACGGGGAGGATGGATGGACATGCGTAGCGGGTAAGGAAACCATGTCTGCTTGGGCAATAAGTATGACCCGGGCCCTGTCCTCTGTGATGTTGCGTAGAACCCTGTGTATGATCGGAATCAGTGGATAAGTGTACATGAGGGAGTTGTTCCAAGGAATGAGATGGCATTTGCAGTTTTGAGGAGTGGCAAACAGGTCTATTAACCGAATGCCCAGTGGGAGGAGAGCTGACGTTTTATCGAGGTATGTAATTCCCATTCATGCTTCTTGGAAAAGTGTCTGCTGAGTATGACAGCGGTAGTGTTGTGACACGTGGGCAGGAAGGAAACGGTGACTTTTATGTGATGTATGCACCAATTCCATAGTTTAATGGCTGTTGTGCATAGGGAGCAGGGGCGGCTCTAGGTATTTTGCCACCCCAAGCACGGCAGGCAGGCTGCCTTCGGCAGCTTGCCTGAAGGAGGTCCCCGGTCCCGCGGATTCGGCGGCATGCCTGTGGGAGGTTCGCCGAAGCCATGAGACCAGCGGGCCCTTCACAGGCATGCTGCGGAAGGCAACCTGCCTGCCGCCCTCATGGCAACAGGCAGAGTGCCCCCCGTGGCTTGCCGCCCTAGGCACGCACTTGGCGTGCTGGTGCCTGGAGCCGCCCCTGATCGGGAGTGAGATTGTGCTCCTCCCTGCCTGACAGTTCCGAGTTCTAGGAGATTGATGTGCAGACACGTCTCTGATAGGGACCAGCAGCCCCATGCCTTGTGGTCACCTAAATGCGCTCTGCGATCTATCTGGAAAGTACTAGGAAGTGTGGATGGAAGGGAACATCCATGCATAGGTTCTCTGGTTTTGTCTACCAATGTAGGGAGGCCAATACATTCAGTGGTGGAGTTAGTGTTATGCAGAAACTATGTCTGCTGGGTTGGATGAATGTATATATGGAAATAGGCATCTTGCAGGGTGAGGGCTGTGAACCAGTCCCCTTTTGCAGAGCAGGTATTATTGTGTCCAATGCAAGTATCCTGAATTTTTGTACGTGTACAAACTTGTTCAGTTGGCGTATATCCAATATAGATCTCCACTCCCTGCCTTTCTTTTGGGAGGAGAATCCTTTACCCCGACGTTGCATCATCACATGTTCGACTGCATCTAGGTGGAGAAGATGAGCTATTTCCACGAAGAGAAGGTGCTCGTGAGAGGGGTCCCTAAGAGGGAGGGAAAAAGGGTGGGCAGGGAAAAATAGGAAAGGGATGGAGTGAACTGACTGAGCTATTTCCAGGACCCAGTGGTCCTGCGTAATCTGTTGCCAGACATGGTGGAAAGTCTGAAGGCAGTAGCCAAATGGGCAAATAGGCGGCTGAGTCAAGGGGTGGTTGCGTAGACCCCCGACCAGCACTTCAAAATTGTTTGTTACCCGATGGTGAGAAGTAGTTGATTGCGCCTGGTTTTGCCTGTGTCTAGGTCTGTTGTGATTTTTCCCAGCGTCATATGGTCTGGACTGGGGTCGGTGGTGTTGTTGTGCGTGGTGCCTTTGATAAGGTTGATACCATTGTCTCTTGGGGAGGGACGGGTATATGTCCAATATGCGCAGAGTGTCTCTGGAGTCTTTTATAGTGTGAAAGATTTCATGCGGTTTTTTTGTTTTGTTTTGTTTTGAAAAAAAGAGGTTCTTTGTCAAAGGGGAGACTCTCCACTTTGGACTGCAAATTCTTTGGGGACACTGGATGCCGAGAGCCAAGATGACCAGCGCATCACCACTGCAGTGGTGCAGGCTGCTGGATCAGTCATGTCCATGGATGCTTGTAGTGTCCTCCTAGACACCAACTGACCTTCGACGAGGACTAACAGGAAGTCTGCTCTCCTGTCCTCCGGTATATTGGAGGCAAATCAAAGAGCTTGTTGTAGTTGTCATGGTCATAGCTTGCAAGGAGGATGGAATAAATTTGCAATTCTAAATTGCAAAGTAGAAGAGTATAAACTTTGCAGTCCAGGAGGTCAAGACGTTTGAGGTCCTTGTCCTGCAGAGTGGGCCAGTAGTGTGGTTGCTTTGTTCCGTGTGTCGCTACATCCACCACAATAGAATTGGGTTGTGGGTGGGGAAAAAAAGAAATTGATGTCCCTCCTGGGCACATAGTATTTATGTTGAGCTTTCTTGCACGTTGGTGGAATGGAGGCGGGGTCTGTGAGAAAGTACCAGTTGGTTCTAAGAGAGCTTTCTCTATGGGTAATACTAATTTTGAAGGTGCAGAGGGTTGGAGGATTTTGAGAAGCCTAAGTTGGTCTCCTGGGCTTCCTCCAAAGGGATGTCCTGGCTGACTGCCATTCTCTTAAAAAGTTCCTGGAATTGCATAAAGTCATCCATGTTTTGTGGAGGTGGAGGCATAAGGGCGACTTCTCCAGCTGATGGCAAGGCAGAAGCCAGTAAAACAGGGAAGGGTTCATAGCCCATGTCTTCAGGAGCTCTAGATGTTGATAGAGCTGGGGTATAGACACAGGACGAGCTTGTGGTCCGGTAGAAGGGGCGCAAGGAGGAGTGGTGGCAGGAGCTGACCACGGGTACCACTGAGGCCACGGCACCGGGTAGGAAAAAGATGGGTCCTGGCCACTGGGGGAGAAAGTAGGGAAACTGAGGCTGATTCATATAATGCCCCATGTCTTGGGGTATGTATGGTTCTGGTGGGGGGGGAAGGCTCAGGCATGGAGAACTCTGCCTGCTACTGTGTGCTGTTCTCACTATCAGTGAAAGTATCCAGGTCACATAGGGACAGCTGCTGTTCAAACAGTGAGTGCTCCCTGTCCAGGAGCGGAGAGTCAGGCTTAGGGGCCAAAGAGATATCCTGCTGATACAGGAATTATTGCTGCTCCCTAGGCTGGTGTGCTGCAGAGTGTGAAGTCTGAGTGGCAGCCTGGAGTGATTTTAGTTTCACTTTGGCAGAAGCTGAGAGCCCTTTGTGAGAGCTCCACAGGGGATCTGAATCTGCTCGGGGGTAGCAGACAGGCTTGGTGCCAGAAGTGGAACGCGTTGTCGGCACCAGGTCCATTGTCCGTGCTGGGGGAACCAGTGCCAAGGAGAGCTTCCCACTGCAGGAAATCAGGTCCCTGCTTTTGAGCCCTGTGAGAGTTGCTTGTAAAATGCAGGGGGGCCGTCAGAGTTGCCTGATCTCGGGGCTGACAGCACCAAGGGTAAAGACCCTGCAGGAGATCGTTTACCGTCTTGAGTGTCTCTGAAGCCCTTGGCATTATTGCACTAGTAATGCCAGGGGAGAGCGTCTCAGTGGGAGACAAACTTGAGGGGAAATTTTTTTTTTTAAACTAAGTAACTATTCTAAAGGAAGGGAAACAACTGGGATGTTACAAACTAACTCTTTCTATGTTTTTTGTAATTGTTTCCTTCAAAAACCAGGGAAGAGGACCAGCACTGCTCTGAGTCCTGTCTTCGGCCGAGGATGGTTGAGGAGGAACTGAGGAGAGTGTGAGATACACACACTCAGTATCTCCCGTCCCATTGGAATCTTCCTAACTGAGTGCATGCGTCCTGCCCAGGCACTACGACCGAAAATCTCTGATCAACGGCGCCGGGACGCACCGTCACCTACAGTGGAGCACCCACAGGGACAGCACTCGAAGAAGACGACATCTTTTCTTGCATTATGTTCAGCATCTGTTCTCTCATTCCTACATATTTTCTCATTTCACCTCCTTGTATTTTCTTCTTCATTTCTGTTCAATATTCTCCACTGTATTTTCTCCTTCCATCTCCCTCCAAAATCTTACTTTTGATCCCCTACTGCTTTTTTCTAATTTAATTACTTCAGTCTTTCTTCCTGTGTATTTCTTGCACACATCCATCCTTAGACCTGCACATTTGGTTTCAAATGTGCAGTTTGCTGTAGATATTTTTGCATTTAATACATATACAGACACTGTATAAAAGGTCAGTTCATTACAGTTGTCACATTAGCAACTATTATAACAGAAGATTCTGGTTTTTAATTCTGATAATACTATTGAAGACAAATCTTCACACAGAGAAATTTATTATCGCAATTAATGTGGGGAAAACTGGAGGCTGAAATACACGTGTTCCACTTCTGTGTTTTTCTGTCACTAATCTCATCAGGGATTGTTTCCCTTTAAAGAGGAAAAATATCTACCATTTCAGAAAGTTACCCTGTGAAAGAATGTTAAACAGAGCTATTGACTGACATAGTCAACACTAAAGAAGGCGTGATTAGTATTAGTTTACAGAAGTATGGGATAATACCTTTGCTATTCTGATTTGTGATGAAAACACATCTTAAAGTCAAATGCTACTAGCCTTAATACTGTGAAACTAAACCTTGACTTCCAACTAGTCTAGGTATGTTTGACCACTGTTTTATATAAATATATTGATCACCCCGAGGACAGTCAGTATTTGAAAGTATCTTCTGCAACGTGCTGCAACATTTGAAAACAGTCTTAGACATGGGTACTGAATTAAAATGGATACACTATTAGCTCATGGATTTGCCCAGCTTTTTTCAGCCATTTTTGCTTGAGAGTTATTCATTGGGCTCCAGTAAATTTGGCTGTAATTTAATATTCCATGTAACAGTGTAAATATTTCAGACTCAGTATTTTATTTCCAGTTAAATATATCTAGTTATGTACAGCTCAGAGGTTAATAATGGCACATATGCAGCTCTACCACATCGGGTTCACAGGAAATTAGAGAAGCAATATCACCTATATTACTCACGAAAAGTTAGTTAACTAATCATCCTTAGCTGCTTCATTGCTTATAATACAATTCTGACTCAATATCAGACCTTACCCATTTTTACAGGAATCAAGTGCCTCTATATCCAACACCTGTTACAAGTTCATTAGCCTTATCCTTACAACAGGTCTCTGCCCTTTCTTAAAGCAGTGACAATGAAAGAGTGAGCCCCTTATCATAAACCTAGTCCCAGATTTGGACCTTAGCGTCCAAAATATGGGGGTTAGCATGAAAACCTCCAAGCTTAGTTACCAGCTTGGACCTGGTAAAGCTGCCACCACCCAAAACATTAGAGTGTTTTGGGGCACTCTAGTCCCCCCAAAAACCTTCCCTGGGGACCCCAAGACCCAAATCCCTTGAGTCTCACAACAAAGGGAAATAAACCTTTTCCCTTCCCCCCT
The DNA here is from genome assembly GCF_025201925.1 of Gopherus flavomarginatus. NCBI lineage: Eukaryota > Metazoa > Chordata > Testudines > Testudinidae > Gopherus > Gopherus flavomarginatus. Next base: position 291,348,440 of record NC_066617.1, read on the forward strand.
CCAGGTGTTCCTGGAGAGATACACAGAAGCAAACTCCGTGAATCTAAACAGAGTGAGTCCACCCTCTCTATTTCCAGTCCTGGAAACACAAGCACTTCCCTCTTCACCCAGAGGGAATGCAAAGTCAGGCTAGTAAATCTAACACACACAGATTTCCCCCTGACTTCTTCCTCCCACCAATTCCCTGGTGAGCTGCAGACTCAATTCCCTGGAGTTCCCCACTAAAGAAAAAACTCCAAAAGGTCTTAAAAAGAAAGCTTTATATAAAAAGAAAGAAAAATATATAAAAATGGTCTCTCTGTATTAAGGTGACAAATACAGGGTCATTTGCTTAAAAGAATATTGAATAAACAGCCTTATTCAAAAAGAATACAATTCAAAGCACTCCAGCAACTATAGACATGTAAATACAAAAAGAAAAACAATAGAAACCTTACTGCCTTACTATATTGTACTCACAACTTGGAAACAGAAGATTAGAAAGCAGGAAAACAGAAATCCCTTCTCATAGCCGAGAGAGCATACAGGCAGAAGACCAAGAACAAAGGACTCTCACATAAACTTCCCTCCACCCAGAGTTGAAAAAATCCTGTTTCCTGACTGGTCCTCTGGTCAGGTGTTTCAGACACTTCTTTCCAGGTGAAAGAGACGTTAACCCTTAGCTATCTGTTTATGACACCCCTTCAGGTTGTTTATATGTTTCTATCAATTTGGCAACCTTCATTTACACAACAGTGGTTGTTGGGGTTTTTTTGGTCATTTGTGAGATGCTCTCATGATAAGGTAACAGCAAAAAGGTGGGAACAGAAATTTCAGTCCCCTTCAATTTGTACTACATAAAATAATTAGTATGCTATTCTTGTAATACCAATTATTTCAGGTAGTACTAGAAACAGAAATCATACTAGATGTCTTAGTGATTATTATATGCCTAAAAATTACAAGAAACTTCTGTTAGAATTTGGTCTCTGAAAGCATTTTGAAAAATTAAGTAAAAAACAATAACTATGAACTGATTACTAGAAGCAGAAAATAATGTGTTGCAAATGGAAGACATATACCATTTAGCTTAGTTGGCCAATGTTACTGTCCTCTAGTATAGGACCTTACTCATTGTTACTCCGCAGAGAGGAAAGGTACAGAAAATAATGCAAGTGTCTTTCCTCCTCCTTCTCTGCTCCCTGCTTTCCTCAAAGCAAGAAATAGCTCCCGATAGATTTAGAAAATTTCTATATATATCAGTTCTTCACGTTGCATGTGAGCTTGTCTATTGAAGAGAGAACCGTATCATTCAGGGACTTAGTGGTAATTTACAATTAGAGATAATCTGATAATGAATTTGAATCTAGAGTTTATATGTAATCTGGCATGCATACCAAGAAAGTTGATAGACTCCTGTAAAGATAATGTAGACTCTCAACTTACCAACTCCCAAAGGCACAAAATGTATTTTTTTAAAATAAGGTACCAGCACCAAAAGATTACAACTGCCATAATGCACCCTTGCACACTTCAGTAATTAGCTTCCATTCCAGATTTCTCTTTCCACGTCTCTCCCCTATTGTTTTATAAATACCACTTGTTTTTGGATGGCAAGAGACCAAAGGGCAAATTTGCACGTGTATTCAGGTGCCTAAAGATGCAGATATACATCTAGTGGGATTCACAAAACAGCCTAAGTTAGGCACCTAATTCCAATTGACTTCATGAAAGAAATTCACTATAAAAGCCAATTAGTAATAGTGATGTTACCTAAATTAAAGTTCTCAGCAGTGTACTTTTTAAAAGGTAACGTGTGAAATCCTGATCTGAACCTATAAATTTTCTTCTTGCAGGAAGTTACTCTTTTTTCTTATATGTCAGTTAGATTTGGTTGAATAACTTCCAACTATTTAAATACCAATAAGGGTTGACTGGTAGCACCATAAACCTCACTAAAAGTAATTGAATTACTCTCTCATCCATTCCCAATCTATACTTTATGTCAGAATTTTTCAGACCTCTCCAACCTTTCAGTATTTCCGGCTGTCAACTAAACTGCTGCGGTATTCAGCTTTTGCAGCAGAACACTCTTACATAACTGTCAACGTAACCAAACAATATACAGACTATGATCGCTTACAAAAACCACAAGATAAGCATGATACTATTAAGGATCACTAACTAGTAAGTTACCCAACAGAATGACCTAAATCCAACAATCTTAAGAATTTCTCAATCTTAATTATAAGAGACTTCAGATAAGATAAATAAGATTAAATAGTTTAAAAGATTAATATCTATACCATTTACTCTGAAAAGCTAGATTTAATTCCTGACATTTATGTCCAAAGTCTAGAGCATATTTTATTACCTATTACTGCGAATGATTCAAAACTTAAGCATGTTAACCATATGAACTTTGAATATTTTTTTACCCAATGTTACTATGATTTATTATACTATTAGACAACACGAAGTGCAATGAGTTACAGTCTCTTGACATGTGCATACTTCATTGATATTAATGAAAATTACACATTACAAGGATTCAAATGCCATGGACATTGATACACATAGCAGAATTACCAACTCCAAAGTATTAAAGTTGTAGGTTTTTACGAAAATACCAGTGGTAAACGACTTGAAGAGAAACACTCAATCCTAAGGATGTTTCTGGAGTTGTTCTGAAGTGGGGTTCCTGAGTTTTTTGTTACAGCTGAAGGTGTGACTGGGAAGCTTAATTACTACAATGAACATATATTTTAACCATGCGTAAGAAACATTTTTCCTTCTCATCTGAATGGAAACTTAAAGAACAGAAGAATGGCCATACTGGGTCAGACCAAAGATCCATCTAGCTCAGTAGCCTGTCTTCCGATAGTGGTCAATGCCAGGTGCCCCAGAGGGAATGAAGTTTCAACAACTGCACTCTAGTCTCAAGTTAAGTAATATTCTGATGTATAAACATATCAATTATCATTAAGTCAGTGAAATCTTTCCCTTTAAACTTTTCATTTTAAAACGAATTAAACTATAGTTTCTCCGGTTGATTCTTCCCCATTAAATTTACCACTAAGGGGGATTTTGTTCTTATTTACGTTGGAGTAAATTGGAATAACTATTGAGGTTAACTACTATACCACTTGTAATCCTGAAGTATGTGGCATGCATAAATTGCATTATTTTCGCTGTTCTACAAATTTAAAAAGTATGAAATTGCAGTTCTGTGGTTCTTTGAATAGTTAAAAGGTTCTATTTCCCATCTTACTTAAAATGTTTGCTCCTGTGAAAGTAAGGAGTTACAGCAAAACCAGGGCCCACCCAACTCAACCAACATATCTCAATCCTGTCAGGTAAATGGCCACCAATGCACCATTGTGTAATGGTTACCAATAAGACCAAAGTTTAAATTCAAAGTTGCTAGTAATGAAACAATAGCACATTAAATAACTGACTCACTTAGTCACACATTTGCTTGAAGTCTTTTCTTTTTAAGACAGATATTCTAGGATCCCCATTTTATGGGCATTTAATTCTGAATTCTCCAATCCAATTGTAGTAGCCTACAGCAGAGAAAACCAGATGCAATTCATAGAAGAGCTTGTCATCAATGCACCTTGAGCTGGCCAGATGGCCCCTTTCATCATTTGCTGGAGACAGTCTGAGTTTGCCTCCACAATGTTCTCAAAATGCTAAGCCAGGGAGCAGGAAATGGTACTGTTCCTATACTAACACACAGGCCAACAGACCACGAGTGCAGTTCTCCCACCTAACCAGAGATTTCTCTCTATTCTCTATATTAGGATATTTTTCCTCTTTTCTTCTTCTGTCAGATGTTTATGAGTGAACAACTATTGAAAAGAAATCAGCCCCTCCTCCCCGAAAAAAATTAATAAAAAAACCCACAGAAAATTGGCTTAAAAATCACAACATTTTTGAAAAAATTGTAAGGTTTAGATTTGTCCTCTTGTTTTACTTGCCATTTGGTTTTAGAACATTTACAGTACACCTGAATCAAGTTTTTCAGGTTTTTCACTGCTACCATGAGGGCTAGAAACTGATGTTTTTAAATGAAAGCTGAGATTCTCACAATCACATGACTCCAGGAGCCAGGGCTTTACTAAAACCACCAAATACTACAAGTCTTGCAATAAAACTACGAGAAGTTGTAACATCGGTCATGCCTCAAAGACCACACTCTGAATACTTCTAAGTATAATGCTTTCCCTATTGATGCACAGAGGAGCAGTCGCATGGATGAGACTTACACCAGTGCTAGTTTCACTCTGCTTTTGTTAACTGAGCACAGGAATGGGCATCATTAGACCAGGATTATATGCTCAGCTACTGTTTCCATTGCAAACTGTATGTTTCCCATTTGATAGCATGTACGGGAGCAGTGTTATCAATCTATCAGAGCACTTCTCTCCCTGTGACATACTTTCACAGTTGCAGTCCACAAAGATACCTGAGCTGGAGCACCATTGGTACAAGTGGGAAGGCACTATGGGCAGAGTGCTTTCTGTTAGAACCCTGTTCCTTTGGAATTCACTTCCTCCCTTAGTCCATAAAAGTTTGATAATCTTTAGTGCGTGACAAGGCCATTCTTTTCTCTACCTCCAATAAGGAGATGGGAAGCGAGTAGGGCTGGGTAGCTGTGAAGTGCAACTTGGGGGGGAAAGGGGAGGAATTTTTGGGGAGATTAATTAAATTTGCATTTTTAGGTTATTTGATTTGATCATGGTACAATTGATGGGTCTGTTTATTCATTAATGCCTTTTTTAAAGATTGTCCAGGGTGCAAAGATTTTTGAATGGGTGAAGAGGAGCAGAAACACAAATACCCTCTACTGCTATAAGTTACTCACTTAATTCAAGATATAGAGCTCTATGCCATGGAGTTGTAAGTGCTGAGTTATTTTGTTTTAAAATCTAAGAAATTACATCCAAGCCATTTCCCATCCCCCATGTTTAAAGAACGTTAAGGTTATGAAGTCAAGCACTCAAAGAATTAGGAAATACCAAAATAAAAGTTGCCCATGCAACCTTAATTTAGCCCCTTTATATACGTATAAGCTAGTCTTTTATAACATCATATATTTCATTCTGCTTTATTCAGTGCACAGAATGGACAATGAATGAGGCAGAGGGTTGTCAGAAAAACAGACATATTCCACTGAGGCTAAGACACTAATTTATGGCCAGAACCCCTTGTACTGAGGAACCTCACAATCAATATAATTTAACGAGAGCTGAACATGCTGATCTGACCATTAAGTAGCATGAAGCCTAGTTAACTATTGCTGCTCAGTATGTTCATGAACATTTGACTCAACTTCTGCTTAAAATGGAAGCCTATAAATTACTTACTTTAATTAAGTCAGTGAAATATTTTATTACATATTTCATTCAGTCCTTACAGAAGGCTAGAAGGGGGATATTAAAGTTTGACATTACTCCTTCAGCTAGGGTGACCAGATAGCAAGTGTGAAAAATCAGGATGGGGGTGGGCGATAATAGGAGCCTATATAAGAAAAAGACTCAAGAATCGGGACATCTGGTCACCCTACCTTCAGCACAAGGTTTTGGAGCTTGAGATAAATTAGATTCTTTAATGCTAAGCTTTACAACACAGCAAATTATTTCATAAATTTTTGGCTTACTACCTTTTTTCCTAATTTATCTATTCACCAGCATTTATTTTGTATTACCAGCCACACAATTGAAATAAAAGGCCTTCATTTTTTTAAGCAGCCACACACTACTGGATAAGCATTTTACTCTGATAGAGACATTTGTCAACATGAGACAGACAATCCCTATTCTTTATCATACCTAGCAGTTGAATAACTAGGAAGCCCAATATTAGAATTTCTAGTATCAATAAGAACATTTGAAATTTGACATCTCACTGCGGTAACTCTGGTAATTTTAAAGCTATTGAACTATTTTTGTAAGAACCCTGCTACAACTGGGAACAACTGGGTGTGTCATTTAAAAAAAGAACTTGGTAGGAAGTACTCAAGGTTTTTAAATAGTAACTGTGTTGCTAAATGAAAGTCACTGAGCTCATGTTACACTCAAGCTGATATAATTGAAAAGAACCAAATGAATCCGAAAGGCAACCCAATGCTATTTCAAATTAAAAACAATTGAGAAGTTGGTGGGTTTAAGAATACTACCATCTCATTTAGTTCTAAAGTATAATAAACGTTTAGGCTAAAAAAATTGTGGCAATAAATTACACACAGTGAAGAGAATGAACAGAGATACATATACATTTAACTAAATAACCATGAAAGAAGAAGAAAGGCACACAACTCTTTGGGATGCTGTATGATGGACGGTGCCACCTCGATCATTTATTTTAGACATGACACATTGCTATGCTGTCATAAACAGATAGCTAAGGGTTAATGTCTCTTTCACCTGAAGCACCTGACCAGAGGACCAATCAGGAAACCGGATTTTTTCAACTTTGGGTGGAGGGAATTGAGTGTCTCAGTCTTTTGTCTGCCTGCCTGCTTTCTCTGAGCTTTGGAGAAGTAGTTCTACTTTCTAATCTTCCGTTTCTAAGTGTAAGGACAAAGAGATCAGATAGTAAGTTATATGGTTTCTTTTCTTTGGTATTTGCATGAATATAAGTGCTGGAGTGCTTTGATTTGTCTTCTTTTTGAATAAGGCTGTTTATTCAATATTCTTTTAAGCAATTGACCCTGTGTTGTATCATCTTAATACAGAGAGCACATTTGGATGTATTTTTCTTTCTTTTTATATAAAGCTTTCTTTTAAGACCTGTTGGAGTTTTTCTTTACTTCAGGGAAATTGAGTCTGTACTCACCAGGGAATTGGTGGGAGGAAGAAGTCAAGGGGAGATCTGTGTGTTGGATTGCTAGCCTGACTTTGTATTCCCTCTGGGGGAATAGGAAAGTACTTTTTGTTTTCAGGATTGGGAACAGAGAGGGGGAGTCTCTCTGTGTAGTTTCACAGAGCTTGTGTCTGTGTATCTCTCCAGGAGCACCTGGAGGGGGGAAGGGAAAAAGGATTATTTCCCTTTGTTGTGAGACTCAAGGGATTTGGGTCTTGGGGTCCCCAGGGAAGGTTTTTCAGAGGGACCAGAGTGCCCCAAAACACTCTAATTTTTTGGGTGGTGGCAGCAGGTACCAGGTCCAAGCTGGTAACTAAGCTTGGAGGTTTTCATGCTAACCCCCATATTTTGGACGCTAAGGTCCAAATCTGGGACTAAGGTTATTACATATGCTATACCAATAGCCAATAATTTCTAGAGATTTACAGAAAAACTGAGCCATAAATATCAGGCTTAGTAGCCCTGGTCCCATCTTCACTGGCAGAAAGTCATTCATGCCGATATATTTCCCATGTCATACTACTGCTCTTCTAGTTACTTAACTGCCATGGTAGAAGAGATTTGCAATCGCCTATACATATAAATACCAGAATTTGGATAATGTTGAAGCACTGAGCCCTAGCAACCCCCACAGGGTAGAAGCTGTGAACGGAGCTGAGGGACTGAAGCCCCAAGTCTCAGCACTCCCCCAGTTCTAAAGCCCTGAGCCCTGGTGCTACTGAGGGTCAGAAGCCCTGAGCCGACCTCCCCATGCCTGGAGCCCTGATCCCCTGCACCCTGCAGCCCAAACCCTCCATGGCTGAAGTCCTGAGGCCTGACAGTACTTGCTGTTTTGTTTTTGTCTCCACTGCTGCCTGAATGATTACTTTTGGTTCCACAAGGTGTCTGATTGACTGATAAATCCGTAGCTCTGAGGTTCTACTATATAAAAAAATCTTTGTCTCTTTAGGACAACAAAACTTTATACAAAACAATGTAAACAAGGAATAATGCATTAGCATCAAAACAAAATGCATACTAATTTGGAACAAGCTCACCTCATATGGTATATGAGAAACAGCACTGAAATTCCTAACACGACGATGACAGTGTACCAATTTGAGGCAAGTATGTATGTATGTGTATACATACATACATACACACACACACTCACAGGTGGAATTATATACAGTGTATGTCTGAAACCTGTCACTTGTATGTAATGTTTCTAATATTTTTTAAAAGACCATTTAGAGAGTCACTTATTCAGCACATACTGCAAATCTGCTGGCAACCTTACTATTTTATCCGGGAACTCTCTGCAAGAGACTGCCTTGCCTCCAGGGTGATTGCATGACATTCGATCAACTTTCTGATGAAGAGTTATCCTAGTGTAAAGCTCTACCAGAAGTTTGGCAGGAAATGACCACTCACTCACTCTCTTCTAACTTAAGTTTTAAGTGTGCCAAAATTTGCCAGGATATTCAATTTACCGCTTGACGGTGTGGTCAGACTGAAATGTCTGAGCATTTTAGACATATTATGGAGCTATCATATGATACAGGTTACACAGAAAGTTGAACTTGTATTGAAATAAATTAAAAAAACATGATGGTATGGTATGCAAGTATTTCCATTCTGCTCTAATCTCTCTGTATATTCGTATGTGAATCATAAAAATGATCAATGATTAAACCTACTTTTCCTGCTAATTGAATAAATGGGGCCCTGTTGCGTGGTGGGGTTAAGATACCATTTTACATTACTATATGACACACCCATATTTGCTCCCACTTTTCTTTCTCCAGGAACTAGGAGAGGAACTAGGGGTGTTAAAGGAAAAGTTCTCAAAGCCAATTAAAAGGAAGGATAGACAAGTGGTTAGAGAACTAGCCTAGGACTTGGGAGATCTGGGCTCAAGTCATAGAATCATAAGACTGGAAAGGACCTTGAGAGGTTAACTAGTCCAGTTCCCTGCACTCATGGCAGGACTAAATAAAAACTAGACCATTCCTGACAGGTGTTTGTCTAATCTGTTCTTAAAATCTCCAACGATGGAGATTCCACAATCTTCCTAATTCGTTCCAGTGCTTAACTACCCTGACAGTAAGAAAGTTTTTTCTAACGTCCTTCCTAGGCAATCATTTCCCATTTTGTATGTGTGCAATTGCTCTCCATAAGTGGAGTACTTTGCTGTTCTCCTTATTGAATGTTATCCTATTTACTTCAGACCATTTCTCCAGTTTGCCTAGATCATTTTGCATTTTAATCCTATCCTCCAAAGCACATGGTATCATCCAAAAACTTTATAAGTACGCTCTCTATGCCACTATCTAAATCACTGAAGACGATATTGAACAGAACTGGACCCAGGACCGATCTTCTTGAGACCCCACTCAATATGCCCTTCCAGCTTGACTGTGAACCACTGATAATTGGATGGAAAACTGTTCCAGAGATTACACCTCTACCTTGATATAATGCTGTCCTCAGGAGCCAAAAAGATCTTACCACGTTATAGGTGAAACCATGTTACATTGAACTTGCTGTGGTCCACCGGAGTGCGCAGCTCTACCCCTCCCCCACCAAGAGCACTGCTTTACCGCGTTATATCTGAATTTGTGTTATATCAAGGGAGAGGTATATAATGCACCTACTGTATAGCAGCTCCATCTAGGTTGTATTTCCCTAGTTTGCCTATGAGAGGTTCATGCTAGACCAGCGTTTCTCAAATGTGGCCACCAGGGGCTTTCTTTGCAGCCAAAGCCTCCTGGGCTGTTATTGGGGGGTGGAAGGGACAAAGTAGTAGTCCCTCCCTGTTGCTTCTGGATGCACTGCCTTGGTGTTGATTGCTGCTGCTGCCGCCAGCAGTGGTTGGGCCCTACTCCCCATGTGGAGACACCTGGGGCACAATGCTGGAGGACCAGGCAGTCAGTGAGTTCCCCACCTTCCCAGGAGTGGTGGGGTTCAGGCTTTGGGCTTCAGCCCTGGGGTGGCGAGGCAGTGGGGCAGCAGGCTCTGGCCACAGGGCTTCAGGCTCCAGCTCCCCCACCCCATCTCCCCCAGCCTTCCCATCCAGGGCTTAATTTTACTCAGCCCTGTCAAGCCTTGAACAATCTGCTGTGAAGAGTGATATTTACAAACATACAAGTATCACTTTTCACAGCAGACTTACTAGCTAGCAATGAATAAATTACAACGATTTGGATGTGTGTACGTGCATATTTAACTGTTTTTCCTAAAGTGAATTAAGTGTGAGTGGCCACCAGCCAAAGTTGTTGGCTGCACTCTGAGGCCACCAAAAATTGTGTCTTGAGAACCGTGTTAGACAGTATCAAAAGCCATACTAAAATCAAGATGCATCACACATCTGTTGCTTCCCCCCCCCCAACTCTGCACCCATAAGGCTTGTAACTCTGTCAAAGAAAGCTATTAAGTTGGTTTGACATGATTTGTTTTTACAAGTCCACGCTGACTGTTACTTATCACTTTAAGAACATAAGAATGGCCAGTCTAGCTCAGACCAAAGGTCCATCTAGCCCAATATCCTGTCTTCCGATAGCGGCCAATGCCAAGTGCCCCAGAAGGAATTAACAGAACAGGTAATCATTTAGTGATCTATTCCTTGTTGCCCATTTCCATATCTTTTCTGTGTTTGCAAACTGATTGCTTGATTATTTAGTCCACTTTTGGGTACCAAAGTTAAGCTGACTGGTGTGTAATTCCCTGGTTTCTATATATTTCCCTTTTATAGATGGGCACCATATTTGCTCTCTTCCAATCCTCTGGAATCTCTCCTGTCTTCCATGAGTTTTTGAAGATAATCGCTAATGGCTCAGATACATCCTGGAACTCTCAAGCAGCTGACTGAGGAGGTATTTCATCAGGCCCAGGTGAGATGAAGACATCTAAATTGTCGAAGTAATTTTAAACTTGTTCTTTCCCAATTTTATCCTCAGACCCTACTTCTTTTTCACTGGCGTTCACTATGTTAGAGGTCCCAGTCATTACTAACCTTGCTGGTGAAAACAGATTTCCTGAGAGACTTTGGACAAGGCACTTAGCCACTCTGTGCCTTAGTTCCCTATACGTAAAATGGGTCTAACATTACTGCTCTATCACACAAGGGTGTTTGAGAACAAATACATTAAAGACTGACATGCTCAGGTATCACAGATACTAATGGGTGCCATATAAGTACGTCTTCCATTTCATGGCTGACCACCACCACCCAGGCACACCTGCTACTTTTGTGACTTGTGCTTAGTACTCAGACAAGTTGGACAACATACCTTGCACAACAGTTTGCTAGCTTACTGTCTGACCTCCCTCAGGTTTCAGATTGTCAGAATTTACTTTGCTGAAGACTGACTAATCACACACCATTTAAAATTACTCTTAGCTATATTTTAAAGTCAATCTAAACTAAAATAGGGATTTGGAGACTTGTGAATAATTACAGGAAGGCAGAGTTTACAAACATCTTAGCTATTTGCACTGCATAAAGTCAGTCAAGAAGTATGCTAACATTTTGAAACCCAGGAGCTAAATCATCATCCACAAAATCATCAGGCCAAATAAATCCTCAAATATTTTAGAAGCATCTTGCTATCATAAGCACAAGAATTTAATTCCGAATTAAGTTTCATTTTGCAATGGACATGAAGAATATTTCAGCATATTCCCATGCCTGCAATCTATACGAAAATCTTCCAAATTAAAAAAGCTGGGTTATTTCACACTTTTTCCTCATCACCTTTACAAAACAATTTTTAAAAAAAAACACTAAAAATAAAAATAAAATAGAGGGTTCCCACCAACTCCATCAATTCTACAAAATCGAAGGACATTTGTATTCAGTAAGTATCCTAGAATTTAAGCTAGTCAATTTCTGTCCCCACCCACTGTTCCCTTTCCCCTACTGGAATTGAACAAAGGTGCCAAGCACTACAAAGCTAAATAGCCCAAGGAAAGATTTGCTGCATGCCATATTTACCTTAGGAACACCTGTTAACTACCGAGTTCTTGGAAGCTTACTAAGGGCTCTATCCTGTTCTCACTGAAGTTAATAACAGAACTCCCATTCAAATGAGAAAAGCCTGAGTCCTAAAATTATGGGAAGCAATGAGTTATATTGCAAGAACAAACATGTCTATTTCATGGGAAAATATTGTCATCTATAAACATAACAATTACTCTCAGTCTAATCCAACATCTAGTGGTCTGAATACATTGTACTTAGTTCCTGTTTCTCTCCCCACTCTGAAGTGTGATGTTCAGTAACAAATCTTTGAATTGGAGAGAAGTGTGGTCCTTCAGAAATAAAATACTCATACCCCACAGCAACTCATCTGAATGCCACAAATTACTAGTCTAATCCTTGAGATTTTTTTTAAACTACCAATTTCAAAATTTAAACAAATAAATCAAGAAATATTTTTAAAATCTATTTTAGCACCTTCTGGTTATTATAGTACACAATTCACCTACAGAGAGTTTATTCTAAAATTAAATTGTAACAGAACAGTTTCTGCTTCACATCTTAATTAGCAACCCAGTATACTGGTAGGTATAAAAATACTAATTACAAAGTAAGGTTCTCTACAGGATATATTTCCACTAATTATATCAGACCTAACCTAATGACTTTAACAAAGCTAAGACCATTCTGAGCTACACTGCTTCAAAACTGCTCTGTTGCTAGCTGTTTTAAGAAAGAATTTTCTAGTCAAACATTTTTTAAAACTCTGACTGTAAAACATATTAGCTAACTTTAAAAATATTAGGTGGAAAAAACTTACTTGACAGTAACTCGACTGGACAAATCCTGAAGATCACCAGGATGAAAAAGCTGAGCTTCTTTCAATCCAATATTTTCACAAGCTTTCAGAAAAACATTTATATTATCCTGTGAAGAAAAGTGGAAAGTGATTGCTTAGTTAAGCAGCACTGAGCAGGTATTGCAAGTTGATTAGTATGAACGCCTAAGTTTCAAAGTCCAGCTCACGGAAAGAAAAAAAGACAACAAAAACCGCAATCTTTCGGATCATAAATACTAGCAATATTTCATATACGTGGCTGGGCTAGTTGCGATCTTTGTGACTGACACATATGTTAAAGATTACCTGGTATAAGGCAAGTGGCTAGCCAGTAGGCAGTAATCTGCACTTTGATGTCAGTTCTGCTCTGCAAACAAACGCCCTCTTTCTAGCTTTGCACGACAAGCCTCACCTCTCGCCTTTAAAAATAACTCCAGCTACTGACATTCACCCACCCAGAAACTGTTGGCAATGGAGGAATAAGAGGAGGAACATTCTGTTTCTATGATTACAGATTACAGAATGATTGTGGAATACGGCACCTGGAATCTGGGTTTGGTTGCTGAGCAGGCTCTTGAGAGAGAGAGAGAGAGAGAGAGAGAGAGAGAGAGAAACCAAACTGCATGATCAAGGAAGCAGCAAAAAAATTTTTTTTTATAGTATGGAACTATAAAATATAGGAGTGGTACAGTACTCACTCATTGCACCTGCTACAGACAACTGCCTAGTAAAGACAGGGTAACCAAAATAGAACTGTAAAGATTGCACAATTCATTAATTCACTTTCTACTTCATAATCAACAGGGAATTTACAAGAAATTCCTTCTCATTAATATTGAACACTATTATATAAACAGAAGAATTTCCCTTTGCACACACTTCACAACTCAACATGGGAAAAAGGGTTACAGGAGAGGGGAGGCTAATGTTACTTAATTCATAAGGTAATATAGCTATGTCATTCAAAGTTTCTGTACTTAAAGTACTAGGTCAGACTTTGCACAGTCTGTAAAACAGCCATTTCATCAACTCAGTACCATCTTAAAACAGCCTTTCCCCCTTTTTGCTCTCCCTGGAGGCAAGAGCTCAATAATTTACATTATAAAAGCTCCCCCCCTGCCTCACTTAAAAAAAAAAGTGTCAGTAGATTCTAATACAAAGCAGTTTAATAAGTGAACTACAGTTTTTGTAGGTCTTTAGACTCTAGTATGTCTAAGCATATTTATAAATGGATAAATTCAAGCTTCATTTCAGGAAAATGCTTGTATAACATTTAACATGTAGACAGTGTTGTATTATACCATATGTCATAGACCCCAATCTTCACTGGACATGGAGGCCCATGGAATCAGAAGCATAATGCCTCCAAATGTAGGCTGTTCCCCTATTGCAGATGGGAGAAGGTGGAATCAGAGGAAAGAGTGGCACACTGGCATAGGCATAGGAAGGAAGGATGAGGGAGGTGCCGCAGCACCCCGAGCTCTAGGCCCTGGCTGCCAGCCCCAGGCACACCCTCAGCTGTGGCCTGAGCCTTGGCACCCTTACCCCTGTCCATATCCCACCTTCCGGAGCCATGGCTGAGGATGGGAGGGGCATGAGGTAAAAAGTTTGGAGACCACTGCTTTAGAGTTTCCTTAGCTGGCTTTCAGCACCACCACTATAAAAGTGTTCATTGCCACTGCACAGTTGGGAAGAGGCAGGGCCATAATCACAACCCTGCCACCCCCAACCCCAAGCCTTCAACTGAGTGCGCTGCTGTACAAGCAGTGAAATTATAGCTGCCTCTTGGGTGGGTGCACTGTGAGGAAAGGCTCTCATGCTCTCTCTCCTCCATCCAGTGCACCCACATAAAAGGCAGCTTCAATCTGGCACCTGAGGTGCACTGCCAGTTTGTTCAGGCCTACAAATTTATCTAAACTCAGAGCATACCTTTGCCTTCAGTGATTTTTATAACTGAATGAAGCCTCAAAAGCTTCAATGAAATGGAGAACAAACACTGTACATTGGCCTGCAGAATGCTTCAGGGACAGAAGTGTCCAAAAAGCACCCCATTACCCTGAAAAGTACAACAGCTGGAAGGAGAGTAACCATGATGCACTCTGTTTGGAGAATGACACAAAGATAGGCGGAGCTGAGAGACTAGACAACTAAACTAGGAATTGTTTAAAGGCCTAGGGAGTCCAAGAAAAATATGGGCATCAAACTGTTACTGAGCTGCTGTGAAAGAATGAGCAGTTACCCTGGGGGGGCTGGCGTCATAAGGGTGGACTCAGGAGTTGAACAAAAGGTGGCATCTTTTCACTGGGTGGAGATAACAAAATCAGAAAAGAACCCAAAATTAATGGATTTTCCAAATAAAATCTGAAATGGGATCAGAATGTGCAGATAAGCAAAGAAGGAAGGGGTCAGAGAAAAGAAAATAGGGTCTTGCTGACAACTGGGTCTTGCTGACAAACAGAAAAGCCAAAGTTGCTGGTTAGGTTGGGAGAGGAGAAACGCTGTGTACACACACAAAATTAATTCTGAAGAAGCTGGATGATATTTACTTTTTGAGTCATTGTAATGAGTAACAGCAAAAAAAATGTTTTAGGACATAAGAAACAGGAAGCCTGCTGAACAGCCAGGGGGGCCACTGGATGATCAAGATGCTAAAGGAGCACTGAAGAAGATAAGGCCTTTGTGGAGAAACTAAATGAATTCATTGCATTGGTCTTCACAACTGAGAACATAAGGGAGATTCCCAAGCCTGAGACATTCTTTTGAGGTGATAAATCTCAGGAACTGTCCCAGATTGAGGTGTCATTAGAGGAGGCTTGGGAACAAATTGATAAATCAATCAGTAATATGTAATAGGTTTTGGAACAAACTGAGAAATTAAATAATAAGTAGTCACAAGGACCAGATGGTATTCACCCAAGAGTCCTCAAGGAGCTCAAATGTGAAATTGAAGAACTACTAACCGTAATCAGCTTTTGTACCAGATGACTGGATAGCTAATGTGACACTATTTTTTTTAAAAAGGCTCCAAAAGTGATCCTAGCAATTACACATAGGTACACCTAAACTTCATCATCAGGCAAATTGGTTGAAAATATAGCAAAGAACAGAATTATCAGATACATAGATGGACACGGTTTGTTGGGGAAGAGTCAACCTGTTTTTTGTAAAGGAAAATCATGCCTCACCAATCTATTAGAATTCTTTGAGGGGGGTCAACAAGCACATGGACAAGGGAATCCAGTGGATATAGTGTACTTAGATTTTCAGAAAGCCTTTGACTAGGTCCCTCACCAAAATCTCTTAAGCAAAATAAAGCTGTCATGGGATAAGAGGGAAGGTCTCTTCATGGATCAGTAACTGATTAAAGACAAGAAACAAAGGGTAGGAATAAATAATCAGTTTTCAGAATGGAGAGAGGTAAACAATTGTGTTCCCGAAGAGTCTATATTGGGACCAGTACTGCTCAACATATTCATAAATGATCTGGAAAAAGGGGTAAAACAGTGAGGTGGCAAAATTTGCGATGATACAAATATACTCAAGACAGTTATGTCCAAAGCAGACTGCGAAGAGTTACAAAGGGATCTCACAAAACTGAGTGACTGGGCAACAAAATGGCAATGAAATTCAATGTTGATAAAAGCAAAGTAATGCACATTGGAGAACATAATCTCAGCTATACATATAAAATGATGGTGTCTAAATTATCTGTTACCACTCGAGATATCTTGGGGTCATTGTGGATACTTCTCTGAAAACGTACACTCAATGTGCAGTGGCAATCAAAAAAAGCAAGAGAATGTTGAGAATCAATAAAAAGGGATAGATAAGATGACAGAAAATATATTGCCTCTATATAAATCCATGGTATGCCCACACCTTGAATGCTGCATGCAGATCTGGTTGCCCCATCTCAAAGACATACTGGAATTGGACAAGGTATAGAGTAAGGCAACAAAAATGATTAGGGGTATGGAACAGTTGCCATATGAGGAGAGATTAATAAGCTTGAAAGAGAGATTACTAAGGGGGTGGATATGATACAAGCTATAAAATCATGACTGGTGTGGAGCAAGTAAGGAAGTGTTATTTACTCCTTCTCATAACACAAGAACTAGGGGTCAGCAAACAAAATGAACAGGCAGCAAGTTTAAACGAACAAAAGGAAGTATTTCTTCACAGGGTGCATAGTCAACCCCTGGAACTCTTTGCCAGAGGATGTTGTAAAGGCCAAGACTATAACAACATTCACAAGAACTAGATAAATTCACTGAGGACAGGTCCATCAATGGCTATTAGCCAGGATGGACAGTGAGCAAAGCCGTACACTAAAGGGCCCCTAGCCCCTGGTTTGCCAGAAACTGACAAGGGGTGACAGGGGAAGGATCACTTGATGATTACTTGTTCTGTTCATTTCCTCTGAAGCACCTGGTATTGGGCACTGTCAAAAGATAGGATACTGGGCCAGATGGAACTTTGGTCTGACTCAGTATGGCTGTTCTTATAAGATTGCCGAGCATTAGAAAGTCATCATGCTAGTGCACCAAAGCCAAGAAATGTCTTTCCAAGTAGCTAGCAGCCATTTTAAATTCTTACACAAATAAAATACATTAAAAATCAGTTAATTTTTATCCAAATTCCTACGGGATTATTAAAAATAAGTGAAAGTGACCTAAACTAACTGCAAGCTTGACAGCATCTCCTTAAAATGTAGGAGCAGGAACATCAGTGATGCTATAATAGAATGGGATCCATCTGGTCAGATAAAATGTGTAGCAACTAAGGATATTATGTGATTAGATCAACACCTCTCCTTACAAAATAAATAAAAAAATCAGTAAACAAGATTGTAAGAAATAATTACCAAAACTCAAAGATAGCAGTGTATCTCTATGGCTCTGAACCAACCTCCCAATAGGAGTTGTGGGGACAAACAACTTAACTAGTTTTAAGATAGCTTGACAAGCTTGTGATTGCATGATGGGTTGCTTGCGGTGGGAGGCAGAAATCAGTAGTCCTGTTTGTCCCTTCTGGTTCACAGCTTATGTTTGTAAAATCTCATAGAAGAATCAGACTGGAAGGGAACTTGAGAGGTCATCTAGTCTAGCCCTCCTGAACTCATGGCAGGACTAAGTATTATCTAGAGTCTATCTAGACCATTCCTCAAGCTTCAGGACTTCCACAAGTCACCTGCAGGGGTCAGGGAAAGGGATTCCCTCTTTCTAGAATCACAGAATATCAGGGTTGGAAGGGACCTCAGGAGGTCATCTAGTCCAACCCCTTGCTCAAAGCAGGACCAATCCCCAGCCAGATTTTTGCCCCAGATCCCTAAATGGCCCCCTCAAGGATTGAACTCACAACCCTGGGTTTAGCAGGCCAATGCTCAAACCACTGAGCTATCCCTTCCTTTCCCCTTTCTTTTCCCCTCCATCCTACGCCCCCGCCCCCCCCCAAAAAATGGGTAGGTTTTCTTCCCATGAAGCATCTGAGATAGCCACAGTGGGAGAGGGACATTGGACAGGGTCAGCTAACGCTGAGAGGTGGTACTAAGTATTCTCTGCCTCAGTTGTTTTGCTGGCTGGTTCTTACTCACATTCGCAGGGTTCAACTGATTCCCCTATGTGGGGCCAGGAAGGAATTTTAACCCACCTCAGACTGGCAGTGGGCTTGTGGTTTCACCTTCATCTGCAGCATGGGGTAGGATAGTCTGTGTGTATCT
Source organism: Gopherus flavomarginatus (assembly GCF_025201925.1). Lineage (NCBI taxonomy): Eukaryota > Metazoa > Chordata > Testudines > Testudinidae > Gopherus > Gopherus flavomarginatus. The sequence goes on from NC_066617.1 coordinate 291,366,806, forward strand.
CATTTAATTCCCTGCCATTGGTGCAGCTCAGTATCTTCCATTCTGTGCCTGGGGCACACAGTAGTCTCCTGGAGGGTTTAATTTTGGTTGCTGGGTTTAGTGTGGGGGTGGCTGGACGGTGCTGGTAGCTTGTGATGTAATGGAAGTCAGACTAGATTATGTAGTGGCCCCTTATGATCTTAAGCTTTTTGACTCTTTATGGTTAGAAAGACAACAAAGTAAAACAGCAGTTTACTGAATAGACATACTGCGTGTCTATTTCATGTCACATCTGTGTAGTTTTCTAGCTAAAAGAAGTTTATGCTGCTTTTTATTCCTGTTTATACTGCAAGGTAAATTCAGATATGGGAGATTAAGGCAGAATAAAACCCTATTCTTACACTAAAATGAATTAACTAAATTCTAAGCGCAACATCTTGAACAGATGGCACAGCAAGAGAGAATAATGTTATAAAATTATCAAATCCCATATTAATGTTTGCAGAGCATGCAGTTAGAAAGCCATCTTTTTACTGGTGCAACTGAAAAAAATGGATGTGAAAGACACAGACAAATGGTGCCTATAAACTTATTTTTAGGGAGTCACTTTTCATAACTTAACTGCATTTTAACAACATTAAGGTTTGATATTACTTGAAATCTGAAAGATGTTCTGCAATCCTAGAAAAAGTGCACTATATTAATCCCATTATACTCAAGTTATCTCAGGTCAACATTGGTGTTATACACCATTTTATACAACTATGAGGCTTAATTGTGAGAGAATTTAAGACTGAAGGTCAGGCACGAAATTTGAATGCAGTTTGGTGGGACGTTATATGCAAAAAAGGAAACAAAGCAAATTCAGCTGCTTCACATAGGACTCAAGTTTCACAAAAACTATAAAGATGACACCACAAATGCTGACTTGCATGGAAATATTAGAATTCAATTTCATTTTGCCTGACTCAAAGTAAGTCACATCCCAAAATAATCCGATGGGATACTAATAGCAGATTCCCAACCTGTAGTGAGAAATATAATCTATGCTTTTGTCACCCACAAGCAGGAATTTAAATGCTACATATCTCAGGAATGAAGCAAGATGCCACACCCTTCCAGGGGTGCACCTGTCTCTCTGCTCTGCCCCAGGGGATTTGCTGGCCACACAGTTGTTCCTGCTTCTGCTGCGGTTCTGCTGCTGAGGCTTTGCTGTACGGTACTGTGTTAGTGCTGCTCTCTGCAATCTCTATGGTAAGAGCCAGGAAGCAGCACTATGTAGCACTGTGGTGGGAAATATGTGAAGCAAACAGCAGTAGGGACGTTGGGAGAACAGAGCCTTCAGCTAAAATATGGAGAAGGGGAAGAAAGCCCCTAAAATGGAAGCGAGCAGCATGGATAAACAGGGAAACAGGTGGCAGCACTAGGGAGCAGAGATGTACCGTAGAACAAGAGCAAATAAGAGGAGCAACATAAAGCAGAGAACAAAAGAACTGAGAGAGGGGCAGCAAAGGACTGTAAAGAGGGAGGGCAAGGAATAAACAGGACTGAGAAATGGAAAGCGCAGTAAAAAAAAAAATGCATAAAAAAGAAAGAAGCAATTGAAGGATAAGAGAATAGAAAGATAAAGACAAACCAAATAAGCTAGATAGAACACTTGTATCAGAGTTTGAAATAAGGGAGTTAGAGTGGGCTCATGCTCCAGTCTGTTACAAAAAGGTCTCTAAATAAGAGAGGCTGGAACTACTATCTTAATTTGACTTATCTTGTGGCTTTTAGACATAAGGAAATATGCTGATTACATTAACATCAATTTACATTTATGAACTGAACTGAAACTAGAAAAATCATCCAGTTTACAGTTATGGCTCCCTGATTAGTTGTCACTATGATGTGGGAAAGGGAATCCAGAGCTTATTTACATTGAAACAGACTTGCTTTCCTTGGAGTTTAGTCATGCTGGGTGGGAAGCATATGTTCACCTGACGTTTTATACATATACTGAAGTGCAGCGAGATCCTGTTATTTAGCCGGGGCAAACAGCTTTTTAACATTAGCAGAAACACAAGTTGTCACGTCTTTAGAATTCAAGGGCTCTTTAAAAAATAGAGGTGTGGGGAAAATGCAGTCTAGTTAAAGTACTTGGAGTTTGGGGGGAGGGGGAGAACAGTTGCCACAGGACAATAAAAAAGAGTATGTAATCCTCCAACCCATAGATTGGGATCTTCTGCCATTCCAGTTAACTGAAATGCAAGCAAACACAGAATTAGACCTATTGAACTCAAGTTTCTTTTGCCAATTTATGACTTTCATAAAGGAACACACCACCTTAAGAACTATGAACCAGTGTTTATTTGTGTTAAAGTACCACATATTCACCTGGATGAGGAGTTAGTAAAAGAACTTCTTTAATTTCTACTCAACTGCAAAGAAAAAAGGTAAAGTGATGCTAACACTGCACAATGAAGCACCTGAAATTCAGGAAATGTGCAACTGGGTGGGAGTGATAGAGTGGTCTCTTTGCAGAACTTGGAAAGGTCTTCTGAGCAGGCATTCAATTCTGGGTTGCTTAGAGTTCTGCTATGTCAAGCAACAACAACTGCAGGATTAAAAATCTGCCATGCTTTGAAGATCTACATGAATTAGGCATAAGGGACACTTTGCTCATCAGGAATGCTTTCAGCAGGCACTCTTTCTCGAGGACCCCACTGTTACAGTCAGGACTAAGAGAGCTCACCAGCAGGCTTTAAAGTCTGCAATTGGGGCCAGCTCCTACAATTACACAAACATATAACGTTTTGTCTGCCTCCAGAACTTAACTAATCAAGCATTAGTCATTAGTTACAGTACAGATGTGAATTCACAGTGGGTAGTTTCAAGATGCAAAAATTTGAGTTATTCCCCCAAAACACAGTGGTTACAAATTTTAAAAGCAGGAACAAAACACTCCTTTCACCAGATCACACAGCAACAAACAGATGAACAGGATTAGCTCAAATCTTCCATATATTTCACCTCTGGGAAGAAATCAAGCATGAACAATTTCATTCTAAAAAGGTATTGGAAAACAACAAGTGTGGCATGGGGGCAGCGGAAAGAGGGTTATAATGAAAACATTTTTACTTTAAAACTATTGAAGTCACAATGGGACTTTTGTAATATACTCAGACAGGCACACAGGCCAGTGGCATCATGTTACCCACTAAAAATATGTTATTTCTTAGTACAGTATTTATGATACTCTAACTACATCCACAGCTTTGGAGGTGTAAGCCATGCCGCTTACACGTTCCACAGGAAGCCTGCTTGCAGATACTTGGGAATATTCCGTCAAAAAAAGGCATATTTCATCCACAAATAAGGTATTTAAGCAGTATAAATATTTGTTTCCATACACCTAAAGTCAATAATCCAATCATAAGGCCGCATTTTGCAATAGTACCATATGATAGCAACACATTTAAATTAATAAGCGGGGTGGGGGGAAGAAATCTATAAAAGAATCTTGATAAACAAGATGGATGACTAGCTGTTTATCACAGGTGTGTTCAGATTATTATTAGTTTTCCTATTATATGTAAAGAGGGGGTTGGCCTCAAGATGTTATCACAGGACCGGGAGCCAGGAATTCCTAAATTCGAATGCTCATCTGTTGTGTCTTTCAACAGGTTACTAAATATCTGATTCACATAGAATATCAGGGTTGGAAGAGACTTCAGGAGGTCATCTAATCCAACTTCTTGCTCAAAGCAGGACCATTCCTTACCCCTATTGACAAGGGATGCAAAGGGACAAGGGGAAATCTATGGCCAGCACAGATAAGGACAATATGGATTTTTTAAAGAGTATTAGGAACAAAAAGAATCTTAACGATGGTATTGATCCATTAGTAGATGGAAATGGTAGAATTGTCAGTAATAATGCAAAAAAGGTAGTAGTGTTGAACAAAAATATTTATTGTGTATTTGGAGGAAAAACAAATGATGTTAGAGTAGAAAACGTTATCATTTATAATTACATCATCTCAGGAGGATGTTAAGCAGCAACTACTAAAGCAGACGTTTTCAAAGTCAGCAGATCCATGTAACTTGCATCCAAGAATTTAAAAAAAGCTGACTTAGGAGCTCGCTGGAACATTAATGTTGATATTCAATCACCTTGGAACACCAGGGAAGTTTCACAAAAAAAGGGAGAGAGCTACTGTTGTGCCATTGAAAAAAAAAAAAGGGATAAATGGGATGGCCCAGTAATTACAGGCTTGTCCATCTGAAATCAATTCCAGGTAGAATAATGGAGTGACTGGCATGACACTCAATTAATAAAGCATTAAAGAAGAGTAACACAATTAATGCCAATCAACCTGAGTTTATAGAAAATATATCCTGTCAAACTAACTTTTTTTTTTATATTACAAGTTTGGTTGATAAAGATAATAATGTTGATACAGTATACTGAGGCTATGTCTACATTACACCATTCACAGTGGTGCAGCTTCACCGATCCTTCTGGTGAAGATGCTCTAAGCCAATGGGAGAGAGCTCTCCTGTTGGCGTAACTCTTGCCTCCACAAGAGGCGGTAGCTATGTTGGTGGGAGACGCTCTCCCGCTGACATAGTTCTGTCTACACCAGCGCTTAGGTCAGTATAACTTAGATCACTCCAGGGTGTGGATAATTCACATCCCTGAGCAGCACAAGTTATACCGAAGTAATTTATAGTGTAGTCATTGCCTTACACTTCTTTTAGGCATTTGACTTGGCACAGCATAACATTTTGACTTAAAAACTAGAACTATATACTATTATATCTCAAAATGTAACTATAAACTGGGAATCAGTATCTATCAGATGTGTTTCTAGTGGGATTTGTTCTTGGACCTATGCTATTTAAGATTTTCATCAATGACTTGGAAGAAACCATAAAAGCTAAAAAAAATGTGCAAACAACAAAAATTGAGGAAGGGCTAAATAATTAAGAGGACAGGTTATTGATAAAGAGCATTCTGGATCGCTTGGTGAACTGGGCACAAGCAAACAATATGTTTCAATATGGTTAAATGTAAACATATACATCTAGGAACAAAGAACGTAGCTCATACTTATACAGTGGGGGACACTATCTTGGAAAGCAAGGACTCTGAAAAGAACTTGGCATCATAGTGGATAACCAGCTGAACATGAACTCCCAGTGCGTTGCTATGGCCAAAAGGGGCTAATGTAATTCTAGGATGCATAAACAGGGGACTCTCAATTAGGAGTAGAGAGGTTGTTTTACTTCTGTATTTGGCACTGATGTGACTACCAGTTCTGGTGTTCACAATTCAGGAAGGATGTTGATAAGTTGGAGAGGATTCACAGAAGGGCCACAAGAAAGATTAAAAGATTAGAAAACATCCTTTTTAGTGATAGACCCAGTAAGTTCAATCTATTTAGCTTAACAAAGAAAAGGTTAAGAGGTGACTTGATTACAGCCTATAAGTACCCATATGGGAAGCAAATAATTAATCATGGACTCTTCAGTCTAGCAGAGAAAGTCACAACATGGTCTAATGGCTGAAAGATAAAGCTAACAAATTCAGACTGGAAACAAAGTGAACATTTTCAATAATGAGAGTAATTTACCAAGGGTGGTAGCGGATTCTCAATCACAGACAAATTTTAAGTAAAGATTGTATGTTTTTCTAAAATCTATGCTCTAGGAACTATTTTGGGGAAGTCCTATACCTTGTGTTATACCAGAGATCAGACCACATTGTCACAATGGCCCCTTCTGATTTTGGACTCTATGAAAAATGGCATACTACCACCTACTTACCGTGGAATGGTGTCGTACAATGTAATTAATGCACTTAATCCTCAGCTGCAACTAAACACCGAAGGGGTTGAGCGGAATGACTTTCCTCCTCCCCTCCAGTTCTGTACCACTGCAGCCAAAATTATGCCTGACATAGCTTAGATCAACAAAGGATTGACCTAACTTATCCCAGCTGCAGTGGTCCAACAGGGAGTGATCAGGTCAGGGATCAGATGAAGTGCCATGTGTTCTTCCCCTCCCTCTCCATGCCCCCTGCATAGCCTGCATGGGGACAAGTGACTCTGTCATAGAACAGCTTATGCTAGCTCTTGCCAGTTGAGGAATCCCCTGAATTCAGGACACATGATTGATTCTACCCAGTGCTGGTACAATATGTGGCAAATTCACTTTCAGCACTCAACTTCTAGAAAGTACGTTCAAGTTTATTGTTCACGATCTTCTAAAGGATAAACAGAAATTCTTGCAGTCTATAAGCTTTTCCATTAGCTCAGTGCTTTAGGTAACAATATTGTTTAATCTAACCTGCAATATGAACCACCATGATACACTATGGAAAAAATGTGTTTTGTGAACTTTAATACTTCAAAGGGAAATATTAAAGTTTAAAATCACTATTTACATGTGCGACTTAATTCAATCAAGTATTTTACGCTGAACACATTGATTTTGTGTAGCCATCCTACGCCTTTCCTATAACAAGGTACTATACTATAAAGTAAGAAATAGGATAAGAAATACACACTTGAAAAAGTCTTTAACCAATACGTAACGTATACAGTGGATAAAGAACAACTTACTGAGCCTTGCTTGTTCTGATAAATACATTTTAAACAAACTTTGCTGCCAGTTACTTGCATGCATGTGGGAGTAAAGAAAATCAAACCATGTATTTTTCACTCGACAGTTTTTAAAAACATGAGTTTACAAGCTAAATGTGCATAAGCTACCAGGACACTAGGTTACTACAACCTACTACATATAGTCAGAATGACAGTAATCCACCTGAAGGCTAAACTTTATTACTCAAAGTCTCAGGAGATTAAAAGAAACTTTCAGTTTGCCACTGAAACATGGATGGCGCTGGCAAAGCGATTAGGTTTTTTTCCCACTGTTGCGTACTGTGATATTCTGTACCTCAAAGTAGCACCCTGGAACCTGCATATTCACCACTGTCATATGATTATGATGTGTTTTATACAAAGTATGCCTGGTGAGGCATTCAAAAAGTCAATCTGTTGAACCTTAATATCCTGTTGGATTGTACATACTATCATTGTATATGAAGTATTACTTTACGTGCTACTGAAATATGTTGAGGTTTGGAAATACCCACAGCCAACCTGTCAGTTGCAACAAAGGAGGGACGGACAGCTTTAATGGCCCATCAAGAAAAGTCATCTATCCCAGACACTTCTCAGAGAAGGCACGTATGCAATGAGGGCAGACTAACCCACGTCACAGCAAGGATCTCTCTAGCAGCTGGAAAAAAGTATAAAAGAGGGACAATGACATCACTTGGCCTCTGCCCACCCACTCCTTTCCATCTCAGTGTCTGGAAGACAAAGACTTTGAACTAAGGAGATTGGTCCCAGGCTGTAAGGGAGTCCAGTCTGTCTTGAGGAACTGCAAGATGCTTGTACCATCGGTTAGGTGAGACTGATTCATCTTGCTTAGTCTGTTTAAGTTAGAATTTAGACTGTAAATTAACATTTTTTCCTATGTAACCAACTTTGATTGTTATGCCTGCTACTTATAATCACTTAAAATTATCTTTCTGTGGTTAATAAATCTGTTTTATATTTTACCTAAAAACTGTGTGTTTGGTTGAAGTGCTTGGATAATTGCAGCTCAGATTACAAAGGCTGATGCATGTCCACTTTCCTATGAAGAAGTGGTGAACTTATTAATGATTTTACATTGCCCAAGGGAGCCTTGAGCAGTGCAAGATGGTACAGTTCTGGGTGCAAGGCTGGGGATTTGGTGGGGAATTGGCTGAAGCTTCTCTATTGATGGTTCATGAGTGGTTAGGAGATGATTCAAGTAACTCAGTTGGGTGTGTCCCTGCCTGTGGATGGCTGTGTAAGTTAAGTGTCTGTCAGAGACTTGTAGCTTGACATCAACACCACAGTGCGAGACACAGCCCAAGCTGTTGGGTTTGGATGTCTCAGTGGTCCCACAGTCCAGGCTGCACCCCGGGGGTCCCCATCACACAAACAGGCTTTTCAGTTTTGTCGATATAGTTTATAATTCACCACAAGAGAACTGACACTAAATTACTATATTCTTACACAGTACTTGTAGCAGTAAAGAAATGTTGGCTTGCTCCTTCTTCTCACATACCAACACAGTATCTGTCACAGATTCTCTGCTCGTTTAATCTCCAGATTGTGATTGTCTGGCTATGCCGAAAGAAGTACGGGAGACATTTGGCATGGGCTTAATCAGACCACAACTTTATTATTAGATGTCTGGGACTACCCAGCAGATAACAGTGTACAGTGCAGGTAACCCATATTTGTTCCATAAATACCTGGGGGGCTTCCATCAGCTCCTTCTCTTTTTCCCTACAGGTCCCTCCAACAAATCCATTGCTGGGACCTTATCATCCATTCCCCTTCGTAGGAGAGTTAAGGTAGGCTATAAGAATGGAGGGGGGGGGTTGGCTCCCTGCCATACCAATCGTAGGAGTCCCCCAACCGTTCCCCTCCCCCCAGCTATAAAGCACTGGTCCCTTCACTCAGCCAGCCAGCCAAACAGCCCCCACTCCCTGCTTAAAGGTGCAGGGCAGTAACTGCTCCCCCTGCATTTAAGAAAATTCTGAGATCTCCCACTTCATACCCCTGCTTTCCTTAAAAAAGAACAAGCCACCTCAGTTCACCTTCTGAATTAGCTTGCCTTATACAAGCTGCACTCCATGGATTGCAGCTTACTGGATGTTGTATGTAGGATACTCAAGGCTTTGCAGACCACTGAGCAGGAACTGAAAGGGCTGCACATCTCAGCAATATCTAAGCTCTTATGCTAGCAACAAGCTCTCACAGGTCCAACCTAATTCTTGTGCTATGTAGGAAGAAAAGTAAGGTCTAGCAGCAACTCAAACTGCTCAAAGCAGCCTTAATGCTGCCAGCTTCTTGATTAGTTCTTTTTCACACGCCATCACAGAAATAAGTAGTATGACACAGGGAAATATATAGCTAAGGCAAGACGTTTAGGTATTTGTATCACAGTGATAGAAATGGTATGAGAATCTCAACAGAATAGAAAGGTGAGCAGCATATCTGTCCAATTCAAGCACCGAATTTTAATGAAACTATCACCTCTTGCAACTCACTTAAATTTATCCTTGCACCAAAAAGCAGATAGATATGAATCTTTCAACAAAAGAGCCTGTGACAAGCGGGAGAGAGAATAACATGCGTCCTGCTTATAAATATCCTTTTAGTTTAGCACAGATACTATTAACTGCTGCAATATTTAAAAAAATTCAGAAGATATTTTGGAATTTAAGTTAAAGCATAAAATGTCACTAATGTACCCATGCAGAAAAGTGTAAGTTGTCATATTATAATTTAGTTAGGAATGTTTCCTTACAAACATATTGCTAGTCATAAAATATTTAAGGAAATAAAAATAGCATACAAAAAAACAGTACATACCAGACTACAGTTGACTGTGTTGCTAGGTAAACAGTCAGACAATGCAGCCTATCTAGCAACATGCTTTGCAAGATGTGCAAATGTTAGCACCTCTTGGCAGGGCCGCCCAGAGGGAGGGGCAAGAGGGGCAATTTGCCCCGGCCCAGGGCCCCAACGAGAATGTCAGCGGCTCCCCCAACCCATCGCCCGGTGCCTCCTTCGGGGGGGGGGGGGGGCAGTCAGGGGACAAGGAGCAGGGTGGGTCAGGGATTCTGAGGGGAGGGCAGTCGGGGGCAGGAAGTGCGTGGGGGTCAGATAGGGGGCAGGGCCAGGCTGTTTGGAGAGGCACAGCCTTCCCTTCCCTAAAGCTCATTCAGCAGTTTGAGGCTTGCAGACAGCTATCTAACACAAAGAGACAAGCTGTTATCTTTTCCCTTAGGGCTACCATCCCTTTCACTTCTCAAATGCCAAATTATAGTCTACAATTAATTTCAGTGCCACAGGGAGGTTCATGTCAGGGGAGAGTAGCTTCATTAAAATTAGCCACTTTAGTTTAACAGTGATAGAGCCAAGAGAGCCATGGGGGAGGGATCACAAGAGAAGAGCAGTATCCTACACCACCTACCTCCTTCCCAACCCTATCAAGGGAGACCCTCCCCCTCCTTTCCCCAAGGCTTCAGAGGGGTTAATTCAGTGGTTCTCAAACTTTTGTACTGGTGACCCCTTTTACATAGCAAGCCTCTGAGTGCACCCCCCCTTATAAATTAAACCCACTTTTTTTTATATATTTAACACTATTATAAATGCTGGAGGCAAAGCGGGGTCTGAGGTGGAGGCTGATAGCTCGCAACCCCCACTAATAACCTCGCGACCACATGAGGGATCCTGACCCCCAGTGTGAGAACCCCTGGTTTAATTTAATTTTAGCACCCTGTGTCCATTCACATGCATGTGCTATTTTGAGCATTTCAGTTTTCACAACATAGGCTCATCCCAGATTCTGGAACAAGCTCAAATGCTCAGTTTGTGGAATACGTACATAAGCTATACCAAAGACAAACCCACAGTAACCATCTCCAGTTTGTGGGGGACCCCATGGAGCCAGTATCTAGGAAACAGATTAAATTCATGGAGGTTAAGTCCATTAATGGCTATTAGCTAGGATGGGTAAGGAATGGTGTCCCTAGCCTCTGTTTGTCAGAGGGTGGAGATGGATGGCAGGAGAGAGATCCACTTGATCATTACCTGTTAGGTTCACTCCTTCTGAGGCACTTGGCATTGGCCACTGTCGGCAGACAGGATACTGGGCTGGATGGACCTTTGGTTTGACCCAGTATGGCTGTTCTTAAGTTCTAACCTAAATGAACCCAAAGTTGCGGAGACAGATGAGAGTCAAGGAAGCCAGCAGAGTATCAGAAACCTGGAAAAATCTCTGACTGGATGGGCTCAGGCGTTTGGTCACAAGCCAAGCTGGTTCAAAAGTTTTGGATTTTTTTTTTTTAAAGCAGAATTTTTTTTTATTGTTTTATTGGTTTTTTTTAAACAATCAAACACAGCAAGCAGCAAATATTTGGCTACACATTTCCGAAACCCCAAACCACGTTCACGTTTTGGCAGACTAACTTCAGCTTTTCAATTAAAAAAACCACAGCAAATTTTGAAGGAAAGCAGACAGTCTGATTTTTTCTGCTTTTTAAAAACCTCTAGTTTTCAATCCAAAAAAAGTTTTGATGGAAAATAATTTGTCCAACCCTTTTAATGAGCTTTAGTGCCTTTTAGCACTAGCTGATGTTGAGAACCAGTGATATCTTGTAAAGGTGACTTGAAAAGAAGTTTTAAAAACTGGGTTTGTGCCAAGATGCAGAAGGTTTTTAAATGTTTATTTTTCCCAGGGCAGCTGGGGGGGGGGGCGCAAATGGGGCAATTTGCCCTGGGCCCCACAGGAGCCCCCACAAGAATATAGTATTCCAACTTGTTTTTATGGAAGGGGCCCCCGAAATTGTTTTGCCCCAGACCCCCGAAACCTCTGGGCAGCCCTGCCTCTTGGGGGCTGAGGAGGAAATCAGACTTCTTTGGTGTCTTACTATGGATTTAAGTATGGCACTCTAGTTTAAAATTTACTTTACAGGTTATTTTAAGTCATGTTTGTACATTTAATTAGGGGTCCATTAGCAGAGCACCAATAAATTCTCTTGAAGCTTCAGTTTAGCATGCAAGCTCTCATCCCCAGCACCCTGAGAAACCCACCAAACCCTACACTTTGTGGTTTTGTATACAATTCATAAACATGCACAGCATTTACTAGCCCAGCGTAAAGAGGACTTGGAACTGAACTATACAACCCTAGATGGTCAAGCAGATGACTACTTTTAGATACCTAGATCAGCACAGTTTAACTGACATTAGATTATTAAACTATAGGTTATATCACAGCCTACTGTGAAGCTAGGTTTTACCCTGCTAGAATTTCAGTACAGTTACTAAAAATATCCCATAGATTTTATATCACCATGCCCTTTACATACACACCCTGCATTTCAAAGTGTTTAATTCTTTGTTACTGCCTAAACAAGTTTATAGTCAAGGCTGAAACATACCGCATATCCTCAAGCAGAAGAACACAAGACACCAGTGAACCACATCAAGAACTAAATATACCCAGTTCAGCAACTGGAGGATATATAGCATGCTTCATCTCTAAATATTAAGACCACCTACTTCTTTCCACGGGAAGAGCATTGAGACCCAGAATGTGTATGAATTTAGAACTCTCTCTTTGTTACTCAGTAATGTGCACAGTTTCTAGGGTTATTTTAATACTTGTTATATACCTATTCAGTGTAAGACTGTGGGTGGGACACAGGAAAAGTAGTGAGTTATGATTCCACAAATAGCCATATCAATCTTCCATCTTTCAACTGTTATTTTTAAATCTACAGTTTGAGGTTGTTTTGGTTAGAAGCAGATAGTATGTATTTCTCAGCTAAACTCGATATTCATGTTTTAGTTTATTTCCTTAGTTTTCATTCTGAAAGATGATAATTTTTCTTAGATAATGCATTTGTCTGTTAAGAATAAAAAAATCCATATTTTCACCATTTGATTTAAGGGACTGTGTTTCATAAAGCTTCTTAAATGTGGAACAAGAACTGCTTGTGAGGGCAGAAATATCATGGGACTCAAAGCCTTTCAGATTCTGCTATGAGAGGAAGCCACATCAGAAACAGGTGCTAACTTGTAATTACATTTTGTAGAAATATTGAGAGATTTCACATTAAGATTCACTAACCAAAATAATAAAAATTAATAAGTTAATAATAAATTGGTTTATATTTACACTTGACACTGCCAGTATGAGGGACATTTTCTAAGACTGATATAAACACTTTCCTGGCCAGGAAATGCATTCAGGCCCTCGTACTGGACCATTGATCACAAAGAAATATGTTTAATCTTCCATGCAGGGGAGGCTCCAGGCCCCAGTACAGCAAGCGCGTGCTTGGGGCGGCATGCTGCGGGGGGCACTCTGCCGGTCGCCAGGAGGCTGGCAGAGTGCCTTCGGCGAAATGCCTGCAGAGGGTCCGCTGGTCCCGCACCTCCAGTGGGCCTCCCGCAGGCACAGCTGTGGGAGGTCCACTGAAGCCGCAGGACCAGTGGACCCTCCGCAGGCACGCCTGCGGGAGGTCCACCGGAGCCGCAGGACCAGCGACTGGCAGAGCATGCCACTGTGCTTGGGGCAGTGAAATGTCTAGAGCCACCCCTGCTTCTATGTTTTAATTATGAGGACAAGCTACATTACATTTTTAAACATGCACATATGCCTTTAGGTCTAGACTAAACACAGACAAGGTTTGGGAAATCCATGTCTTAAGCGTTAGGGTATGCCTACCCTGCAAGTAGATAAGCACAGCTGCCCTGGGTCAGCTCAGTCAGGCTCATGATAAGGAGCTGTTGAATTGCAGTGTAGACATTCAGGCTCAGGCTGGGGCTCAGGCTATAGGACCCCGCAATTTGGGAGGGCCCAGAGCTCAGGCTGCAGCCTGTGCCCAAAAGTCTACACTGCAATTGAACAGCCTCTTAGCCTGAGGCCTGCGAGCCAAAGTCCAAAGATAGTCGTGCAATTAATTTAAAACTGCACATTCTGAAACATGGTAGCTAAGTGCTCTTACTATTTCATCAAAGTGACTTTACTGTAAGTTTAAAGGCTTCAATCTGTAGTTTTGTGTCAACACAAATCAAAAAGATAACTCAAACCAGAATATCAGGAACAAAATCTAAAGAGATGTGTGATGCATATACTGTACTTGTTCTTATGACATGTAGTAAAAACACCAGCAGTATTTAGAACTATACAAATTTGCAGTCACTGTCTTTCCCGGTATTTAATGTTTTTACACACACACACACACACACACTCTTTGCTTTCATGGGGCGGGGGAACCTTACATTATATTGACTAGCAAATCTTGTTATATTCTGAAACTTTGTGCTGTGGATATCACTGATAAAGAGATGAAGTAAAGGGAATTAATCTCATCACTGTCATTTAAAATATGCTTACTTCATACATGCCTTCATATATGAAGGCTGGAACTGTGTTAAAATACAGTATTAAAAGGTGATCATGGATGCTTAAAAACCATCTTCTCTTTCCACTTCCTAAAGGGGAACTCACAAGCAGGACGGCCATAAAGAGAGGAGAGGAGCATTCATATGATATGGGCTGGGCCAGAGGCATAAATAACACAGCCTGAGAGAGATGGGTGTGGTACAGCATTCACTTTCTGCCTGCCTGTTAGCAAGACTGCTATAGACAGATTGAAGTTGATCATGAAACATACCGCTGGTGCAGTAACTGAAATGTGTTAATTCATTTAAATAGAAATGTTAAATCTACCAATTAAGTATCTGTTAAATTATCAGGCTATAAGAACTTTACAAGAGTGTGCACAAATAGAATCATGTTGGAGGGAAAGACAATAGCAACTCCCACCACTGTTTCTCTCAGTTCGACCTGTCCAAGAGCTTCTTTTAAACTGTAAACTCTTCAGAGGAGGATCTATCATTTTGTGTCTTGCCCTGTGGCAAATACAAAACAATAAGCTGAGTAAACCAACTGCTAATTTAAACACAATTTTTAGTAAATCAGATCACATAGCACTTTGCAAACAGTGCAAGCCGCGTACCCCCCCGCCCCAGAGATTTTACATTTCAAGGGTACCTTCCCTGCAGAGTTAGCCCAAGTGATCAGCAGCCAGAATTGAGCACCTGAATCAGCCTAAGCCAGGTGTGAGCAGTTATACTATAAAGCCCTACCTGAGACCTCACCATTTCTGCACTGCCCTGTGCTTGTCTGGAGGCATCTCCCATGGCTCTTTGTGCTGAGATGCTGGAGAATTCTTTCCCAGTCACTTGTATCAATACTAGGAAAATGTGTCTATCGGGAGAATTGGGGGAAAACAGTAGAGGACCATCAGCACTCAAGTTTTTTATTCTGTATTCTCACTTCCCAAGTTAAAGTGAAGGCCACACTCTAACCTATATCCCCAGTCGGGTCAGTTAGCCTGGGCTGAAAGTGCTTCCAAACCCAGGTTAAGAGGGTTTGTGTGTGGGGGCAGTAGAGGAGTTTGGGCTAAAAGCTAGGTAAATCTGCAGTGAAGATATTCCCCAAAAGATAAGTCAAAACCACTAGACAAGGCATGGCTCAATAGTCAAGGAAAGGGAAAATGAAGGAAGATTTTTTTTGGTGAGAAGGAGAATGCGAGCGTTCTTAGAAGGGGGCTTTAAGGAAGAGTTTGTATCAGAGATCCAGTGGCTGCCTCAGTTTATTATAGTCAGTGATGCTTGTAGTTAAGGTTGCTTAAACACTTAAAAAAACAAAAAAGTTGCTCCAAACCAGTCAGTGTAAGAAACTAAAACTTGTAAGTCTTTTCTGTCAGAGGGAAAGGAATATGCAACCAGTATAAGCAAACACACACAGAAAGGTCATCCTAAATAAACAAACATAATACCAATAGAGTATTAAGTTCACTAGCCCAGTGGTTGTCAAGCAGGGGTACGCATACCCCTGGATGTATGCAGAGGTCTTCCAGGGGGTACATCAACTCATCTAGATATTTGCCTACTTTTATAACAGGCTATGTAAAAAGCACTAGCAAGTCAGTACCAACTAAAATGTCATACAATGACTTGTCTATACTGCTGTATGTACTATACCAGGGGTCGGCAATCTCTGGCACGCGGCTCTCCACGGTAAACACTCTGGCAGGCCAGGCCAGTTTGTTTACCTGCCATGTCGGCAGGTTTGGCGGACCACGGTTCCCATTGGCTGTGGGTCGCTGTCCCAGGCCAGTGGAGATGGTGGGAAGCGCTGCGGGCTGAGGGTTGTGCTGGTTGCAGCTTTCCGCCACCCGCATTGGCCTGGGATGGCGGACCACGGCGAGTGGGAGCTGCAGTCTGCTGAACCTGCTGATGCGGCGGGTAAACAATCTGGCCCAGCCCACCAGGGTGCTTACTCTGGCAAGCCGCATGCCAGAGGTTGCCGACCCCTGTACTATACACTGAAATTTAAGTACAATATTTATATTACAATTGATTTTATTATTATATGGTAATACTGAAAAATTGCTTACTTTCTCATTAGTAGTGTCCTGTGACACTTCTGAAATTTCATGTCTGATTTTGTAAGCAAGTAGTTTTCAAATGAGGTGAAACTTAGGGGTAGTCAAGATAAATCCGACTCCTGAAAGGGGTACAGTAGTCAGGAAAGGTTGTGAGCCACTGCACTAGCCATCTCTGAACCAAAGCTATGCCCATTTCTCCTGAGGGTTCTGGGATTTTTATTCTACTCCTCTGATTCTCATTTGTTAAACGGCTGCACCATATGTGCCTCAGCTCACTACTTTTCCCATAACTTTTACCTTAGTACTTAGAAGTAAAGTGTGTCAACAATTTCACAGCAGAGAGAGAGGTGGTTATCCTGTCCAGGCCTGCCCAGTGGGTTTTTGCTCCATCTGCAACCTTAAAAGGAGCTGAAAGGAGTTAGGTGCCCAACAATTGAATTTGAATTGAGTACCAAACTCTTAGGCTCCTTTGAAAATATCAGTGTCTTGGGGTCCCTTTGATCTCAATCCTCAAGAGATTCACCAAAAACATATAAGCCCATAACTGTGGGTACAGAGTGAGCCAGAGCTGCCCTGAGCATGATAGGGTTAAAGAAGATAGGCTTTTCCCTCTTAACTGCAGCTGTGTTTGTATCTTTTTTCCCTAATGGTTGGTGGGTGGGTATTTGGAATTTCTAGTTGCGCTTGCACCTCCAGAAATGCCTTGGCCAACAGGAAAACAGGACATATTGTTATGAGTGTGTTTGGGAGGTGTGATCTGTGAAAATAGAGCTTGTCAAAGGATGACTGACCTAGATGAAACTGCAAAAAGTTTTCCTCCACAGATAAGCACAGAGAAGTAATATGAAATTTGACCTCAAAGGTCAGAGCCCCGTGGGCAAGAAACTCCAAGACCCTTCTCACCACCACCAGCAGCAAAATTGTAGGCTTTCCCAAAAAGCTGAGCATTTAGAGTATTGTTTCTGGGGTGGGGAAGAAGAGGGCAGAGAACTCTTTGCCAGAGCACATGATTACACTAACTGGAAAATCTAGTTAAACAAGGCAAAGTGTCCAGCTGAGCACTCTTCTGTGTGAGGAAGAGCAAACTTGGGGAAAGTCAGGAGAGAAGGGACAATATCTATATGTGCCAAATTATTCTGCAGTTTTATTGGTGAGCGTGCCTCTTGTCTGTGAGCCAGAGAAAAGCCCACTAAACATGGACTGATGTTAAAAAAAAAAAAAAAAAAAAAAAAAAAGCAAGAACAAAAATCAGAGAAAAAGCAAGGCCTCTTATCTGAAGATGTTTTATGCCAAGTTTCTCCTTGCAACCTCTGGACGATGCGTTTCTCTCACAGAGACTGAACTGGAGAGGCATAACAATCTTTGCCCTGCCTCCCAATTAATAGCTCCCATCAACAAAACGGAAGAGCTACGACTGGTATACTCTAATCACTAGTATCAGAGGGGTAGCCGTGTTAGTCTGGATCTGTAAAAGCAGCGAAGAATCCTGTGGCACCTTATAGACTAAAAGAGGTTTTGGAGCATGAGCTTTCGTGGGTGAATACCCACTTCGTCAGATGCATGTAGACTACATGCATCTGACGAAGTGGGTATTCACCCACGAAAGCTCATGCTCCAAAACCTCTTTTAGTCTATAAGGTGCCACAGGATTCTAATCACTAGAAATAGCTTTCTGCTCTGCTTGAAACACATGGCCAAAAGAGCTGCAGGATATGTTAACCACAGCACTCTAGCCTCTGCCTGGGCCATGCATTCACCAAATGCAGAGAGGCATCTTGATCAGCAGCAGGGGCAGTGTGCTGCACTCCCACACTACCAATAAGATTTCTGGAGAAGGGCAGGCAGGCTCAGAAAGGGGACTGGACAAGAAATGCCAGAGGCAGGGCTGAATTCTAGTCTCTCCCATACCCCATCCAGCTCCAGAGGCCTTTCTTTCCACCCATACTCTGGGTTATCCACACCCTTGTCCTGTGTTTGCTTCAATCTTCGCTCAATGCACTCCCTCAATACAAAGCTTCAAAACTGAAACTTAATAAACATAAGTTTTGTTTTGCCTCAGAGCACATAGGGAAAGGAGGAGTACAGTACAGTCATTCCCCTTGAACTGTGCTGAATACTCTGCTGTTAGCTTCCACACAGTGAAACTTGCTAACTAGCACTGGTTGGAAAAAAAAATGATTTTTTCCACAAAATATACTGAATAACTTTCATTCTGCAGATGTTGGAAAAGAATGAGCTTGCCCTTTTGTTTCTTGAGTTAAGAACTCAGAATTCAGGTAGGAAGTTTACATCAAGTCAAAATTGTGAAAATACACAAAAATAAAGTTACACACCAGTCTGATGCTATTTTTTTTAATTCAGTGCTGATTTCTAAGCACTTTGGGATATTTCTTACCTTAGCTGGTAACTTAGAATGGAGTTACACCAGGGAATAACTGGGGTTCATTTCCAATCACTTCAACAACTGGTAGCCCCTTACTGAACTCACTATTTTAACCCATCCCTTAATTGTGCATCTGAAATTTTTGACAGCTGAGCCCCCTTCAGGAAGCCTAAACTAATTGCACCCACCTTCCACCCTGAAATGTGGTGTTAAAGGCCGACTCTTGCATCTGCCACATCCTCTCCCCCTGCAAGCTAGTTCTCTGCATTCACCAGGAGCAGCTCTAGACATTTTGCCGCCCCAAGCACGGTGGCATGCCGCTGGGGACGCTCTGCCGGTCACCGGTCCTGCAGCTTCGGTGGACATCCCACAGGCGTGCAAGCGGAGGGTCCACTGGTCCCGCGGCTCCACCGAAGCCGCGGGACCAGCGGACCCTCAGCAGGCATGCTGCAGAAGGCTGCCTGTCTGCTGCCCTCCCAGCGACTGGTAAAGCGCCCCAAGCACACGCTTGGCATGCTGGGGCCTGGACCTGCCCTTGGCATTCACCCCACCTGGACATGCCCCACACCTTGGGAAACTCTGCCATAATCGTTACATTAAGGGTTTGAACCTTTCCCTCAATCCTTCACCCACGTTTCCTCCTCCCAAAACAACATTAATGGAATCTCCCTAGAAAGCTGCAGCTCAGGCCTTTCAAACCTTTGTGAGGCAAGAAATACTAACATAACTGCTTTGGAGTTTAGAGAGCATGGCCCCTTTAAATCTTTTTCCTGAGGGAGGAAATAGTGATTGTTTCAGAAGGAGAAAGTTCTGGGAGGGGTGCACAGACCGGGAGAGGGGAGAGCAAGAGGGAGTACGTGGCTGCAGCAAGCAGGCCCTCACAAAGCAAAGCAGAACAAAAACCTGCCTGAAGCCTGGGAGGGACAGAGCGGCTGATCAGGGACACCCCAGGACAGGAGCCAGGGAGAACACTGTGCCAGGAAGGAATCGCCTGATGAGGACAGACTGGAGCTGGACCTAGCATCACTCTCGCCCAAAGCTGCATGGGGTCGGGAGTACTGAGACTTGTGACTTTGCATTGGGAATAAAGAGGGAGGCTGTTAGCTAGCTAGCTGAGTGGAGAGGCGGTCTCTCTCTCTGTGTGGCTTTGCAGACAGCAGCAGAAGAGGGCACCGGAGGAGGTTGTAGGGAGTGGTTTACTGACGCCAAAGACAACTAGGAGCACCCAAGACTCACTGCAGTTTGGAACTTTGCCCAGTACTCCTGAATTCTGTGTGCAGACACATTGCTCGGTGTCTGCCCTTTCAGATTGTGCTACCATTGGGCCTGTGGGGCCTTGAGTTTAATGAAACCCTGTTTTACTGCTCCTCCAATATTTCCCCGTTTTTCTCCTTTCATCCTTCTGTGAATAACTATTTCCCCTTCCTACATTCCTTGTAGTTTGCGCGCGCGCGCGTGTGTGTGTGTGTGTGTTCGTTCACTCTGAGGGGTTTGAAACAGATGCCCCTGGAATGGAAGGAACTTTCACTTCTGCGACAGACTCATCTTGGCCACAACGGCACTAAAGTTACACTGTGTTGAATTACCCTTTATCTTACTCTGTAACAAAGATAACATTTATTGCAAGCATGTTGAATACCACATAGACATTTGTGACCAGTGAGGGTACATCTACACGGCAAAACACTCCACAGCAGCAAGTTTCAGAGCCTGGGCCCACTGCCTCAGGCTCATGTTATGGGGCTAAAAATAACAATGTAGACATGCCTATTCAGGCTGGAGCTTGGGCTCCGAGACCCCCACCCCTCCCTCATCAGTTTCAGATCCTGACCTCCAGCCAGAACTGGAATGTCTACACTGCTATTTTTAGCCCTGCAGACAGAGACAGTTGACCCTGAGCTTTGAGACTCTCAGCCATGGGTCTTTTATTTGCAGTGTAGACGTACCCTGAATGCCCAACTTTCATTTCACTGGTTAATCATTCAAGCATACCATGTATTGTCTCATTTATCTTTCCATCATGATTATCCCTGAACTGTGTGGGGCACACCCAAATTCTCTAAGCAGCAATATAATGAAACTAGACATGAAAATTATAGCTTCTTTTCAACTGACTAAAAACGCTTGGAAATAAATGTGATCCCACTAAATAACTAATCCCATCTTTTTTTTTTTAAGTAGAATTTAGCTAAAACATTACAATAGCAACTGACTGATGTCCATTCAGAAAAGAATTTGGTACATAAAAATACGCACATCAATTTCCTGTTTCTACAGGCAGAACACAACAGCATATATTTCAGGTGAAATTTAGAACATTATTTTGGCTTTCACTATTTATTTTACTATATTCAATAAGTTTCTTTTCAAAATAATCTTAAAAGCTACTGATCATAAAATCCTGCTGCAGTCAAGCACATGCAATACCTTCAAGACCTTCATTAAAAACTCCTATTGAAAAAATTTCTGTGTAACTATTTAGTACAGTTATCACCAGCCCTTTCTTTAACCACAGCTAAGCATGTCAGCTTCATACCATATTTGCATTTCAGATCAGCCAAGCTCTATCAGAGCGAAAACAAACCTGTGAAGGAATTCTGTGAGAAAGGCAAAGGGGAAATGAGCATTCAAGCCACTAGGTTTTTTTCTCCAAAGGAAAATGATTCCCAGATGGCCACAATCTTGAAAAAAATAACTGCATTTCTATCAGTAAAGCCATGAGTGAGACCAATGTGAGCTGCCTGAGATGAAGATTGCATGAAGTATTTTGGAAATATAGTTCTAGAGTTTGAGTATGACAGGGTGCAACTGATAAAGAGGCTGTGGCAGTATGAGACTAGAAGATCTCCAGCAGTAGGGTGTTAGCCTGATATTTTGGTTCAAGTCCCAGCACCACTACATACTCCCCACATGATCTTGGGCAAGTCACTTAGGGTACGCCTACACTACGGGATTAGTCTGATTTTATATAAACCAGTTTTGTAAAACAGATTATATAAAGTCGAGTGCACGCGGCCACACTAAGCACATTAATTCGGTGCTGTGTGTCCATGGTCCGAGGCTAGCGTCGACTTCCGGAGCGTTGCACTGTGGGTAGCTATTCCATAGCTATCCCATAGTTCCCGCAGTCTTGGAATTCTGGGTTGAGATCCTAGTGCCTGATGGGGGAAAAATCATTGTTGCGGGTAGTTTTGGGTAAATGTCACTCATTCCTTCCTCTGGGAGAACGGCAGACAATCATTTCACACCCTTTTTCCCTGAATTGCCCTGGCAGACGAAATAGCACAGCAACCATGGAGCCCGTTCAGCTTTTTTTTTTTTTTAAATATTGTCACCATATGTGTACTGGATGCCGCTGACAGAGGCGTTACTGCAGCGCTACACAGCAGCATTCCTTTGCTTTTGCATGATAGCAGAGACAGTTATCAGTCGTTCTGTACGTCTGCTGCCATTGTAAATTGGCAATAAGATGACGGTTATCTGTCGTTCTGTACTGTCTGCTGCTATCATGGGTGCCCCTGGCTGAGGTCAGCTGGGGGCGCAAAGGCAAAAATGGAAATGACTCCCCGAGTCAATCCCTCCTTTATGGTTTCTAAAAATAGAGTCAGTCCTGCCTAGAATATGGGGCAAGTATACTAGAGAATCAGTGTATCAGAGCACAGCTGCTCTGCGTCAGATCCCGCAGAAATGATGAGCTACATGCCATTCACGGGGGGTGCCCCTGCAACAACCCCACCCGTTGCTTTTCTCCTCCCCCAACCTTCCTGGGCAACCGTGGCAGTGTCTCCCGCATTTGTGTCATGAAGTTATAAAGAATGCAGGAATAAGAAACAGTGACTTGTTGGTGAGATTAAATGAGGGGGAGACAGCCTCCTGCTGCTATGACAGTCCAGGCAGGACATTAAGCGCTGCAGGGGAAAGGAGCCCAGCATCCCGCTGCTATGATAGTCCAGGCAGTACAGAATCTTTCCTTTACACAGGAAAGGGAGGGGGCTGATGGAGCTCAGCCCCCAATTGCTATGATGAGGACGGTTACCAGCCGTTCTGTACCATCTACTGGGAATGACCAGGAATCATTCCTATTTTTACCCAGGCGCCCTCGGCCAGCCTCACCTGAGGCCAGCCAGGACAGTCATATTGTACCGTCTGCCACCAGGGAGGGGAGAAGAGCGGATACTGCTCTTCACTGCTGCAGCATCGCGTCTACCAGCAGCATTCAGTAGACATAAGGTGACATTGAAAAAAGTCAAGAAACGATTTCTTTCATGTGGTGGGGGGAGGGAGTAAATCGACGAGCTATACCCTGAACCATGCCGGACAATACGTTTGAACCTACAGGCACTGCAAGCTCAGCCAAGAATGCAAATACTTTTCGGAGACTGCTGTGGACTGTGGGATAGCTGGAGTCCTCAGTACCCCCTCCCTCCCTCCCTCCATGAGCGTCCATTTGATTCTTTGGCTTTCCATTACGCTTGTCACACAGCACTGTGTAGCCTGGAGATTTTTTTCAAACGCTTTAGCATTTCGTCTTCTGTAATGGAGCTTTGATAGAACAGATTTGTCTCCCCATACAGCGATCAGATCCAGTATCTCCTGTACGGTCCATACTGGAGCTCTTTTTGGATTTGGGACTGCATCGCCACCCTTGCTGATCAGAGCTCCACGCTGGGCAAACAGAAAATGTAATTCAAAAGTTAGCGGGGCTTTTCCTGTTTACCTAGCCAGTGCATCCGAGTTCAGATTGCTGTCCAGAGTGGTCACAGTGGTGCACGGTGGTATACCGCCCGGAGGTCAATACTGTCGATTTGCGGCCACACTAACCCTAATCTGATATGGTAATACCGATTTTAGCGCTACTCCTCTCATTGGGGAGGAGTACGGAAACCGGTTTAAAGAGCCCTTTATATTGCTATAAAGGGCCTCGTAGTGTGGGTAGGTGCACCGTTAAATTGGTTTAATGTTGCTAAAATCCGTTTAAAGGCATAGTGTAGACCAGGCCTTAGTCTCTCTGTGCCTCAGTTACCCATCTGTAAAATGAGGATAATAGTACTTCCCTACCTCACAAGGGTGTGAAGAAGATAAATATGTTAAAAGATTGTGAGGCACTCTGATACTACAGTAATGGGGGCCATATTAGATATAAAAAAAAGATACAGCATACTCCAATAGGCAATATAAAGTGGAGGAAGAGTCCTTGGAGGAGTAATAGGCACTATGAAGACATTTTCATAACACAACAGGAAAGACTGATTGGTAACTTTCTAATACTTTGAGTTCTTCCAAGCAATGAAAGTCCCATTATTCTGAAAGTTTTAAAGTAAACTGGACAATGCACAAGTAAATATTGCAAGGAGTAATCCACAACTGGCAGGATAGAGCATTGATTACCAGTAGCTCTTTTCTATCTTTAATGTCAACATTTTTGATTTCACTGACCTGTCATGAACCCCTATAGTGGCAAGTGACTACGTTCAATATAGTCTCCTTCCTTTGGATAAACATGACTGGTTCTCTGTGTCAATTTCACATGCACAGATAAGGTTTAGGATTTAGGGTGTTATTACAATAAAGTGTGTACACAAAAGCTTGTTTACCAGTGGAGATCAGCAAAAGGCCTAATTAAAAAAACATCAGGCCTGTACTGATTAACAGGGCAGTACATTTGTAATTATGATCTAATCCCATATTAAAAAAAGGGTTTCTCAATAAAGTGTTTCTAGGTTAAAAAAGAAGCAGGATTTATCAGAGATTCTTACTATAATTTTAGCCAGCTGCATTGTGCCTATATTCACCCCATGTTATGGCTAATTTTGCTTTATGATGTTAATTTTCCCCCCTCAAACTCTTTGTTAAGGTCTTCACTGGCAATGGTAACACAACTTGGTGCGTGTGTGCAGGGTCAGGGAGAGCTATAGTCCTAAAAACAATGTGACACTCCACTTTTTGTGCTAGCAAACAAAAAAATATGCCTGCAAACCCTGAGTTCTTAGAACTGATCTAAAATAATAAGAGATATACCAGCTTAAATGTGTTAGCTATTAAATATTTCAGTGATGATTCAAGCCAGAAGTTAAGCCACCACAAAAATGAAATCAATTCCATGGTTTTCTGGTTCGCATTATTGGCTGCTTCCAATGCCATTTAGTCAGTCAAGCTACTAACAGAGTAACTGTACTGTCTTCCACAAGGATAATTTTGGTTTGACTCAAGTTTTTAGATTTTTTTTTTTATAGGAAAAGAGTTCAGCATAAAATTTTTTATGTGAGTAAAACCCAAAGCCTTTCTAGAATGAAAGCCACTAATGCGCCATGCACTTATCTCATACGGAAACAGATATATTGGCTTTCCATAATTTTCAAAAGTACATGTTAAGCTATCCCAACTTTATGGCATCTTAACCAATTAATTATGTAGCTCCTTCTCCTCCTTTAGAGACTTAAAAGCTACATACTTTGCCCAAAAAACTGCTGAGATTTTTTACAATCCTATGTTTTTTTAAAATATAGAAAGTAACTGCAGACATTCTGCATTCCACTTGCAAGAAAGAACATAAGAATGGCCATACTGTGCCAGACCATTGGTCCATCTACCGAGTATCCTATCTTCAGACAGCGGTCCAGGCCAGGTGCTTCAAAGGAAATAAACAGAAGAGGGCAATTTATTGAGTGATCCATCCCATTGCCATGTCCAAGCTTCTGCAACACAGAGGCTAAGAGATACCCAGAGCATGGGGTTGCATCCAATGTTCTCTCTAATTTTTTCCATCCATGTGCGAAATAAATTTTGTTACGTGCAGATATGCACCAAGAGTAGAAACAAAAAACCTAGATATGATTTATATTTTAAGAACTTACCATAAGGATAATTATTCCAGCTAGGACAGGTTAGGCATTTTAGAACTCACTACTCAATTAAATTTACGAGTATGAAAAATAATTATGAAATGCATAGATCAGTCAAAACACAAAAATAACATAAATTGAAAGAATAAAATTAGAGAATATATGTGCATTGCAAAAAGTACCCAGTAGCAGCAGCAATAACAATAATACAAGTATGTGTTGGAAGGTGGGCATGAAAGAGTGAGAGTGTGTGTGTGTGAGAGCGCGAGCGCAAATGAGCGAGAGACATATAGATACACACACACACACGTACGTACGTGTGAGCTGGCTACTGGGGAAGTCTCAGAAACATTGCACTGTCTTCAAAAAAGGCCCTCAGTCACTCATCCTTCATTGCAGGAGCACTGAGTCCTGAATCACAGTGTCCCCTCTCCCCTGCTCTGTGGAGATGGGGGTACTGGGGAAAGGGGGAGGGAGACACCCTGATCATCCCCCACTCCACCCCTGCCCTACACAGCCAGCAAGAGGGTCCTGGGAGCAGCTGCAGGATGGAGCAATGTGCGGGGAGGGGCACCTGAATACACACTGCTGGCTGCATGCACTCTGCTAATCAGTTGGGCAGCATTTGAATCTCTCCTGAGTGGCTGTGCAAAGTGAGCAGTTTACAGGGAACACAGGTTGCATCCCTGATAATCTTGGCTAATAGCCACTGACGGGGCTATGTGCCATGAATTTATCTAGTTCTTTTCTGAATCTTATACTTTTGGCCTTCACAGCATCCCCTGGCAAAGTTCCATAGGTGGAGCAAGAAGGCCTGGCAGGCCAGGTGAAGTGCTCTGAGCTCCCTGACACTGATATGGAGGACCAGATCATCCCACAACCATTGGCCCTGGGTGCTCAGCTCGCCCAGGTGGACTCCCCAGCCAGGGTCCCCAGCCCAGGTCTGAAGCATCAGAGATCAGAGTTAGTGATGGGCACACAAAGAAGACTCCCTGCACCACCAACCACGCGTCAAACCACCAATTCAGGAATGACAGGATGTGATCTGGCATCCTGACCACACACTGTAGATAGTGTCTGTTGGGGGCATAGACTGACACTAGCCACACTTGCAGAGGCCAGTGGTGGAGCTGGACGTAACTGACCACATAGGTACAGGGGCCACGTGGGCCAACAATCGCAAGCAGGTGTAAGCTGTGATGAGGGGGAAATTCCTCAGATGGGAGATCAGGTCCGACATAGCCTGAAAACATGCCTCCAGGATGAAGGCTCTGGCCCACATGGAGTTGAGAGCCACCCCTATGAATTGTGTATGTTGAACCGGCCTTAAAGTAGATTTTTTTTTCTCATTTAAAAAGAGGCCCAGGTCGTGGCAGATGGAACACACCAGATCGAGACTTCTCTGTACTTGGCTCCAAGACCTGCCCTTGATGAGCCAGTGATCAGTGTCTGAGGTAAGTGGCCACCAGCAGCGTACATTTTATAAAAACCCTTAGAGCCAATGAGAGGCTAAAGGAGAGTGCTGTAAAATGGAAATGGGGTTCACTCACTATAAAAACAGAGGAAACGTCTATGACTTTACAATATAGAGATGTGGAAATTGGTACACCACCTTCGACTTGAAGGACACCTGTCTCCTGGATCCAGGGAGGGGATGATGGATGCCAGGGAGACCATGTGAATCTTCAACTTTTTGAGAGATATGTTGAGGCATCATAAATCCAGAATGGGTCTGAGGCCCCTTTTTGCTTTTGGGATTAGGAAATAGCGGGACTAGAACCCCTTTCCCCTTGTGTCCCAAGGGACCTCATCCACCGTCTCCATGTGCAGGAGCTTCTTGACCTCCTGAATGAGGACTTGCTCATGAGAAGGGTCCCTGAAGAGGGATGGGAAGGGGCGGGGGAGGCTGAAAATTGTAGGGTGTAACCATGACACACTCTCTCTAGCACCCAATGGTCTGAGGTGACTTGGGACCAGGCCAAATGGAAGGGACAAAGATAGCTGAGGAAGGAGTGTGATGGATCCTGGAAGGTGACTGGGGTGTTGCTCTTGACCTCATCATCAAAACGAGAGCTTCTGGCCCCTGGAATGTTTTGCGGACTGGGCTGCATGGGTGAGTGGGAAGAAGGAGAAGGATGGTGGCTGAAACTAGCATCTCTGTCCCTTCTGCTTGCAGGTCCCTATCGAGACTGCCAAGGCCTAGGCAGTGGCCGGAACTGCTTCATCATAGGCTATGGTGTACGCATTCCCAGCAAGTGAAGGATGGCCCTGGTGTCCTTCAGCCCATGCAGCCTCACATCCGTGTAGTCTGAAAAAAAAGACTGTTCCCATCAAATGGGAGGTCTTGGATGGGAAGTCTACATTTCCTGGGATGGACCTGCAGTCTGACGCCAGGAGCTGTGCCTCATCACCACCACCAAAGTGACTACTCTCACTGCATAGTCCACCACATCCCATGCTATCTGGAGGGAGCATTTGGCAACCGCAGTGCCCTACTCCACTGGGGTGCCGAATTCTTGGGCGAAACCATGTGGAAGGGACTCCTTGAATTTATGGAGAGAGTCCCATGAGTTAAACTTTAACAGCCAAAGAGGGCCTCATCGTTAGCCACCAGAACTGCAAACTGGCCGTCGAATAAATCTCTCCCCCCAAACAGATCCAACCATTTGGGCTCTTTATTCTTGGGGATCAAACTGGTATGCCCCTGCTTGTCTCTTTCATTGGCCACAGACACCACCAGTGAGCGTGGGGGAGGGTGGGTATAGAGGTCCTCAAACCCCTTGGCTGGAACAAAGTACTTCTTTTCGGCCCTTTTTGAGGTGAGAGTAATGGAGGACGGAGTTTGCCAGAGACCCTTGGCAACCTTAAGGACACCGTTCTGCACCAGTAGCGCGACATGGGTTGGAGTGGAGGCTGACAAAATATTAAACAAGATGTATGTCTGTTGAATCATTTCTTCAACCTCCAGGCCCAAGTTCTCGGTCACCCGACGCAGCGAGGCCTGATGTTCCTTGAAATCGTTCAGCGGGCTTGCCCTCGAGAGTCCCGCAACCACCTCATCTGGGGATGAGGACAATGATTGCATCACGGTGGGGAGGTTCCAGGACATCTTCCCCTGCAGGGGAGGGTGGCTTAAGGGTAGGCGCTGTTCCTTTTGCTTTGACCACCAGGCACGCCTTGTGGACCGAGCCCAGTGCCTTCGGTGATGTCAGCTGCTACTCCAAGGTGGCAGCTGATGAACGGTGAAAAGGAGCCATTGGCATAACCGGCATTCCTCATGCACCTCAATAAAGCCACTGGCCATGCTACCAAGTCAGCGCCGTTGAAGCAGCCTCGGGTGCCTATTCACACCAGTGCAGACTAGGCAAGGGGTCACCGGAGGAATCCCCTTCTGGTGACCACGGTGGAACTGTCAATGACTGGGTCTGCTTGCCGACTGTTGTCACTGGGGACCAATGCCCAGAGCAAGGTGATCAGTACCAGTATCAAGGGGACTGGTGTGTGCGTGGGGGGCGGGGCCGGGACTGGAGACACAACAGAGAGCACTCCCAATATGCAGGCGATTAGGACCTGCACCTAGAGGACAATCTGCAGGAGGATGAGTGGCGTTGGTAGTATGGAGACCGGTGTTTTGCTCTAGGCGATCAGCATCAAGATGGCAGTGATGATCACTGGTGCCACGTTCACCGAGGACGAGTCCCAGAGTGTCTGGGCTGCAACTCTGGTGACCTGTGGTGCAGAGGTGGAGAGCGCTGCTTTGTCTCAGGGGATTGGCAGCACTCCACTGCCCCCTAAGAGATATTAGTGGCTGGCTTGCCCTCTTGGGGAGCCTTTGCCAATTCCTGGGGCACATGCTGTATCAATGCTGTGGGTGGAAGCCTGTACTCTGTTGCCGCTGGGGGAGTCTGTGAAGGCGTTGGTGCTGCCAGGGTTTTTGGTCCCAAGCCACTCTTGGGAGACAGTGGTGGACCTTTCACAAGGCTAAAGGCCCCAGCTGGCGAGGAGCGAGCATGTGGCTCCAGAGTGGCTGGGCAGCCCAAAGTGAGTCCTTTGCCCGATGGCCTATGACGCTTTTGCTCAGTGCCGGGGAGTCATGCTTTTTAGTCTTCTTTTGGGCACCAAGGATGGAGAATGGTGCCAAAATGCAATACAAATAATAGACAGACCTATTTGCATAGCACAACAGACATTGCAGAACAGTAGCTATTGCACACCAGTTCTAAGAGAAAAATGGTTATATATTGAAAAATAAAACACGAAGTACAGGACAAGGTTACTTTAAAATCAGAGAGAAATCTTACACTGAAAATGATTTTATTACTTACCAAACCAGCTATTGGAGTAGACAGACGATTGATCTTCTTAATGATGCCAGGTTTGATCTTGTTAATCAAACTAAAAATAAATGAAAACATTAACCACGATGCTATTATGTAATAACGTTAACATTTTACTCTAAGCATACAAAAAATCAAATGTTTGTGAAAAATTGTTTCTACATATTTCTGATTTAAATTTGAACCTACTAAAACATGATATAAAAAAGTTGATACTCAGCTTTCCAAATATAAAAATCAATCACAAACAATCAAGAGGCAAGACAGCTGAGAATGGCAGACAGAAGGCACAAAAGAAATAAGAAATGCATAGGTAAGGGAAAGAAATGGATTCAGGTTCCTGCGACAAAAGTGGAGATTTTCACCAGAATCTAAGCTCTTTTGTTAAAAAAATGCTTCTGGTTGAGAAGATACCAGTATAATCAGCACAAAGGAAAAAAGGGTTATCACTTAAAAAAAGTGCATCAACATTTCTTTAAGATGTGGTCAAAACTCAATGTTAAATACTCTGAGTATTTAAAGTAAAGTAAAGTTTATGTTTGTCTAAAGGACACACCCAATGGAAGGCTCCATTTTAATACATTATGTCATTCACAATACAAAATAGGCTTCAAGAACCTGATTTACAAAATCAAAGGCAAGCAGTAGCATACTTTTAAGCATGTATGTGCAAGTCAGGTATTCATGCTTACATAGTCAAGCAACTGAGGCAATTACTCCCTCGGAGAATAATTAAGTAACATTTTTATCATAAAGAATGTCACGCAATTGTACTTTATTTAGGATAAAAGTTAAACAAATCATTACGATAGCAAAACATTTCTTTTTTTAAGGGTTGGAATAACGGGGGCGGGGTGGGGGGAGAATGGTTCTCTGGTTTATTCAATATAAAATTCATTAATCCTACAGATCCTAAGGGGGTCTCATCCTGCTGCTGCATTCATTTGGACAGATCACTGCATCTGCACAGAGCACCAGTGATGTCCATACTACGGTGACCAGACAGTAAACGTGAAAAATCGGGAAAGGAGGTTGGGCGGAGGGGAGAATAGGAGCCTATATAAGAAAAAGACCCAAAAATCAGCACTGTCCCTATAAAATCGGGACATCTGGTCACCCTAGTCCAGGGATCTCAGACTCAGATCATGACAATGGCCACATGAGGACTAGTACATTGGCCCAAAGTCCGCATCAATAACACCTTTTCATATAAAGATATAAAAGCCCCCCCGCCTCCGCTCCATCCCTTCCATGAGGCCCCGGCCCAGCCTGCCTCCTCCCACCCTCTCCCTGACCCTATTCCAACCCCTTCCCCAAATCCCCGCTCATCTCGCCTCTTCTCCACCTCCTCCCCTGAGCGCACGGCTCCCTGCTCCTTTCCCTCCCTCCTGGAAAGCGCTAAGCACCGTCAAACAGCTGGAGGTAGGCAGAAGAGTGGGGATGTGGCACACGGGAGGGAGGGGGTGAGAGGAGCTTGGCAGCCACAGGAAATAACTCCACCAGCCACATGTGGCCCACGGGCCATGTTTTTGAGACCCCTGCTCTAGTCCATATATGTGCATCCCACAGAACTAAAGATGCAGTTGCAGAATCAAGGTCTTAAAACTACTTGCTCTGCACAGATTACTTGCCCCTGCAGTATAGATTTCATAGAAACCTATTAAATTCCAGTAATGAGATGGAAAAGGTAGGAAGAAAGATAAAATTCCACCTGATTTGCTGGAAGGGAAAGTAAGGCTCCAGGACTATGGGTATTAATATATCAACATTTCAATAAGTAGTCACTAAAAATAGGAGTATTTGAAGATTTACAGTAAAAAAACCTATTGGGTGGGTTTTCAAAGTATTATTTAGCTTTTGCATACAACATTTTCATTTGTCTATATTTTTGGTGCAGGTGGTTTAGAACATGGGATGGTCTACAAGAAGTATGACTTAAATGAAGTTACCTTTCTGGACTACCCACAAAAAAATTCAACGTGTTACAATGAGAATTCAGTCTTCTTTACCTCAACAATTGCAGCAGAGCCACTCAAACAGCTTACTAGTCTAGTATTTAGTTTATCATTATAATTTTTGTCCCCTATTATATCACAGGGGAAATACTGTAGTTGGAAAATTTTGCCCATTTTATTTATGAAACCACCTTTCCTTCTACCTCTGAATATATTAAATTGAGATAACTTTAAAATTATCTATAAATCTTAAATGCAGACTGGAACAAGTTAGTGCAATGTAACTACATTTTCAGAAAGCATTTTTTTTAAAAAGAAAGTTATATGCTAAGTCAACCTGCTCAGCAGAATTAATTTTGAGATATATTTTACTGCATACGGCTATTAATGTGAGTTAAATTAAGCCGATCAGCTTCAGAAGAGAGCTGCCATATGCCAAGTGCAAGTTAGTCTTCCATTCTTTTGCCAAACATATGACAACAATGACCACACTGCACCTTTAAGTGGGTGGTGGGACATTGTTTGGCTTGCAGGGGGAAAGGGAATAGCTCTTTACAGGCTGAGTGAGCGAGGCTCAGAAGCTGCTGCAAAAGGGAGAGTGGGTCATAGCAGTGATGCTGACTCATCCCCAGGAACCAGAATCAGAGACTTTAAGGTCAGAAGGGACCATTATGATCATCTAGTCTGACCTCCTGCAGAACGCAGGCCACAGAATCTGACCCACCTACTCCTCTATCAAACCTATATATCTGAGCCATTGAAGTCCTCAAATCATGGTTTAAAGACTTCAAGGTGCAGAAAATCTTTCAACAAGTGACCCGTGCCCCACAAAGGGTACCCGTGCTCCTCACCTCAAAAAAGATATTGTAGCACTAGAAAAGGTTCAGAAAAGGGCAACTAAAATGTTTAGGGGTTTGGAGAGGGTCCCATACGAGGAAAGATTAAAGAGGCTAGAACTCTTCAGCTTGGAAAAGAGGAGACTATGGGGGGATATGATAGAGGTATATAAAATCATGAGTGATGTTGCGAAAGTGGATAAGGAAAAGTTATTTACTTATTCCCATAATACAAGAACTAGGGGTCACCAAATGAAATTAATAGGTAGCAGGTTTAAAACAAATAAAAGGAAGTTCTTCTTCACGCAGCGCACAGTCAACTTGTGGAGCTCCTTACCTGAGGAGGTTGTGAAGGCTAGGACTATGACAATGTTTAAAAGGGAACTGGATAAATTCATGGTGGCTAAGTCCATAAATGGCTATTAGCCAGGATGGGTAAAGAATGCTGTCTCTAGCCTCTGTTCATCAAAGGATGGAGATGGATGGCAGGAGAGAGATCACTTGATAATTGCCTGTTAGGTTCACTCCCTCTGGGGCACCTTGCACTGGCCACTGTCGGTAGACAGATACTGGGCTAGATGGACCTTTGGTCTGACCCAGTACGGCCGTTCTTATGTTATGTTATGTAATGTAAAGGACTAGGGAGTTCAAAAGGGTCAAGCCCAGTGGGAGAAGCCCCTTTTCCCCAGACCAGGTGGAGTAGCACTCACCTTCCCCGTCCTTAAGGTGGCAAAAATTACAAGGTTTGGTGAGGACCTGCTGTGGGCATTACACTACCTCAGGGATCAGCAACCTTGGGCATGCAGCCTGGCAGGGTAAGCACCCTGGTGGGCCAGGCTGGTTTGTTTACCTGCTGCATCCACACGTTTGGCCGATCACGGCTCCTACTGGCCATGGTTCGCCATCCCAGGCCACTGGGGGCTGTGGGAAGCAGCGTGTATTAAATGAACATGGAGTTACCTGCACTATACAATTTTATCTGCCGGGTAGTCCCAGACATCTAATAATAAAGTTGTGACCACATTAAAACCATATCAAGTGTCTCCTAACCTTCTTTCGGTATATCTGGATAATGAAGCTAGCAGAGGTTTTTTAAAAAAATACCCGTTCAGAGTTCTAACCCTGAAAGAAACATTTTAGCTTTATTTTTAAAAAACTCATACCTAGTTTTTGAATCCACACTTCTCTCCCACTATATTTACAAGACTCCATCTAACTGTTCAGTTTGTTTTTTAAAACAAACTTTTCCAATTCATGATAATTTTGAACTAATTGGTTGTTACTGCAATGTAAGAAGTACATTTTAAAAAGATATAAGCCAAGTATTTTATTGCATCAGCACTTAGAATCCAAGAATATCAGGGCTGGAAGGGACCTCAGGAGGTCATCTAGCCCAATCACCTGCTCAGAGCAGGACCAATCCCCAACTAAATCATCCCAGCCAGAGTTTTGTCAAGCCTGACCTTAAAAACTCTAAGGAAGGAGATTCCACCACCTTCCTAGGTAACCCATTTCAGTGCTTCACCATCATCCTAGTTAAAAAGTTTTTCCTCATATCCAACCTCAACCTCCCCCAGCAACTTGAGACCATTACTCCTTGTTCTGTCATCAGGTACCACTGAGGACAGTCAAGATCCATCCTCTCTAGAACCCCTTTTCAGGTAGTTGAAAGCAGCTATCAAATCCCCCCATATTATTCGCTTCTGCAGATTAAACAAGCCCAGTTCTCTCAGCCTCTCCTCATAAATCATGTGCTCCAGCCCCCTAATCTTTTTTGTTGCTCTCTGCTGGACTCTTTACAATTCTTCCACCTCCTTCTTGTAGTGTGGGGCCCAAAACCGGACACAGTACTCCAGATGAGGCCTCACCAATGCCGAATAGAGGGGAATGATCATGTCGCTTGATCTGCTGGTAATGCTCCTACTTACACAGCCCAAAATGCCACTAGCCTTCTTGGCAACAAGGGCACACTGTCGATCCTATCCAGCTTCTCGTCCACTGTAACCACTAGGTCCTTTTCTGAAGAACTGCTGCCTAGCCACTCGGTCCCTAGTCCATAGCAGTGCATGGGATTCTTCTGTCCTAAATGCAGGACTCTGCACTTGTCCTTGTTGAACCTCATCAGATTTCTTTTGGCCCAATC
Source organism: Gopherus flavomarginatus (assembly GCF_025201925.1). Taxonomy (NCBI): domain Eukaryota; kingdom Metazoa; phylum Chordata; order Testudines; family Testudinidae; genus Gopherus; species Gopherus flavomarginatus. The sequence goes on from NC_066617.1 coordinate 291,401,352, forward strand.
CTCTAATTTGTCTAGGTCCCTCTGTATCCTATCCCTATCCTTCAGCATATCTACAACTCCTCCCAGTTTAGTGTCATCTGCAAACTTGCTGAGAGTTCAGTCCATGCCATTCTCCAGATCATTAAAGAAGATATTGAACAAAACCGGCCCCAGGACCAACCCTTGGGGCACTCCGCTTGATACCAGCTGCCAACTAGACAGAGCCATTGATCACTACCCACTGAGCCTGACGATCTAGCCAGTTTTCTATCCACTTATAGTCCATTCATCCAGCCCATACTTCCTTAACTTGCTGGCAAGAATACTGTGAGAGACCATATCAGAAGCTTTGCTAAAGTCAATGAATGACACGTCCACTGCTTTCCCCTCATCCACAGAGCCAGTTATCTCATCATAGAAGGCAATTAGGTTAGTCAGGCATGACTTGCCTTTGGTGAATCCAGGCTGATTGTTCCTGATCACTTTCCTCTCCTCGAAGTGCTTCAAAATTGATTCCTTGAGGACCTGCTCCATGATTTTTCTCATTTGTTCTACTGCAGGTGTTCTCAACCTTTTTCTTTCTGAGCCCCTCACCAACATAAAAAAAAAAAAAAAAAAGGCCACAGCCCACCTTTGCCACAACTGATTTTCTGCATATAAAAGCCAGGACCTGTGTTGGGGGTGGGGGGAGAGCAATCAGGACAATTGCCTGGGGCCTCACACCACAGGGTTCCCCATGAAACTAAGTTGCTTAGGCTTCGGCTTCAGGGCCAGGTGGCAGGGCTCATGGCCCTCAGCTTCAGCTCCGCACAGTGGGGCTTTGGCTTTTTTCCCTGAGCTCCCGCAAGGCTAACTTGCTTGGCGGACCCCCTGAAACCTGCTTGCAACACCCCCCCAGGGGGCCCTGGACCCCTGGTTGAGAACCACTGTTCTACTCAACATCTGATTGAAGCAGCATGAGGAAATGATAAGTTCTCCATCTCTATAGCAGTTTTAACTTTTAAGACATCATAATTCATTGTTCCCTTTGCTGCTCAACTGCTATATCCCACAGGGGAAGATGGAGGAAGCAGCCAGAAAAATAGGATGGGAAGGAGAAGTGAGTGGAAGAAATCAAACAATCGATCAATAAATAAAGAGAATGTAGAGAGATGACAACAAATAAAGACAAATGAGAGAAATACGGAACAAGCTGCACCATTTCTGCACTTTTCATAATCACTGTTTATAGTATGTACAGACAGAAACTTAAAGGCTTGTAAATAAATATTTTTGCAGCCCATGTAAACTAGTATTCCCCCATGCTAACTCATCTAAAAATAATTTGGAGACACAGACAAAAAGTGCTATTTATTTTTTTATAAAAATATTCTACTAGGAATTCCTGTGCTCCCACCTAGATATTTCCTAGTGTTGTTGGCATTCTGATGACTTTCACTCCTGCCCTGCCCTAAAATCTTAGCAGATTAATGCTGCTTGCAGTCTTGGGATCCTGCACAGATGGAGTTTAAAAAAAAAATTCAGAGACAAGATGGAAGTTCTATTACTCTGACTCACTAGCAGGGCAAGTCCTATTAGCTCCATGCCAGTAACTTGTGAGTGGTTGGAATGTTTCTAGAGTAAACTAGGGACAGTGAGCAATCATAGAAATAGTCAACCTGATGATGCAGTTATTTAAGTCAACAATGGAGTGAAGAAAGAAGGAAAAAATTATACCACATCTTACGTGTAAATGGTTCATTTGAACCAAAACTATTCATTTTGATTTAGAGTGCTTTAACATTTTTAAAATTTTCAAAGATAAATGTGAAGAGAATTTTGAAACAAAAAAATCAAAATGTTTAGACTTTCTTGGAATTCTGGTGGTAGGGTGTTTGGTTGGTTTTCTTAAATACGAACAATTTGGCAGAAACAAGGATTCACAAACTATTTTGGTGTTTCTGAATCAGCATTTTTTGCTGAAAAAAATTTGAATGAAAAATTTCACCCAGCTCTAATAACAAATACCAATTGGAGAATATTACTTTCTCCCTCATCAGCTCTCATCTTCAATAGTGTGGTCTGAGACTGACAAGTAGTATATTTAATCTGATTTGTTCTGACAGATATTGTTTGCAACCAAAGAAACATCAGTTGAACAAGATATTTAAGAGAGAAAACTGGCCAATTTTCTCTTCATTAGTGAATAGGTGATATATTTAAGCTGTACGGTTTTTACATTTATAGAGTACATTTTCCATACTTACTCGCACAACAAGACTCCATTTTCCAAAGCGGCTCGAAAATCTTTGGTTCCAAAACTTTTCCCGGTGACTGCCTATAAAGAAAACAACAGTGTTAACTTGTCTTTTAAAAATAAATTACAGCCGGGCTAGCAACAGATTGATAAGTAGTGTTACGAGACTCAGGACTTCACAGTCAGAAAGAGTTCTTTGGAAGTAATATCATTAAAAACAAATGAACAAACTTGCATTCCTTTGACTTTTATGCCTCATAAGAAGAGTTTACAGTTAACCATATCAGTAAATCCATCTCCTTCAGCATGAACCAATCATCAACTACACACTGGGAATAGCTACCATTATTTTCTAATGTAAACCATTACTGCAAAGTGTGCAAAGCATGGTAAATTTGAAACAGAAGAACTAAACAAGTTCCATGTTTCCGAGCTATTTTCACAGTTTGCATATACACACTTCTCTTTACAATATAGCTGAAAAACCCTTTCTAGAAAGTTCTGCACTGTACTATGTATAGTAGTTTTAGAGAAGTTAAGGCTTGCAAACAACTTTTGACTTATTCTATCCAGCCTTTACCCAATATATCCAAACTGACACCTATTTCTAGGGTGAGAAATGAATCTTTACTGATGTAACTTTTTTAAAAAAAATTAAAGGTGGGGAAACAGAAGGTACGTAAACTAAAGGGGAAATGGAAATTATATATATAAGCAAGCTTTTAAGGACCTGACCCTGCAACAATAAATGTGCACAACAAGTAAGTAAAAAGAACAGGAGTACTTGTGGCACCTCAGAGACTAACAAATGTATTTGAGCATAAGCTTTCGTGGGTTACAGCCCACTTCTTCGGATGCATAGAATGGAACATATATTGAGGAGATATATATACACATACAGAAAGCATCACATATCTCCCCTCAATATATGTTCCATTCTATGCATCCGAAGAAGTGGGCTGTAACCCATGAAAGCTTATGCTCAAATACATTTGTTAGTCTCTGAGGTGCCACAAGTACTCCTGTTCTTTTTGCAGATACAGACTAACACGGCTGCTACTCTGAGACATGTAAGTAGTTCCACTATCTTCAAATCATTATTCCTACATAACCAAATAATTTACATTAAAAAACTTTCAGAAAAGTTAAGTTTTAAAATTATTTGTAAACTCCTATGTAATTATTTCCAAATGGTTATTGAGACCAAAAAAAACAGATCAAATATAATGAGTACATTATGAAGCTCTTCCGGTTTGTTTGGTAGGGTGTCATGTGTTATTCCAGAATTTAACAACAAATATTCAAGCAGGAAGACAGACAGAGTGTGTTCATTTCTAGATAAGAAACTTCAAAATTCAGAAAACAATCTTGTAACAAAAATAGTGAAACTGGTTCTTCTAGATAGTGTGTCATTTTCCTGTTAAAAAATGGTTTGAGTGTGTACTTGTGTTTGAGACTCATATCAACTTATAGCTGATCAGTTAGTGACATTAAGAGATACTAAAGTTTACCCATTAACATATCTGAAAGCAAGTTCAAGTAGTAGCACCCGCCCTGCCCCTCCCCAAACATTCTTAGGCATTTGGGATACACTTAACCTTATTTTAGTACTTTGTTCTCTTTCAACCTGTTTTGAGAATGCTTGGTGGAGATTTTGTAGATGTTGGTCTCTGTCTGAGGGGTTAGAGCAGATGCGGTTGTACCTCAGTGCTTGGCTGTAGACAATGGATCGTGTGATGTGCCCGGGATGGAAGCTGGAGGCATGAAGGTAGGCATAGCGGTCGGTAGGTTTTCAGTATAGGGTGGTGGTAATGTGACCATCACTTATTTGCACCGTGGTGTTTAGGAAGTGGGCCTCCCATGTCGATTGGTCCAGGCTGAGGTTGACGGTGGGGTGGAAGCTGTTGAAATCATGGTGGAATTTTTCCAGAGTCTCCTTCCCATGGGTCCAGATGATGAAGATGTCATCAATGTAGCGTAGGAGACCTGTTCGACTACTAAAGGGAGGCCGCCAGACAACTCTCCAATACCAAATTCTAAAGGCCACTTCCCTCAGATCCCACTGAGGAATACACTAAGAAACTGCACCATCTACTCAGAACATTCCCTACACTAACACCGGAACAAATCAACATACCCTTAGAGCCCCGACCAGGGTTATTCTATCTACTACTCAAGATTCACAAACCCAGAAATCCTGGATGCCCCATCATCTCGGCCATTGGCACTCTTACTGAAGGACTGGCTGGATATGTGGACTCTCTACTCAGACCCTATGCCACCAGCACTCCCAGCTATCTCTGTGACACCACTGATTTCCTGAGGAAACTACAATGCATTGGTGACCTTCCAGAAAACACCATCCTAGCCACCATGGATGTAGAGGTTCTCTACACAAACATCCCGCACACAGATGGAATACAAGCTGTCAGGAACAGTATCCCTGATGATGCCACGGCACAACTGGCTGCTGAGCTCTGTGCCTTTATACTCACACACAACTATTTTAAATTTGATGACAATATATATCTCCAGATCAGTGGCAACGCTATGGGCACCCGCATGGCCCCACAATATGCCAATATTTTTATGGCCGACCTGGAACAACGCTTCCTCAGCTCTCGTCCACTCACGCCCCTTCTCTACCTATGCTACATTGATGACATCTTCATCATCTGGACCCATGGGAAGGAGACTCTGGAAAAATTCCACCATGATTTCAACAGCTTCCACCCCACCGTCAACCTCAGCCTGGATCAATCTACACGGGAGGTCCACTTCCTGGACACCACGGTGCAAATAAGTGATGGTCACATTACCACCATTCTATACCGAAAACCTACCAACCGCTATGCCTACCGTCATGCCTCCAGCTTCCATCCCGGGCACATCACACGATCCATTGTCTACAGCCAAGCACTGAGGTACAACCGCATCTGCTCTAACCCCTCAGACAGAGACCAACACCTACAAAATCTCCACCAAGCATTCTCAAAACTACAATATCCGCACGAGGAAATAAGGAAACAGATCAACAGAGCCAGACGTGTACCCAGAAGCCTCCTACTGCAAGACAAACCCAAGAAAGAAGCCAACAGGACTCCACTGGCCATCACATACAGTCCCCAGCTAAAACCCCTCCAATGCATCATCAGGGATCTACAACCCATCCTGGACAATGATCCCACACTTTCACAGGCCTTGGGTGGCAGGCCAGTTCTCGCCCACAGACAACCTGCCAACTTGAAGCATATTCTCACCAGGAACTGCACACCGCACCATAGGAACTCTAGCTCAGGAACCAATCCATGCAACAAACCTCGACGCCAACTCTGCCCACATATCTACACCAGCGACACCATCACAGGACCTAACCAGATCAGCCACACCATCACCGGTTCATTCACCCGCACGTCCACCAATGTAATATACGCCATCATATGCCAGCAATGTCCCTCTGCTATGTACACAGCCAAACTGGACAGTCTCTATGGAAAAGGATAAATGGACACAAATCAGATATTAGGAATGGCAATATACAAAAACCTGTAGGAGAACACTTCAACCTCCCTGGCCACACTATAGCAGACCTTCAGGTGGCCATCCCGCAGCAAAAAAACTTCAGCACTAGACTTCAAAGAGAAACTGCTGAGCTTCAGTTCATCTGCAAATTTGACACCATCAGTTCAGGATTAAACAGAGACTGTGAATGGCTTGCCAACTACAAAACCAGTTTCTCCTCCCTTGGTTTTCACACCTCAACTGCTAGAACAGGGCCTCATCCTCCCTGATTGAACTAATCTCATTATCTCTAGCTTGCTTGCATATATATACCTGCCCCTGGAAATTTCCACTACATGCATCTGACAAAGTGGGTATTCACCCAGATAGCTCATGCTCCAAAAGGTCTGTTAGTCTATAAGGTGCCACAGAATTCTTTGCTGCTTTTACTCATCTAGTTAATTACTGAGTAAAATACCTAGGGGACAAATTTTATCCTCACTTGGTCTGCTACTCCTATGATGTACATCCTTAACATCAAGGCAGAATTTGAATTTCAATATGGACAGTTTATTCATAAAGCCACAATTGGAACTGTAAATGTGATATTTCTTCTAGTCAACAGCAAAGTGGCTACATTTGGTGCGTCACTAAGCTGCAATGGCTTATTTACCTATAACCCACAAACCAAGCACATCCAAATGTCAAAATTTGCTTGGAATTTCAAACTTCCTAATTGAAAATCTCATCTGCAATTAGGGTGACCATGTGTCCAGTTTTCAAAAAGGGACCCTAGCATCTCCGGTCAGCACCACCAACCAGGATGTTAAAGGTCTGACTGGTGGTGCTGAGGGCCTAAGGCAGGCTAGTCCCTACCTGTCCTGGTTGGCACCGTGCTGCACCCCGAAAGCAGCCAGCAGGTCCAGGTCTTAGGCAGGGGGGTCACAGTGCTCCGCATGCTGCCCCCATCCCGAGCACTGACTCCGCACTCCCATTGGCACCACACAAATACCTGCGGGCAAAAGCAGTGTTTGGAGCCCCATGGCCCCACTGCCTAGTACTCACTTAATATTTTTTATTTCAAATATTTGCACTGTAAAAATGATAAATAAAAGAAATAGTACATAAGAACTATGTTCTGACCCAACCGTGTATGGGTCAGAACAAACGTCCATCCAGCCCAGTATCCTGTCTACCGACAGTGGCCAATCCCAGGTGCCCCAAAGGGAGTGAACCTAACAGGCAATGATTAAGTGATCTCTCTCCTGCCATCCATGTCCACCCTATGACAAACCGAGGCTAGGGACACCATTCCTTACCCATCCTGGCTAATAGCCAATAATGGACTTAACCTCAATGAATTTATGTAGTTCTCTTTTAAACCCTGTTATAGTCCTAGCCTTCACAACTTCCTCAGGCAAGGCGTTCTACAAGTTGACTGTGCATGTGTGAAGAACAACTTCCTTTTATTTGTTTTAAACCTGCTGCCTATTAATTTCAATTCACCTTATACAAGTACTGCAGTGCAATCTCTCTCTCATGAAAGTGCAACTTACATATGTAGGTTGTGTTACATAACTGCACTCAAAAACAAAACAATGTAAAACGTTAGAACCTACAAGTCCACACAGTTCTACTTATTGTTCAGCCAATGCTAAGATAAACAATTTTGTTTACATTTATGGGAGATAATGGTGCCTACTTCTTATTTAAAATATCATCTGAAAGTGAGAATAGGCGTTAGTGTGACACTCTTGTAGCTGGTGTCACCAGATATTTACATGCCAGATGCGCTAAAGATTTTTATGCCTCCTCATGCTTCAGCCATCATTCCAGAGGACATGGTTCCATGCTGATACTCGTTAAAAAAATAATGGGTTAATTAAATTAGTGACTGAACTCCTTGGGGGAGAATTGTATGTCTCCTGCTGTGTTTTACCCACATTCTCCCATACATTTCATGTTACAGCAGTCTTGGATGATGACCTAGCACATGTTCATTTTAAGAAAAAACTTTCACTGCAGATTTGACAAAATGCAAAGAAGATACCAATGTGAAATTTCTAAAGACAGCTACAGCACTCGACCCAAGAGTTAAGACTCTGAAATGCCTTCCAAAATCTGAGAGGGATGAAGTGTGGAGCATGCTTTCAGAAGTCTTAAAAGAGCAACACTCTGATGCGGAAACTGCAGAATCCAAACCACCAAAAAAAGAAAATCAGCCTTCTGGTGGTGGCATCTGCTCAAATGATGAAAATGAACAATGAGTTGGTCCACACTGCTTTGGATTATTATCAAGCAGAACCCGTCATCAGCATGGACACATGTCCTCTAGAATGGTGGCTGAAACATCAAGGGACATATGAATCTTTAGTGCTTCTGGCATGTAAATATCTTGTGACACTGGCTACAACAGTGCCATGCAAATATCTGTTCTCACTTTCAGGTGACACTGTAAACAAGAAGTGGGCAGCATTATCTTCTGCAAATTGTAACCAACCTTGTTTGGTCTGAGCGATTGACTGAACAAGAAGTAGGACTGAGTGGACTTGTAGGCTCTGAAGTTTTACATTGTTTTATTTTTGAGTGCAGGGGTTTTTTGGTACACAAGTCTACATTTGTAAGTTCAACTTTCATGATAAAGAGATTGCACTACAGTACTTGTATGAGGTGAACTGAAAAATACTCTCGTGTATACAGTGCAAATATTTTTAATAATATAAAGTGAGCACTGTATACGTTGTATTCTGAGTTGTAATTGCAATCAATATATTTGAAAATGTAGAAAACATCCAAAATATTTAAATAAGTAGCATTCTATCATTGCTTACAGTGCAATTAAATTTTTAATCGCTTGACAGACCTAGTAGCTACATGAAAGAAAGCTGCACCCACACTGCACTGTGTAGCTACACATGTCAGTGAAAGACACTGGCAGAGGAGAGGCAGCTAGAAAAGGCTTCAGCAGCTCCCTGCTGCAAGCAAGGCTCCAGCAACAAGGAGCTGGCAGAGTCTTTCCTCTCTGCTTCCTCCCTGTCAGAGCGTTTCCTCTCTGGATGAGTCTCTTCCTGTGGGAGGGAAAAGACTTCAACAGCAGGGAGGCAGTGGGACATTACCCCGCTAGAAATAGTACTGTAAACAGGTAGTCACAGCTTGGGTGAGTAGAGAGCACGTAGGGTATGTACTCGCATACATATCCACATTTTTAAGGCATGTCTTTATGCCACCTGCCTAAGGCATACCTAGGGTGACCAGATGTCCCCATTTTATAGGGACAGTCCCAATTTTTGGGTCTCTCTCTTATATAGGCTCCTATTATCCCCCAACCCCATCCCTATTTTTCACATTTGCTGTCTGGTCACCCTAGGCATGCCCCACCAGCTACACTGCTGCTATTTATATCCATGTTAGGGGGCTACGTGGGTATGAACTCTACATGCCACCAAAAGAAGCATGCAGCGTAGAGACACCCACGGAAAAGTTTTAAAGAGGGACTTCAAGGGTGACGACGAAGTCGATTTGTGGATATCTATGGGGAGCTCTTCCTATGCATAAGAGATAGGGGTGCCAACTTCCTAATCACACAAAACCAAACACACCTGCCTTGCCCCCACCCTGTCTCCGAGGCCCCACTCCCATTCACTTGGTCACTCACTCTCCCTAATCCTCATTCATTTTCACAGGGCTGGGGTAGGGGTGCGGGAGTGGGTGAGGGCTCTGGCTGGGGGTGCAGGTTTGAAGGTGGGCCCTGGGGATGAGGAGCTTGGGGTACAGGAGGGGGCTGCTGGGCCAGCACAGCAACTGGTGAGGAATTTTTTCTGGAGGCAGGGAGAAGCTGGAAGTAGGGGAGTAACCCCTGTGACCACCCCCCACATAACCCTACCCCAAGCCCGGGACCCTCACACTCTCCCCACCCCATCCCTTCCTGCCTTATCTGGGGATGATGTGTCTGACCTGGCTGGAGCTGCTCCAGCAGGCTGGGCAGCATGGCTGCAGCCTGCTCTGGAGGGCCAGGCCCAGCGGCGCAGCCACAGCATCTTCCAGCAGGCTGGATCGGGCAGCATGGCCATAGCCAGCTCTGGAGGGTGGGGCCAAGTGGCACGTCTACAGCCTGCCAGCCCTGGAGCTGCAGCTGCTTCGGAGGCTGGGGGGAGAGCAGCGTGGCCAGAAGTGGATAGACTCTGGCCCCGCCTCTTCCCTTCTGTCTCTGCCGACTGTACTGCCTCTCCTTGCTCCCTCTGTTGGGGGGAGGGGCTGTGTCCCACCTCTCCCTCTCTATACCTGTTCATAAACCAACCCCCTTCTCTGGTGCTTCCCTTTTTTACTAAAAAATTCAGCTTATGAATGAGTATATATGGTATTCCTATTTGTCACGTGAGAAGTGACCCGTGCCTATGCAAATTCACCCCATAAAAGAGCAATAGCAGTAGATGTCCTTGTTGGAGAGAATATTTAAAACCTGAAATTATGAGGGCATAATCCATCCAAATTTTGCTTTTATGATATTACTCAGACCCCGCCTCCCCAATGGAATTATATCCCAAGAGATCAGATTTTCCTATTTATTCTATAAACATTACATAGCTTCTGCTTCTTGAGATTGAGATAGGAATCCAGTTCAAAAGTAGCCACTCTATTTGAATGAAATTTATTCAAACATTAAATTATTCTTACACCTCTCTGCAACTAACTTTTTTTTAAAATGAAGCATTGTCTTATTTTATAAACCATTTATTATTGCAGAAAATTAATGTTAGATTGGTAAATTGAAAGTTTCAAGTAGAGTTGAACTACCTGATTTTTCATTTTCTGGCCAAGGTGAAAAAATCTGGGGGGAGGGTGGCGGGGAGTAATTCAGGTCAAGCTAAAAACGAGAAAAAAATTAATGTCTGGCCAAAATGAAAAAGCAAAAAAACCCTCTTGGTTTAACAAGATATTTTGTTGAACACGAAGTGAGAATTTCTTGTTAATTTTCAGGTGTTTTTTTACCCTTCTTTGTTCTTTAAACAAAACCAAACAAAATATTGTTTTAAAACAAAAAGCCTGAACGTTTCTTTTTTTAAAAGTCAAAACAAAAACATTTAAAAACTTTTTTTTTAAATATTCCTTTTTTAAAATCTGAAACAATTCACCAATTTCAACCCAAATTCACAAATATTTTCAGCCCCAAACTGCATTTTTTGGTAAATAAACTGTTCATCCCAAAACACCTACCCACTCTAAGCACAAATTAGCAAACCTACTTACTCAATACTGGTTATTTCTGATTGGCATTGTAAGAGAGGGGAGTTAAAAAAAATGAAGAAAACCCACCATTTACGACCTTAACTGGTAGTATTACCAGTTGCAAAGAGTTCAGCTGAAAATCGTGCCAAACACAACATCTTGAGTAGTTAAGACCATCCCATAAATGCAACAAGAAATTCAATTTAAGAAACAGGAAAAACATTTGGCTTCCTGAGGCTGATCTCATTAGAGTGACACATTCCACTCAAGTGGAAGTGATGATACACTAAAGGGTACATTTTATTTGCCACAGGAGGAAAATTCAACTCACGTGAAGAATACATATTACACAGAATCTGGTTTCCCAGAAACACAAATAATTGAGATAACAGAAATTAGGGTGTGACTCAAGACATTCCAATTTCATTATTTGTGTAGCTTTTAGCATTTACTTAAGTACATTTTAATTTAGCATAGCCAAAAGGGAATAGACATTTTCACCATAATCATAGCACGTAAGTGCACAAGTGTTATCCTTTCAAATCATAATTTGAAAAGCTTCCAACAATCCTGTAAATACAAATACATTCAAAGCTGCCATTTTCACACTTTCATTCCCACTCTCAGCCAATACACGCAAACACACTGAGCTGAAGTTGGAATGTGGGTAAGAATTGCTCCAGAAGAGGCAACAATTTGTATGCTAAGTCCCAGACAGAAGCAAAACACAGGAAGAGCACGTTTACCAAGTACCTAACTTTGAGAGTCTATAGGAAACAGTTCAGAACTACATTATCTAAAAATTCAATAAATAACATTTTAGATCACTGCATTGATTCACTAGAAGTGCTATTTTTGTGCTATTTTAGTAGCCCATCCCAGCATTAGATGCATACAATTAGTCTCTTGGCTACAACATTGCTAAGGATTGGCAACATTTTTAAACACACAGAGAATTAACATCACATTGATCATTCCTCAAGCTGCATTTTCTATTTTAATAACCATTGTGTGGGATGATACGTCTATCTTCACAAATTATAGTTTACTATGGATGGGGTAATATAGATCTGCCATTATATGTTTACAAGGTTCAATTTCCTAGCTACAGCCCTACCCACTATTGTTTAAACTTGCTATGTGTGTTTCATAATAGGGTAGAGTTTCACTGTGAGTAGTACATCGTCACATGGTACATCTCAGATATGAATAGAATGAAAACAAATTTGTAAATAGCCCATAACAAAATCGTGACTCACTAAATTCTGTCTGATTGCCATAACTCACCTTGTCAGCTCAAGATATGTATTAATGGGATGCTGACAATTTGAAATCTACCATTGTTGTTATATAGCTGTGTTGGTCCCAGAATATAACACTCACAAGGTAGGTGAGGTAATGTATTTTATTAGACCAACTTCTGCTGGTGAAAGAGACAAAAATACGAGCTTCACAAAGCTCTAGTCAGTTTACACAGTGAACTAAAAGTAATTTCAGATACCACACCTGCCTGAGTCCCCTGGACTACTTTGGGATTTTTGTCATCACTTTAACATTTGTCTTCCATGCAGAAACAAGAAAATGTCACTAATTATAACAAGGGAAACAGTGACAGCACTTTTGTTACTGTTGGTTTAAATGAAAAGGAGAAAAAAGGAAATACTGAATTACACTTTCAATTATAGTAAGATTAGGTTACTTGCAAAACTAATACATATAAAGTTTATATGCAGAACTGTGATTTTAAAATTTGAGCACCTCTAAGGTTATGCCTACATTCCACACCTCTTACAGTGGCATGTAGGGTATGTGTAGTTATATGCCACAGTGAAAAACAAGCTATGCCCACACTGCTGTGCATAGCAACACATATCAGTGCAAGGGTCTAGCCTAAGCAGTGCCTCACTGTTCACACTGCTATTTATAGCTATGCTGAGAGTTGGGGGGAGGATGTAGTGTATGTACTCTATACACTGCTGAAAGGGGTGTGCAGTGTAGACATACCTTAAGACGGAAGAGGCTTGTGCAAACTGCCATCAACCTCTTGCGACACAGACAATGAAAGATTGGACTTAAAGTTTATGCAGTAAACAAATGTTCATTCCATACCAGAACATGTGTGTTCTAACTGAAGTTGCAATATAAACTTTCAATACATAACTGATACAGTTTAATTTATAAATTTTGTGTAATAACTCAGCAGGCCCAGATGATATTCACACAGGAGTTCTGAAGGAACTTAGATGTGAAATTGCAGAACTACTAACTGTGGTATGTAACACATCACTTAAATCAGCCTCTGAATGAGATGACTGGATGGTAACCAATATAATGCCTTTTTTTTCCTCTCTCTCTTTTTTTTTTTTTTAAAAAGGCTCCAGGGGTGATCCTGGCAATTATAGGCCTGTAAGCCTAATGTGAGTACCAGACAAATATGTTAGGGAAGAGAGTCAACAGTGCTTTTGTAAAGGGAAAATCATGCCTCAACAATCTATTCGAATCCTTGTGGGTGTCAACAGGCATGTGGATAAAGATGATTCAGCTGATGTAGTGTGCTTGGACTTACAGAAAGTCTTTGACTAGGTCCATCACCAAAGATTTTTAAGCAAAGTAAGCTGTCATGGGATAAAAGGGAAGGTCCTCTCATGGATCAGTAGCTGGTTACTCTCATGGATCAGTAGCTGGTTACAGGTAGGAAACAAAGCATAGGAATAAATGGTCAGTTTTCACAAGGAAAGAGGTAAACAGCAAGGTCCCTCCAGGATCTGTACTGGAACCTGTGCTGTTCAACCTATTCGTAAATGATCTAATAAAGGGGGTAAACAATGAGGTGGAAAAGTTCAAACAAGATACTGAATTATTCAAGATAGTGAAATCCAAAGCTTATTATGAAGAGTTACAAAGAAATCTCACAAAATTGGGTGACTGCACAACAAAACGCAGATGAAATTCAATGTTGATGCAAATGCAAAGTAACACATTTTGGAAAACATAATCCCAACTACACATACAAAATGATGAAGCCTAAATTAGCTGTAGAGTCAAATATCTTGGAGTCACTGTAGTTCTTTGAAAACATCTGCTCAATGCACAGTGGAAGCCTAAAAAGCTAACAATGTTAGGAATCATTAGGAAAGGTAGAGGTAATAAGACCGTAAATATCATAATGCCACGATATAAACCCATGGCACTCCCATACCACAAATACCACATGCAGTTCTGGTTGCCTCATCTCAAAAAAAAGATACTAGAATTGGGAAAGGTACAGAGAAGATCAACAAAAAATGATGAAGGGTATAAAACAGCTTCCATACAAAGAAATTTAAAAAACTGGGACTGTTCAGTTTAGAAGAGAGACAGCAAAGGAGAGATATGACAGGGGTCTATAGAATCACAAATGATATGGAGGAAAAAAAAACTGTTTTTTCTCTTTTCACAGAACAGAAGGACCAGGGGTCACCCAATGAAATTAATCGGCAGCAGGTTTAAAACAAACACGAGGAAGTACTAATTCACACAATGCAGTCAAATTGTGAAACTCGTTGCCAGGGGATATTGTGAAAGCCAAAAGTATAACTGGGTTCAAAAAAGAATTAAATAAATTCATGGAGGATAGGTCCATCAAGGACTATTAGCCATGATAGTCAGGGATGCAACCCTATGCCTTGGATGTCCCTAAACCTCTGACTGCCAGAAGCTGGGACTGGACAACAGGGATGGATCATTTGATAATTGTCCTGTTCTGCTAATTCCCTCTGAAGCATGTGGCACTGACTACTGTCAGAAGACAGAATATCAGGCTGGATGGACCTTTGGTCTGACCCAGTATAGCCTCTTTTAGGTTATTTTTATTCTTTGTTGGGGGAAGAGCATTAAGAATAGTAGCCTTGTTTACTGTAGAGGAGAACAGCATGCTAAATAAATCTCCACCGCTATCTATCAGCAAAACCCAGTCGGGAATCCTTAGGCAGGCAGAATCACAACTGCAACATTTCAGGACTGGCAGGAGAAAGGAAGGAAAGTATCCACACTTTAGATCTAAAATCTCCTCGAAGTATAGGTTGCAGCGATTCTTCTCTGAAAAATAGTGCTTTAATAGTAGTCCTGGAAGTGTTTTACTACTTTCTAAATCTTTTATGATAGTAAATGTACACGGTTCCCTAGATTGGCAGTTGAGTGCCAAATATAATAGGTCCCTACTTTGAAGGGTGTAACTTAGAATCACTTGGGGGTGGGGGCGGGGAGGAATTCCAGGAGAAAAAAAAGGAGCTGTGTACAATAAGAAGCCAATGTTTTGGTATAGCTGTTATGTCACCTACACTGAGGTGGTCTGTATATTTATTATTACTGGACAGTTTCCCCATCATAAGACGATGCTTTTCTGGAGGAATTATTCCCTATGTAGTATTCACACAGATGCAGTTTGGAGTAGAGCTTGTCAAAAAAAAATGACTATTTTTCACAAGATTTCTGAGCATTGATGGTTTTCCCATCTTGTCTCTTCTCTCTCCTGTTTTTCTCATCTCCCTCGGGGCTCAATATTTTCCAATCAATTCCATGTGCAAGACTAGCAGATGGATGACAGATACAGAAATTGGATGGCAAACAATATTTCATAATAGGTAGGGCAGGTACACAAAGGCACACAAGTCTGTGAAAGTCCTGAGGAAATCATCATAGTTGAGGGTTAACAGCCAGCATCACTGCTCTTTCTATTAATTATTGGACTTGTTTCCAGGGTCTGACCCTGCAGAACTCTCAACAGTACATCTACCTAGCGATAGCCATGCAGACTCAATGATTAAACATAAGTATAAGAAAGGGAAGACATCTGTGCTTAGTTGCAAAACATTGTATTTACTGGTTTTTCAGGAAAACTTAACAGTAATAATGACATTACACAACAATGAAAATTAAAGAAATTAAAAATAAACACCACACCTATACATTTAAGTCTATAAAACCATTAGATACTGCTTTATTTTTTGAAGCTACAAGTCAGGTTTTAGAGGTATAAGGAAAGCAAGCTACTCAATGCTTTGGCAAAGAAACCTTAAAATCGAATGATTAAAGTTTAAAATGTGGAAGAGGAAATCCTAAAGAACAAAGATGTGTGCTTATTCAAGTTAAAGTGTTTTAACTCAAACACTAACTTAAAAGTTCTGTATTGGACTGGCTATGAGATGCAGAAGCAATGTAACAAATGAACCAACTCAGGAGTGAGATTTCAGGACTTCTATTTCTTATGGCTTGTAAAAATGTGTTTACCGGTCAGTTATGAGATTTATATTTAGAAAAAAAGCATTAAAAATGCAAGACAGAAAGCTAGTGAAAGATACATAATCCAACATTTAACTGTAGACTTCAAGCCTACATTAGGCCCTCTCTCTGGCAGGAGATAAAATACATTAAATAAATAATTACAGTCAGCAGAGAAGGATTAGAAATCAAGAGGAAAAAAAAATCTAAAAGGATCACTCACATCTGAAGACCTGAAGGGAAGATAGGGATAGGAAGAAAGTAAAGAGTTGGCCCAATAGTAATGAACAGTGTCATAAACAGATGGTTACAGGTTAATGTCTCTTACTCGTAAAGGGTTAAGCAGCTCAGTGAACCTCGCTGACACCTGACCAGAGGACCAATAGGGGGACAAGATACTTTCAAATCTTGGTGGAGGGATGTCTTAGTTTATGCTTTTTGTGTTTGTTCGCTCTTGGGACTGAGAGAGACGGGACATCATTCCAGGCTTTCCCAATCTTTCTGAATCAGTCTTTCAAGTTTCAAATTAGTAAGTAAGTAATAGCCAGGCAAGGCAAGGATTAGTCTTATGTTTGTTTCCTCAACTTGTAAATGGTGTTTTTGCTGGAAGGATTTTTACCTCTGTTTGCTGTAACTTTGAATCTAAGGCTGGGGAGGCGGGGTCCCTCTAGTCTATATGAATCTGAGTACCCTGTAAAGCATTTTCCATCCTGATTTTACAGAGATAATTTTTACCTTTTCTTTCTTTAAATTAAAAGCTCTCTTTTTAAGAACCTGATTGATTTTTCCTTGTTTTAGAATCCAAGGAATTGAGTCTGAACTCACCAGGGATTGGTGGGGGAAGAGGAGCAGGATGGTTAATTCCTCTTTGTTTTAAGATCCAAGGAGTTTGGATCTGTATAAGCCTCTCAAGGCAACCCAGGGAGGGGAGAGTCTGGGGGGAAAAGCAGGGGGATGGTTAATTTCTCCTTGTTTTAAGACCCAAGCGGTTTGGGTCTTGGGTTCCCCAGGGAAGGTTTTGGGGGAACAGAAAGTGCGCCAGACACTGATTTCTGGCTGGTGGCAGCATACCAAATTTAAGCGAGTAATTAAGCTTAAAAGTAATCATGCAGGTCCCCACTTCTTGAACTCTAAAGTTCAAAGTGGGGAAAAAACCTTGACAAACAGTAATGAGAATTTGCAGAAGAGGCAGCTGGCAATCATCGGCACTTGATATTAGCACACTTGATATGAAATTTTGAGGAAGGTCTTCATGGAAGTTTCAAGGTTTGGGGATCGTTTGTATTTTTATGTTAAAAACAGAATTTACATTGCTTACAAAATCAGAAATGTTGGCATTGGTAACATCACTCATCTAGCTGTAATTAGTTGGCACTACTACTAAGGTACGTTTTTAAGGGCTAAGGTGGAATTCCGAATGTCTCAAAATATCAACTGTCTGTAATTCAACACACTTTCGTGGCTGATCCTGAATGGTTTGTCTTTAGTTTCACTGTTCAACTATTCATTGGGTCTAACATGTCTAAACTTTGTTTACTGCCCTTTAATTAAAATGTTTTCTAATATAATTATCTCAAAATAGCAACTGTGTTTTTATTCAAGGATACAACTGCCTCCGATTTAGAAATCAGAAGTAGAAGAGGCCTGTTAGGTCGTTCATTTCATCTCCCTGGTAATCAGAGCTGTTCCCTATGGTATACATGCTTTTCCCATCTCCTTGCCAACATTACAAGTGACCCTGCTTTTAGCACTTCACTTTTGAGATTATTCCACAGCTCTCCAGTAGATATTTTTCCTCTAATTATGAGTCTATTCCTTAATTAAATCTCAAATTAGACTAATTTCTCATCATCATACTTTTGAGAAAGCTGTATGCTTAAGTAAGCTTCTTGAAATTAGCATTTTCAGTTATTCATCCTAATTTTGCCTTTAATTTAATCCATTATTCCTAATTATGTGTTCTTGTACCACCTTACCTCTCTCCTCCATAGGGGGAAATCCTGGCAATCAGTGGCAAGCCTTTCATCAACTTCAGTGAGGACCAGGATTCCTTACTGTTTACACCTTTCATTTATTTGTAGATTTACTGTTAGCCAAGCCTAAGCAAATTTAACTCAAATATTTCCTTAAATGAATTGCTCCAGATCTGATCACTCTTGTTGCCCTTTCATGAACTCCCATAAATTTGTCATTATCTTTCTGGTAATGAAAAGTGCCAAGAACTGAACACAATATTCCAGATGGGGACAAACCCTAGAGTCATATGTAGTGGCTATATCTCCCTGTTCCATGAGGTAGTAGCTCTCTGCATGCAGTCATCCACATTTCCCCTCCCCCTCTCCTTGCTGCTGGATTGCAGCTTAATAGAAGTTTGGACTGCAACTTTGTAGAGACAATTGCAGGATTGGGGCTCCAATCAATAATTCTGAGGTAGGGTTTGTCTAGATGTTCCCCCATGTCTCTAAGTATTATTTCTCAGGTTTCTTGCTCTCATTAAGTGGACCTGACTTCCACTGAATAAGTGGTTTTACACAAGACGTTGAATGACAAAAAATACTGTCAAAAATTATTCAAAGAGTGATCTGGAGAAGGAGCAGGTAGCTGATTTAATTATTTCTTGCAATATAAATTCAGGGGTGGGACCCACAATGTCACAAATGCTCTATGCAAGCCTGAGGGAACACAACTCAGAAAAGCAGGAGAACTCTAAATTGTGAATAACTGATTGTACAAGACTAAGAAACAAAGGGAGACAATAAAACAGATGTGTTCCATTACAATTTCTCCTGTTGTGTCTACCTTGCTGAGAGAATCTAAGATAGATTCCATGTTCTGGAAGAGAGAGAGACCCACTTACTGCAGCAAAGACTTTAGGCAAGCTGAAACAGAATCCCAAAAAGTTAAATTGGTGTATCCTGTCTAATCATCGCAGGTTAGTTTACTGATAAAGGAAAGTTTGTATAAAAAAAACAAGCTGAACAAATGATCCCCAGGAGCTGAAGACACTCAAACACAAAGAGTATTGACTTAAGAATTCAGCATGCCACGCCTCCTAACCGATCATCTCACTTAAATAGTGGTTTGAGACAAGCGGCACAAGGAAAATTAAGTATCTTGGTCTTTACATGTTCATTGCATGCTCTTCTCCAGGAACACTTTAGCCAGCTATGCAGGATTTTCCAGAAGAGGCTGTTCTAACTCATGTTACAACAATATTTCAACAAGCAATTTAAAAATAGATTTTGACAAGTTAGGTTAACTCTTGCCAGTACTTATTAAGACCTATCCTACCAAATGAAGGTTAAGGTCTAATGGAATTAGCATTGCATGGATATTAGTGCCCTTAGATGAGTTAACTGACGAGTCATGTGAATGAAATAAAAAAATATTTTTGAGTTGGGATTTGAAAGAAAGTTTACCCTATTGGGATAGGGAAAATGTTTAAATGGTAGATCTGTGTGTGTAAATACATAGTTTTCTTAGATTTAAGATATTTGGGGGTTTCTTGCCTGGTTGAGGCAAACAGTGTTATTAGGATTTCTTTTCCTTATCCATGCAAATGTTGTAGACCATTTTTCTAATTCCAAGATTTTATTTTTAAGGTACACTTTACGTTTGTAGTGCATGGGGCAATCTTAACAGGGAAAAAAAATCTTACACACAGAAAAAAAACATGCAGTGATTTATATAGTCATATGAGAATGAAACAACCACTTGTTAGATGAGCATCTGCAAGGCAAGGCTTAGTGAAAATAGCAACCATTAAGAAAAACAAATGTTTTGACTTAAAGTGCATCCTAGCCTCACATCTATAGATAAAAGATTCAGGTTTTAGCTTTAGAACTAGAAAGGATTTTATTTTTATCGGTAAATATTGGTAAACACCAGTTTCACCACACACATACAAAAAAGTATTTCCATTAATAATAATCAAAATTTACAGATATGCAAAATAAGAAAAATGTTGCCTGAAAACTTAGAATTTTATTTAAAGATATTTACTTTGTATATTTTTGACATGCAATGTTGACAGTTTGTGTTTAAACAGTTATAAAGCTTTAAGTTTTTGAATCTCATCATTTACTGTCATTAGTTATTGTCTAAAACTCACTCCCAGGATTCCCTACAACTGTGAAAATTTAAAATTGATAAAAAAATTTAAAAAGTAACAAACACTGATATCAAAATTATAAAAAATTATTTCTGTCAACCCTATTTATAAAACTTACTGTAGCTGTAATGAATACTAGAGACCAAGAACACTTTGAAGTGCTTTAAAATGCATATCAAGCTAGGTGTATTGTATAACGTTTTATAGGACATGTTTAAGGATATGTATATCAGTCATGCAGATTCTCTTATTAAACCCCATTTGGAGTTCTCTCTGAACCGTTTAATATATTGGATTTTTCTCAGTTGGCTTCGAACAGCCACAGTGTTAAGAAGGTTTTTAAATAATTTTGTCAGCTGTCTGGTAGAAGTATCCACACATTTTTCAAACTGATTAATTTTCCTCCATCCTCTCACTTTTAACTGTTTGTATACAAACCCCCCCCCCCCCCAAAAATGAAATTCCCGGATTGATCAGCAAAAAGGCAGGGTGACCATATATCTTAGGTCACCAGCATCACCCCCGTTTATGGAACTCCAGGCTTAATGAAGCCAGCATTAGATGCAGAAACAACTAGAAGCAAGCAGAACAGAGTCCATCTACTTCCATCAGCCCCACTGGTGGAACCAGATTTTGCCATGCAGAGGAAGGAGTGATGGGGCTGAAAAGTTATCCTATCCCACACTCACCTGGCAGCAGTGGCTCCTGTCCTACAGGGC
The DNA here is from genome assembly GCF_025201925.1 of Gopherus flavomarginatus. NCBI lineage: Eukaryota > Metazoa > Chordata > Testudines > Testudinidae > Gopherus > Gopherus flavomarginatus. The sequence continues at coordinate 291,422,383 of NC_066617.1, forward strand.
TGGGCCCAGCTCCTATTCTGGGCATTGTGACCCAGCACATAAGGTCACAGCACCATTCAGATTTGGCCCAGCCACTCCTCCATCAGTCAACAGAGTGGCAGTGTGACATTGCACATGTGTTCACAGCACCAAGTAACCCTGTGCATCACGTCACAACACCCAGAGTGGAGAGCCAGACCCACCTCATGGGACAGGAGCTACTGCTGCCAGAAGAGTTCAGGGCAGACTCACTGTCAAGCCCCATGTGAAAATTTGTATTGTACACCATTTCTCTGTTGCATAATCGCTTGAAAAGGTGCCACACATAGACCTAAAAAAGCTGCTGGTGTAGGGGAGGGCATAGTTATTGCCCCTCTCCCCCATGAACCCTATCACTGACCAACACCTTGCTCTAACCTCTCCATATATGTCCCACATTACTCTGTTCTCTGTCCCTCCCCTATCTGAATGTCTGAGTCAAGTCATAAGTTGACTTTGAGCAAAGTCCAACATGGCACTGGCAACCTATTTTTCAATGAAGTCTGTTGGGTGGGAATTAAAATTTAGGGCATGACTATATGTAATGAGATGGTTATGACGGTCAGTGGTGCAGCAACACCAGCACAGAGACAACAGGGAGAAGGAGGAGTGCCATGCAGCTCAGCCCCTGGCCATGGCCCCCAACCCAGGTGGGGCGCAGACACATTCCATTACTGTATGAGGAGGACATGAGAGGAAAAGTTTGGGTACCACTGGTTTAAGAATTAAGGTAAGGGAAGGAAATAGGAATCTGGCCCATGAAGTAAACAATGGGCAGCAACTACAGCATAGTGACATCTCAAGGTAATATCTTTCCTAACCGTGGCATTATCCCATTCCCAAAACCATTGTTCCATCACCTGCCCACCCACCCACACACCTCTATTCTATTTTGTGTGATTCTGATCTCCAAGGTGAAACTCTTTCAGTTACTATTTTCTTGCTTCACTACAGCAATGTGTGGTTTTGAGACAGGTTAGAGTTCTGTCAAACCAGTCTGGCCCCCTAACCAGGGTGTATTTAGAGGAACCATAGGCAGATTTGGCTATCTCGCTACATACACATTAGTTGCTACATGCACTGCCCACAGGGTGAGTTTAAATTACTAATATTATATATAGTTTCTCTCCCATTGCACAAGCCATTTATTAGTGTCTTATTTTTAATAAGGTATTTTAGCAGAAATCTGTACATCCTACAGCAAGGGGGAGAGAGGGGAACCAAAGATTTAAAATATAAAACAGTTTTCACATAATGGACTTAGTATGAAAATTGTCCCTTTATGCACTTAAACATGGATATTTTCCAAGGTTTTAATATCTACATATTCCTTGGAAGAAGAGACTACAAAGAGAAAGAAGATTTGGCAAAACTACTTTATCCGATAATGCTTATCTCAAAGAGAAGTCTGGATATTGGATTTATAACTAGCTAGGCAAGGATAGTTCTGTGTAGCAGAAACCTATGTTAGTTTGTGTCACCTCTAGGCTGAACCATTTTCAATATTTTTTTTTCCAGGAGAGATATTTGACTATAATAATTAATGAAAATGCAAAAAAAAGCACTAAATAGGAAAGAATAGTCTTTTTTATGTTATGCCAGTGGCAGACACTAAATCTTGCAAGAATATAGCTTTTACCCAAGAGCAAACACACATTTTTTGGATTACAAAAGTAGATGCAAATGTTTGGGATATTCTTGCATTTCTACTTTACTGTTCTGTCTTTAGGTATAAAGAATCTGAAGCACTAATCTGGAATAATATTATTTCTAGTCCAAACAACTAATGTAGGAAGATGCCTAAAAATATAAAAATATTTCAGATTTCCATAGGATAGACAAGATGGTTGAAGCATTATTTTCAAGCCACAATGATTTCTATGATCAAATATCTTTTGGAATGTTCAGACTTAAGAATGCCTAAAGTTCTGCCTAGCAACTTAGACAAAGCATAGACTCCTTAGTGTATATACATATTTCCTTTATATATATATATATTTCATGATAGCATGCATTTCTCCCACTTAATCTAGTAAATAATTACTTTTTCTAAGCAAAGATAAGTTTAATTTTATTTGCAAATCAGTAGAGCAGTTGAAGACACCCTATACTTTACCATTAAATAAATAGATTGGCAGATAAATACTTTGAACATTAGGTCACTGCTTCATATTCTTGATGTAAAACCGGGGAGAAAAATAATGTTCCCTTTTAACTAAGTCACAGTTTTGACTACACTGCCTTTCTGTGCAAGATTTAATCTTATTTGTCTATTATAAACCATGCATGCTGCACATTTTTCAGAAGACTTTCTTGAACATTAAACCTTACATCATCTACATTTAGAATAAAGTGTGCTGGGGTAAGCTCAGGGCTGAAATATTCACAAACCATCTGCATAACATTTACAGAGGGACAAAGGAATTACTGTACAGCAGGAAATTAGTTGTCCATCTAGCCTGCTGTCACATCACTGACAGTGACCAGTACCAGATGCCTCAGAATAAGCAAAAGTCTATTAGTGAATTTGTACAGTTTGTCTACCTTTTGTGGTGGAAGAGTCTTCCTCTCTCTGTCTAATGGTATGGTGTAATGGAAGGAACAGCTAGACAGCAATGAACATTGTTACTGGAGAGAAGTCACCAGGAAATGGCAATCACCATAGTGAGAGGAAAGGTATTCAACAATCCCTTTTCCTGGTACATAGCAAATAACCACTCCTACACCTGAGTCAGGGTACTTGCTGTATTTGTTTCTTGTGTAAGTGGAGAAGCTTGTGTACAGACACAGCTGATATGACTTTTCAGCTGTCACTATTTATCACATCCAGGGGCATGTAACAGGTCTCATTGCCCAGACAGCTTACTTAACAGTATTCACAAACCCACCACACAATTTTTTTTTTTTTAAATTGCCTGCATTTGCTTGCACAGTTAAAATGTTACTCTAGAGAGCAAGGAATGTGCCTTGCTCTGTTTACTAAGGTATCACATAGTTTATATAGTGACAAAAATTTAACAACCAATTTAGAGAAGGCAAAGTGAAGGAGAAAGAGTTTGCTCATGAGTACAAGGAATCAAGTTAGTCCTCAGCCTTTTCATTCACTTATGAACATGGAATCTTATCTAGTGAAACAGGCCCCTCATCTTCCTGCCTCTGCATAATTTACTCCAAGTCAGAAATATTTACATTGTTCAGCTGTAGTTTTGTTTTGTACAATGGAATAATACATGCATTAATATAAATCACATTTCCTCCAAGAATACTGCATCCAAAAATCAAAAAACAAAGTAAAAAATCATGAAACACATCAAAGGAATCCTGGTCACTCAATATTACACAAATGAGTATCATTTTTTAAAATTTAAGCACTGAAGAAACAGGATGTGGTCTATTGTGCAAGAATCTCTTCCTCGAGAATATACTGCTACCATAACCTTATGCTTCCCATCAATACAGTTTAAAGTACATTTTCATGAGTTCCTTAATGTAACTTTAAATGTATTATAAAGTTAGTACTTTACAAAATGTTAGTAAAATGTTTCCCAAAACAAGACGGACATGTTAGAACTCAGTGATGGAAACTCACCACTTTATTTCAACTTTTATTCAACTCTTGACCATTTTCATTAAAACAAACATTTATCATACATCCATTGTGTTATATTCAAGTTCTGTTAACAGGTTTCAGAGTGGTAGCCATGTTAATCTATATCAGTAGAAACAACAAGGAGTCGTTGTGGCACCTTAGAGACTAACAAATTTGTACCCAGAAGTCACCTACTACAAGACAGGCCCAACAAAGAAAGTAACAGAATGCCACTAGCTATCACCCACAGCCCTCAACTAAAACCTCTCCAGCATATCAAAGGATCTACAACCTACTCTGAAGGATGATCCCTCACTCTCACAGACCTTCAGAGACAGGCCAGTCCCCACTTACAGACAGACCCCCAACCTGAAGCAAATACTCACCAGCAACTACACAGCACTCAACAAAATCACCAACCCAGGAAACAAACCCTGCAACAAATCCCGGTGCTGACTCTGTCCACATATCTTTTCAAGGGACACCATTACAGGATCTAACCACATCAGTCACACCATCAGGGACTCATTCACCTGCACATCTACCAATGTGATAGCAATGCCCCTCTGCCATGTACTTTGGCCAAACCGGACAGTCTCTACACAAAAGAATGGACACAAATCTGACATCAGAAATCATAACATTCAAAAACCAGTAAGATAACTTCAATCTCTCTGGTCATTCAATAACAGACCCGAAAGTGTCAATTCTTCAACAACAAAAACTTCAAAAACAGATTCCAACGTGAAGCTGCAGAACTGGAATTAATTTGCAAACTGGACACCATCAGATTAGGCCTGAATAAAGACTGGGAGTGGTTGAGTCATTACAAAACCTAAACCTGATTTCCCCAATACTAATTTCTCCCTACTGTTACTCACACCTTCTTGTCAACTATCTAATGGACCTCTCTCTTACTACTTCAAAAGTTATTTTTCTTCGCTTGGTATCCTGCTGTTAATTGATTTATCTCATTAAATTGACCTCACACGTGGTAAAGCAACCCCCATCCTTTCATATAGTTATACCTGCTCCTGTATTTTCCACTCTATGCATCTGATGAAGTGGGTTCTAGCCCACAAAAGCTTATGGTCAAATAAAGTTGTTAGCCTCGACGGTTACACAAGAACTCTGCATAAGTTCTGTTAAGTTCTCTGAATTCAGTTTCATCCCCAAAATACTGATAATTCATTTTTCAGAAAACAAAAACTATCGTCATTTATTTTTTTCATCTGATTATGCAATGTTATTACTGAATAAAGTAGCATGAGAGTTAAAGAAACTTATTTTAGACTGCTCCAGATGCTGATTTTTAAACTGAAAGATGTAGCCATGATGACAGTACAAAAAAAAAAAAAAATGCACAGACATATATTGGCCAATTTAAAAAATAGGTGCCTTTGCTTAGGTTCCTGCGTTCATATTTAGGCAAGTAAGGGTGGGATGTGTCTCATACACCTAAGTGATATAAGAGGACAAATAATAAAAGCCTTTATTGAAGCTCCTAAATCATTCAGCCATATGAGAAAATCCCACCTTTAGTAGCCTAAATAGGAAATCAGGAACCAAAGCTGAGGCAGCTATTTCTGAAGGGTGGGACCAATGGATGTATTTTTAGTCTACAGCATGAATACTAACAATATTTGAAATAACTCCTACTACTTTGCAATAAAGTAGTAAGACAGCAGGAATTTAAGTACTTACTTACTGTAATTTTACATCCCAGAACATAGGTTTAAAATAAAATAATAAGCACACAGTTATTTAAGGAGAGGCATACATTAATGTCAAGTAATACTGAAAGACCTTAACTGATTTGATACCTTACACTGCTGGTCTGGCCCCTACACTCCAAAAAATGAGGAAAATGCATGGGTTCAAGCTAACAGTGGTCTACTAGAATACACCTTCCCTAAATTAATGTGGTTTCTTCATCTTTTACTTCAGTACATGAAGTATTATTTACTAGTCAAAATCATATTTAAGAGAGAAAGTTAATCCCAGTAAACTTTTTTCTCTTTCAGATGCCTATCCTGATTCTCTGTAAAATATTAGGCTATATTAATGAGGAATTTGTTTGCATTAAAACTTAACAGAACCATTTTACCACATGCTTTTATGACAGTAACAACTGTTTATAGAAGCCAAAAGCATCACTATTTTGTGCAAAGAGTTGATCCTTTTCATCTATACATTTTCCACCAACATTTACACATTTGATCACTTCCTTGATGATTTAGTTAATAAAGGCTGGGATGTATTTGATAATAAGAGAAACATGTTGCATTATTTCTACCTGATTTTTTTAATTCATATTGTGTACATTATATTTAACGGAAGGAGAGCGCTTCAGTTCAGAGATAGTCACTGTGTAGTCTCTCTGCTTTGCAATGATCCTGTGCATCTCCTGACATCTTGTGTCATAAAGTGGAATTTATTTCAACCAAATCATATATACTCAATGTGTTGCTTCAACAGAATAAATGAATTTTCATAGTGTTAGAACCATTGCAGAGCTAGTCAGAAACAGAAAAACATTTCTGAAAAACTACGATACCGTATTTCTAATAGGTCTAGAAATGACCCCCATTCTTCCAAAAGAGCACCCATACAAATTCATTCTGAGCTGTAACTGTAATAGGATTCTTAATCTAAAACTGAAAATGACTCTTTAGAGTTTACTCCAGCAAGTTAAATTTTGTTTTTTTTTTAATTTATGTATTATTGTTTCCATCATTCCAAACCTTTGTTTAAACAAGAGTCATGTGAAATTAATCCCCATTCATTGACAAATATATATGGATAGAAGAAAAATATTTAACAACTCATTTGTAAAGTGCCTATGGTTTTATTACACTTAAGGGTTTTTAAATCACTGGACCTTACAAACACCTACCAAATTGCCACAACAGCTTCTTTTCCGAACACCAATCCATATTAATGTCTCTAATAAATCTTGATATGTACTGATGCACATGGCGGATGCTCCAAAAGTCCTGCAAATTCGTGACACAATAAGCATCTGAGCTAATTAATGCCACACTTAATAAAACTGTCTTGTGGCAGTTGCACATACCATCATTTTGAAGTAGAGAAGCACAGAAGATAAACAGATTGTCATGCTCAAGCTGGAATATACTCTTCCCTAGTACTGGTTTTTAAAGGACCCCTTGTCCCCTCTTGCTGAAACACAGAGTAGTGCTGATCATAGGGTTGCCAATTTTCCATTTTTTCCAAAACCAAACACTATAGGACCCTCGATTACTTCCCCACCCTGGAACTCACCCGCCACCTGCAGAGCCAGGGTAGAAAGAGCGGATGGGGAATGCAGTGGGATGGGGAGGGGGTAGTGCCACTGGAGCAAGGGGCCGGGGCCCTGGGAAGCTGAGGTGGTGAGATGGGCCATCACTAATGGCAAGTCCAACTGCTGGGCCCATTCCTCAAGTGCCATACAGGGTCAGGATCCCTCCTCTTGCAGCAGCAACTACTCCTCCCGTGCTCCCGGTGGCAGAGGCTGACTGCACTTACTGCGGTAACCGGACTTCAGGTATCCAGTCAGCAATGCTGACTGGTCACTGCACAGGTCCCCTTTCAACTGGAATTTCCCATCAAAAACCAGACACCTGGCAACCCTAGCTGATAAGCTCTGGAAGGAGCCATTTCCAGTACACCTTCACCTTACAGGTCAAGACACTGAACCTTTTAAGAGGGATGCTCTGGCATTCCCACCATCTCAGTTGGACACACTCCAAAATAAAACAGAAAAATTCAGATGAGAGTCATGCAAATCCCAGATTCAATCTTCTCTTAGCATGAAAGTTGGAAAGAGATTTTACTGAATATTATCCAGAGTGGGCATCTGGGGCAGCACTCTCTCTTTGAGAGTGTAGATGGAATACCCAGAAAGACTGCTGAACAGTAGCGTTCGGTGAGCATGCTCTCTGGAAGCACTTCTCTCTTCACATCTTATGTTTAACCAGACAGCATGCACACTTACCTCTGAAGAGTTATTTGATAGTCTAATAGCAATTGTGAAACTCTCATCTTTAGACTATGTGTGGAAAATAGTTTTGTTTATTCTTTGTGCCTACATCTCCTTCTATTCATATATTAGTCCAGGGGTCGGCAATCTTTCAGAAGTGGTGTGTGTCAAGTCTTCATTTATTCATTCTAATTTAAGGTTTTGCATGCCGGTAATACATTTTAATGTTTTTAGAAGGTCTCTTTCTATAAATATACAACTAAACTACTGTTGTATGTAAAGTAAATAAGGTTTTCAAAATGTTTAAGAAGCTTCATTTACAATTAAAACAAAATGCAGAGCCCCTGGACAAGTGGCCAGGACCTGGGCAGTGTGAGTGCCGCTGAAAATCAGCTTGCGTGCTGCCTTCGGCAGGCGTGCCATAGGTTGCCTACCCCTGTATTAGTCCTTTTTAAGATAATCATGCTGTTGTTACAAATATGTTCCGTACCAATGGTTAATAAAAATGCCCCAAATACATTTTTTTTGCTTTAGTATATAAAAAAAATTCTCATGTTGATAAATACGGTAGCTGATCAGTTTGAATTATATTTTGGATTAGAAAAAAATATAGTTACAAGCTTTTAGTCATAATTTCTTAAGATTTTGCACACAGGGATTTTCATTTTGGTCAATATGCCTTAAGTAATACGGAATCTAAGCACAATCAATAAATAAAGCCATTAAACCTGAAAAGAACTTCTACGAAAATGGTAAAACAGTCAAATTACAACTTGACATTTCGCCTGCGTCTTCTGCACAGATACCACAAGGATATCCTGTTAGTTCACACATTCCAATACCAATCTTCATATGCTTTCTTTCACTTTTAAGTTGCAACCAGCATCCACGGGAAACTAAAAACAGAAAGGGGCTCAAGGAATGCCACTGGGGCTCCAGTAGTGCCATGTGGGTTATTAATAAAACAGCAAAGATGCTAGAAAGTACCTCATACAACCTATCAATAATGTCCTACGTATTTCAGTTAATTTCTTCTTTTAAAGTGAGGAACCAATACTACTGCTTATAGCTAGGCATAGCACAGCTCATTATAAAAAAGGAAAAAAAGATCTATTTCTTTTTTAAGAAGAAAAATCAAGCAATTCTCAAAGATTTATAGGAACACTATAAGAAGGCAGCATTAGCTTTTTTTATTATTATTAAAGGGATATGCTTGTCATATCCTAGTCACTAAAGGTTCAATAAATTATGGGAGAGAAGGGTAGCCAGATCTACATACAAGGCATTCAGCACCACACAGGATCAGGCCCAATTTTTTTTTTTTTTTTTAAGTCTTCTTTTTATGTCAAGGAAATAAGCTCCACTAGGCCTTTTTAGCAGAGTGAACTATATCAAATACACATACACACAGAAAAAAAAAAGATACAAAAAACGTAGAGTGAGAAATATACATGTATATACAGTATAAAATATATACAAATATTAATATAGTTGTGTCATACTATGCTATCAGGCAAGTTATGGGAAACTGAATACTGAAAAACTTACTGCTCAACCATCCTCTATTTGAGCATCAAAACCCTTCTTTAGCAGGGTTACTGGTCTAGTAGATGGTGGGAAGCTGTAGATGTGGTATATCTTGATTTCAGGAAGGCTTTTGATAGTCTCAGATGACATTCTCATAAGCAAACTAGAGATATGAGAGTTAGATGAAATTACTATAAGGTGAGTGTACAACTGGTTGAAAGATTGTCCTCAAAGAATAGTTATCAATGGTTCACTGTCAAACTGGATGACCATACCTAGCAGAGTCCCGCAAGGGGTCTCTCTGGGTCTATTAATATTCAATATTTCATTAGTGATTTGGATAACGCAATAGAGTATGCTTATAAAATGTGTGGACGACACGTGCCTGGGAGGGGCTGTTACCACTTTGAACAAGTTTAGAATTCAGAATGAGTTTGACAAATTAGAGACCTGGTCTGAAATCAAGAAGAAGAAATTAAATAGAGTGAAAAGCACTACACTTCTGAAGGGGGATGGGGAAATCAAATGTACAACTACACAATGGGGAATAGCTGGCTAGGCAATAGTACTGCTGAAGAGGATCTGGCAGTTACAGAGGATCACAAATTAAACACTGATCAACAATGTGATGCAGTTACATAAAAAAAAAAAGACTACTATCATTCTGGGCTCTATTAACTGGAGTGTCATGTGTAATACCTCAGGACATAATTATCTTCTGCTCAGCACTGGTGAGGCCTCAGCTGCGATACTGTGCCCAATTCTGGACACCATCCTTTAGAAAAGATGTGGAAAAATTGGAGAGAGTCCAGAGATGAACTACAAAAATTATACAAAGTTTAGAAAATCTGACCTACGAGAAAAGGCTAAAAAACCTGGGCATGTTTAGTACTGAGAAAAGAAGAGACTGAAGGGGAACCTAATAACAGTTTTCAAATGTGTTAAGGGCTATTATAAAAGAGGATAGTAATCAATTGTTCATGTCCACTGAAGGAAGGACAAGAAATAATTAATCTGAAGCCAGGAAGATTTAGGTTAGCTATTAGGAAAATCTAACTATAAAGATAGTTAAGCACTGGAATAGGCGACAAAGGGAGATCATGGAACACCCCTCCCCCCATCACTGGAATTTTAAGAACAGGTTAGACAGACACCTGTCAGGGATGGTCTAAGTATTCTTGGACTTGCCTCGCAGCAGAGGGCTGGACTAGATGACCTCTCAAAATCCCTTCCAAGCTCTTAGCCAAGATGGTCAGGGATGCAACTCCATGCTCTGAGTGTCCTTGGCCTTTGTTCGCCAGAAGCTGGGAATGGATGACACGGGATTGATCACTCAATTGCCTATTCAGTTCAGTCCCTCTAGAGCCTATGGCATTGGCCACTGTTGGGAGGGTAGATGGACCATAGGTCTGGCCCAGTATAGCCAGCCATTCTTATGTTCCAACCCTACATTTCTATGAAAACCAAGAGTCAATTTAAGGCCACTATCTTGCAAACATTTATTCATGTGCACGGCCCCACTGATATGTGACTACTCAAACGTCATCTGGGTAAAGTCAAGGACATGCATAAATGTTTGGAGGATTAGGGCCCAAGGCATGAAAATAAAAGTTCACTTTATGATCTTTGTGTATTTCTCCCAGACTGCTGTTTGAAAATACAATAAATGAACCAAGAAAAAAATATCTATATAGATAGGTTTATTCTATGATATGCACTCTGGGAAGGAAATCAGGTTGGTATGATGATTTGGCATTGCTCAGCCAATAATTCTGGTGTATCCAGAAGTGAAAAATATTGTTTTCCATACAACTGAATATAATTATATGGATCATGATAACTATTACTGTCTTTGCAAAATCATATAATGCAAGTCACACTTAAAAAGCCATAATCTAAAAAGGTTTGGATTCCCATAGAGAACTGCTCCTTAAAACCGCACTTTTTCTATAGGTCACTTGGTGACCCAGAGTATACATTATACAGGGAACAGATTTACCATAGTGTAACAGACCAGTAGATCAATATTTGATGCAACAAAGGAAATCAAAGACCAAGCCATTGATCAATGCTGTGTTTAGAGAAAATTCATTCCTGTCCCTTGCAAAGGATCATCTCACAATGTGATGTGCAAGATTCAAATTACTTCTTTTTTTTCTTTCCCATGGTTTATATCAGGTCTTCATGCATCAGTGTGGTAATGGACTACCCCAGGATGCTGGGGCAAGGTTTATTTATAGAGGTTTTTCTCCATGGAGGAATGTAGAGAAAAATAGGATGCTCAGGAAGCACAGGGCCTGTTTACATATTTACCTCCCTGGAAAAAATCACACGATGAACACAGATAGATAAAACAAGAAAAATTCCGGTTTCCCCTGCCTCTAGCCAAGAGTTAATCCTGATCTAGTCATGACAATGGATCTCCATGCAAAACTAGAATTACAGGATTACATGGGGAAAGTGAAAATAGAAGAAAAAGAAAGGAAACTGCTACTGTTGCATTTCTGTCTTCAAGATTCTGGAAATCAGAAACAAAAAGTAAAACATCTTGTGAAAGAGAAGACTTGAAATAAAAACAGATCTGGAATTCATTAAACAGCTCTTAACCACAAGAAGTCTTATGTACCTGTATGGAAGGGCTACCATTCTGGTAGGTACTTCAAAGATTCAGACCTGCTGAAAACTGCTATTAGATTTAAGGGAACATTAAGGATGAAGACAAACCCAAAAGAATGGGAAATCGGGGGGGGGGGGGCCCCGCAGGTTATGAGGATCTGTTGACCAGTCTTTGGCAGGTTTGTGTCTGAGATGTTTGAACAAAGTTCAAAAGCTGGAAATCTGGAGCTCTCTTTCCAAGGTGTTGGCTAGACCAAGCTTTAAAAGGGTATTAGCTCATGGGTTCCAGGACATGCATCTGAAAAGCATAGCGTAGGCAAGGCAGTGTATACTTTACATGTGCTAAATTGGTTAGTTGAAACCCAGGCTTAGAGGCGACACATGGGGGTGTGTGAGGGGTCCTGTCCCATTCCCTCTGAGATTTGCTGTTTGGCTTGTACTGAGCACGCTCAGTAACACTGCAGAAACCGCCTGCCCTCACTTGCCCCCTCCCCTCCCACACACACACTATCGGCAAGCACATATCATCTCTGCCTAGGCTTCCCACCCTCATACACAACACTTCACTTGGTTGTGAGCCATTCAATGGATTCCAAGGCTGCTCCTATTTTAAGTGTTGTCTTCTCCAAGATTTACTTTTTTGTCTTGGAATTAAGTTTGAAAAACACTAAAGGCACTACTCTAATGTGAACTTTGCATGTGCTAAAGTCAGCACAGGATTCTAGTTAACACTTTCTAATGCCACATCTCTTATCCTTGTCTAGACAAAACCTAGGTCTGGTTATCTAATTAGCTATTGAGGTCTGGTGGAGCTACCGCATCTCCCACCTCAACCCCAGATTCCATAATTAACATCTTAAGCGCAACCACTAGAGTCACCTGAGAGCCTAATAGGTTTATTAAAGCCTGTTCAGTAGTAACTACAATACAGAACACGCCAAGAGGAAAAAAATGTTAGTATTACAAATGTCACTCTGGTGGATTAATAGTACCGCTCTGCCCTGCCAAACAGGAGACTGCAATTTAATTCACACTCAAGTCAGCAAGGTCTGAAACGGATATGAATAAAAGTAAATCAAATTAATGCAGAAAATCCAAAAGATAACATACTGTCACCTTGGGCCAAAACTCCTAATCCAAGATACTTGACTCTAATTCATAGCTACAAGAACAACTATCCAAAGATACTTAAAACAAGAAAGCCATATATGTGGTATGACACAGAATTAGGCTATGCTAGTTGATGGAAAAGCCACTGTCAATCCCAGAAAATGTATCAACTCAGACCAAATGCCATGTAAAACCTGGCATTTGCCTGTCCAAAGGACAGTTTCCGTGTCAACAAAGCAATTAAAGTGAATTACCAAGCTGCTCTGATTCAATAACTCACTCCTACAAATATGCAATCAAAATAGAGTCACACTTGAAGACCTACACAAATGCTTGCTAGCTCATTGTTATGACGACTGGGGAAAAAGTCTACAATGAAGCTTTTCTAAAGTGCTTTACTCAAAGCAAAAGAACAGATGTGCAATATATTGAGAGTGAAACGGTTAGCTTCTGAAATAGTACCCTTCAAAATGAAATGCCATCTTTAAGAGAGTGATTATGAAGGAAAAAAGTGTAGAATTAATGCAGTACATTCCCTGGAGACTTAGATTATATAAAGCCACAATACACTGCAATGGAGGAAATTGTTATTTTAATCAAGTCTGGAAACTTTGTGGACTGGATTAAATGATAAGCATTTTGTAGACTCATGAAAGATCTTGTGATTGAACTTGTGATACTAACATTTTTACTAGCTGCTAAGATATTTTACTTCCTGTAAAAGTATGGTTGGTGAAGTTTTCTAATAAACAACAAAAGTAGTTATGATAAGAAAATCCACTGTAAGGAACTACAAACGTTTGAAAATTGTATATAAATATTTCCTATTGAGTTTCACATGAAACTAAAATTAAACTTCAGCTCAATTCCTTTCTGTGTCTAGGTCACATTTTTCATACAAGTGAGATATTTGTTAAAATTCATAGCACTTCAACTACACATTCTTCCATTATGACATAGTGAGGGTTATTTTAAGATGGAATGCCATTAATCTGTGCCCCTTAGCTCAGTAATTTGTAAATGATTAGCTCCAAGGCACTGAAACAAAGTAAAGCCTGACTAAACCTATTTCATTTGACTATTAGCGTTTAATTTAAATAAGTTTTCAAATCCTATTGCCAGAACTCAGCACCTGTTACTAAACAAGAGGAATTAAACATAAAGCAAGTAAGAAAAAAGCTAGAGAGATGCAGGAATATGCATCCCCAGCAGAGCAAGAGCAAGGGAGGTTTATGCTTACAGCTAACGGTATTTTAGACCAACTTCCATACAGGTTTCAAACAAGAATGTATGTTTCCTTCATTAATGTCTCCTTGAAAAGAAGTTCAAATTTGTTTACGCTATTTCTTGCTGTCATGAACTTGGCTTTGCACTGTCAAGCATGACAAAATATATACAGGAATTAGATCAAATATAAAACCATTTAAATTAATATTCTCCTTCTCACAAAAAATGCTTATTTAACATGGGCATTGCCCTTTTCAAAAAACGGAAAGAGGCACATAATGTTGAACTCTTGTCACACCTATGATGGATACCATTAATAATGCGTCGGATCTGGCAAGTGTTTGGGTACATGTGATGGTCAGACTAGGCTGCAGGAGGGTTATAGGAATGCAATAGCTCAGTAACTGTAGACCTAGTGAGAGCTTAATTCCTCAAGAGGTCATGGAGCTTCTTTGACCCAGGTTAAAAACAAGAACTGAAACACACTGCATTTACAAAAGTTAGCGTTAGGTATGGAACTCCCATGTTCAGTTAGTCACTCTTGCAACAACACACGTTAAAAATACTTTACGATATTTAGTACAGAATACAAAATTATTTCTATTATTTATATTTTTCACCTTGAACAATTCATCAGAAATTGAAGATAACACTAGTCTGAAGATCAGGGCCTTTTCTAGGCCAGTGGTTTTCAAACTGCAGGTCACGACCCAGTATTGGGTCACGGAATGTAAGGCACTGGGTCACGGCAGCTTTGATCAGCACCGCCAACTGGGCTGTTAAAAGTCCCATCAGTGGTGCTGCCTGGCTAAGGCAGGCTAATCCTTACCTGTTCTGACACAGCGCTGCACCCCAGCAGAGGCGTAGCGAGCGCCCTCCGTACCCTCCGACCGGAGGGCGCCCCGCAAAGTGGCAAAAAAAAAATCTAAGGTATAACTAGGTAAGTGACATTTATTGACGCTATTGCACAATCCATGTCGGTTTTACTGACAAAACCGTGAAGTCATTATGATACATCATAATGCTATTGACTACATCAGTTGTCTGTCGGTCAGTTTCGAACTTTAGTTGGACCCATTCAAAGAATGTGTATTTGCGTTCATAATGGCGGTCAGCGGATAAATGTTATTAATTTAGTTGTTTAGTTTTTTATCATTTCCAACGCAGAAGCATGTTTTGTGATGTCTAAGAGAATGTATAAGAGCGGAGCTAGTAAACAAAAGGCAGCAAAAGATGCCGAGAAGGAACTTGAGAATTCCAAAGTTGTCAACGTATTTTGCGCTGCAATCCAACGTACAGGTATAGGCACATGAAACGGACAGCACTAGCAGTGACGAATCGTATCCAGAAGTGCTTCAAGTGAGGTCGAAAGTGAAGCCAGTTTTTCTACCAAACAAACTGTGACAGATATTCCAGCTGCTGCCAGGAAAGAAGTATCTGAATATGAACCACTGACTGATGATCCAGGAGATTGGCCGTCTATAATATCGGACAGGCAAGTGTGTGACATTGTTGCACGTGGCCCACCACAGCAGAATGAAAGTTACGAATTTGCATTTAACGAGGAAAGACGGAGGTTCACAAGTACTCATTTCTATCGAACCATGGCAAATGGCGAGAAAATAAGACGTTCATGGTTAATGTACTCAGTTCAGAAAGATGCCATTTTTTGTTTTTGTTGTCAATTATTTGGCACTGGCGACATACCGCTACGTCGTGGAACATCTGCTTGGAAAGCACTGTCAAAAAGACTTCAGCAGCATGAAACAGGCAAAGGTCATCAAGACTGTATGGTGAAATGGTTTGACCTTCGGTCAGGCATAGTAAACCGTACATCTATTGACCAACTCGAATTGCAGGCTTTTCCGAAAGAAAGATTTCTGGAGAAATGTTGTCAAACGCATGGCTGATGTCGTTATTTTCTTGTCCGAAAGATGTAGAACTGATAAATGACATTGTTTTTAATTGTTCACTTTATTAATGTAACTTCTGTTCACCATTCACTACATTTCCCTACACTGTAACTTCTGTTCCATATTGTAATTCAAACCCCATTTTAAAACACTCACTCCATTTTGTAAAAGCTTCCTCCAACCCTCATTTTTGCAAACCCTGCTGTAATCTTATTAGTTTAGTTTAGATGTGTGAATGAGGTATGTATGAATGATGGAATCAACCTCCAGCCCCAGCCTGTCCTGATGAGATAAAGTTCAAATACCAATGGCTGAAGACCTAGACAACAGCCCTAAACAAAGTAAGAAGCATCCACCCTAAAAAGAAAAAGGATAACAGAACAACAGAAGGAAGATCAAAGCCAGGTTCAAGGCTGAAAGTCACGCCTGCAATTGATGGGTGATCAATCTAAACCCAGAGGCAGCGTGACACAGCAAGACCTATAGACTTTGAATCCAAACTAAAAGCCTATAAAAAAAAAAAAAAAAAAAAAAAGGGTGAGATGAGAGACTCTGGGTAACATTCTGCTGCCAACATGGAAGGACATCAGTGCCTGCCCAACAGAGCTTGTCCTTGTGCCTGGCTTTCCTGGCCAGTTAGCCGCCACAAGCTACGAACCCAAGCTACAAAATCAAGCTATGAACTTAAGCTATCTTCAGGACTGGTAACTATGCAGCAGCTGCAGAACATCTGATGGATAGGGTGTGTGTGTGTGTGTGTGTGTGTGTGTGTGTGTGTGGGTAATAGGTATAATGCGTATGTATAAGAATTAAGATATTAGTTATTAGTCATAAATCAAATTATCATAATAAATTTGGCATCTTTGTCTTGTCCCCTTTAATAAGATCCTGCTGGTTTTTACTGGTCTAATATAATTGGGATAACAAAGAAACTTGGCATTTCGAGGAAGTAATGAAAAGCTCGGTGATCCTTCGAATGGCAACTTTTTGGGACTGTTTGAATTGCTTGCAAAGTATGATACTGTCCTCAGCAAACTTTTACAGAGGATTAAGAAGGCAGAGACACATGTTCAGTACCTCAGTCCACAGATCCA
Organism: Gopherus flavomarginatus; assembly: GCF_025201925.1. NCBI lineage: Eukaryota > Metazoa > Chordata > Testudines > Testudinidae > Gopherus > Gopherus flavomarginatus. The sequence goes on from NC_066617.1 coordinate 291,439,459, forward strand.
AAACGAGCTGATTCAACTTGTTGCCAGTAACATTCAAGAGGCCAACATAGCGCAGCTTAAAAAAGCAAAATATTATTCAGTTATTTTGGACTGTACTCCCGACGTTTCACATGAAGAACAGATGTCTGTGGTGTTACGCTTTGTTGAATGCAACAGTAAAGATGGTGTCAATATTCGTGAAGCGTCTGTTGGTTTTCTTAATGTTCATGATACAACTGGTGAGGGCTTATTGGAAGCGTTTCTTGAAAAGGCAAACAACTTAGGAATAGACATTGCTGACATGAGAGGCCAAGCTTATGATACCGGCGCAAATATGAGGAAAGAATAAAGGAGTTCAAGCCCGCATGCTAGAAATAAATGACCGTGCCTTGTATGTACCATGTGGAGCTCACACTTGGAATCTTGTGATCTCAGATGCGGCAAAGTCATCGAAATATGCCATTGACTTTTTCGGTCTGATTAACAGAATATACATTATCTTTTCTTCTTCACCTTCATGTTGGGATATACTTCAAGAACACATGCCAATATCTGTTAAAGGGTTATCGGACACTCGTTGGGAGTTGAGAATTGATGCTGTGAAGCCGTTGCGTTATCACCTTGAAGAATTGTGCAATGCTTTGTCATCTTTGCGAGAATATGCGCTCGAAAAGAAAGATGGCAATACAGCAACAGAAGCCGGTGCGCTTTTAGACCATGTTACTACGTGGACTTTTGTTCTGACTGTGTACACGTGGTACGATATACTATTTCACGTCAATAAAACCAGCAAATTAATTCAGTCACCAGATGTGTCAATTGACGTACTGCAGGCAGAAGTCGGTGCTACAATGAAGTTTTTGGAAGACTATCAAAATACAGGATATAACTCTGTGGTCACAAATGCACGTGAAATAGCAGAGCATATGGGTATTGAGCAGGTGTTTCCAGAAACCAGGATGCGATGTAAGAAGAGAATGTTTGATTACGAATGTGCTGATGATTCGAGTCATCTTTCTGCCGAAGAAAAATTCAAATCGCAGTTCTTTCTTGTTCTCACTGATCAGGCCATATCTTCTGTTTAGTCACGATTTGACCAACTCGTGGAGTGGTATAAGTTGTCTGGATTTCTGTACAACGCTAACAGCCTGAAGCAGTGTCACAGAGAAAATCAACTGGAGAATCACAGCAAAAATTTTGAAAGAAAAATGGGAGACATTGATGCCAACAAACTCATAATGGAATTGAATCGTTTTATTTATGTCATCGAGAAAGAGACGACTTGTCACGGCAAACAATTTTTTAACGTACATATAGAAGAACAGCTTTCAGGAGATATATCCGAATCTTTGCATTTGCATCAGAATTCTTCTGACCACACCAGTTACTGTCGCTGGTGCTGAAAGGAGCTTCAGCAGAATGATACTGATCAAGAATATCCTGTGCTCAACCACGACAGACTTTCTGCGCTTGCAGTTATCTCAATCGAAAACAAGATTGCCAGATCTCTGGATATGACGCATTGATTAACCAATTTGCGGAGAACAAGGCTCGAAAGAAGCGCTTTGCGTAAATACGGAATACATGTACACTGTAGGCCTATGTATACATAATATGAATCCTGTATATTGTATAAAATAAATACCGCATTCCAGTTTCTGCATTGTAAGGGGCCCCGGACATATGGCCAATGGGAGCCAGGGAAGGCGGGGCCTGAGGGCAAGAGCCATGCAAAATTGCTTGCACGCCTCTGCCTAGGAGCCAGATCTGGGGCTGCTGGCTGCTTCTGGGGCGCAGCGTCGGCTTCTGGGGCAAAGCCTGCCTTAGCATCCCTGCTGCACCGCTGACCGGGAGCCACTTGAGGTAAACCTGCACCCTAATCCCCTGCCCCAGCCCTCCCGAAACCCCTCAGCTCCAGCTCCATTGGGTCATGGGCATCAACAATTTTCTTTAACCATGTCACCAGAAAAAAGTTTGAAAACTACTGTCTTAGTCAATAGCTAAAAGACACTAGCTAGACTTATGGGCTAATTACAGATATAAGCCGAGGTACCTCAGGCTATGTCTACACTGCAATTAAAGATCCACAGCTGGTCAATGCCAGCTGACTGGGGCTTGAGCTAAGGGGCTGTTTAACTGAGGCGTAGACATTCTGGCTTGAGCTCTGGAACCCTCCCACCCCACAGGGTCATAGAGCCCAGGCTCGAGCCCAAGCCCAGAGGTCTACACTGCAATTAAACAGTCCCACAGCCCAAGCCCTGCAAGACCAAGTCTGCTGGCATGGGCCAGCTGTGGGTTTATAATTGCAGAGTAGACATACCCTCACAGTCCACAAGGAAACAAATGCTATGTGCTCTTGGAAAGCTGTGGCATTTTTCTGTTTCAAGCCCTGGTAGTTTGGAAATTCTGGACCTTAAAATCTTGACACTCTGATTATTAATTGCTTTAATTTGAATGTGTATTGCAATACAAAATTACCATGATAGCCAAAACTAGAAACTAATGCTTTATGCCATAGGAAAGTATATCTCAGTTCTCAGATGTAGATTAAAGATTTATCCTTCCTAGCTCTTGGAGTCACTGGATACTTAAGTGAGCACTGCTGACTTCAACAGAAACTTCTCTAATTTAGTTACTACAAAAGGTCAGTATACTCCTACAAAAGGAACACATTTTACTTTCAATCTTTGTAGCTAGCATCTATTCACAGAGGGATCTCTACTACGAATTGATAGCAATACAGGACCTGAAATTTTCAAATCCAACCCACAGACCACAAATTCAAAATGTAATCTAGCCCTCATTTTTACAACCAGTAAACTTTCCTAGACTAAAGATCAGCAAGAAAAGAATAATCTCTGGCTACAATTATTTCTAAAAATTGCTATGGCAGATGTGCCCACTCGCTCTTTCCCTCCATATCTAGACAGATACTGATAATGGAAACTTAAGTCTTACTAAAGTACAGGCAACCATTTATTTTAGTTTCTGACTTCAGGCCATTTCTCAATACAGATGAAATGTAAGGACTTGTCTCCACAAGAAAGCTGTACAGATTTAAAGTTAAGCCAGTACAAACACCCTGTCTGGACACTTATTTCAGTTTCAGTGCAGGTTTTTTCAGTTTAGTTTAAACAGATTCCTAATCTAAACCATAATAAACGTGGTTAGTGGGAATAAGGTAGTTAGCAATCCTGTCACATGCAGCAGTGAGGCTAGAAGACCCAAGTGGTCTTCACTACATTGGACTCTAGGATACATTCTTGCCATAAGACAAGTAAGATTTCCTTACCTCCATTAACATCATTTAACAGCAAAAATTATTAAATTATAGGTAAGTGAACTCTAAACCATAAAATTTTCTTAAACTGATGACAGGAAAGAAGCAAACAATGAACTCCAGAAGAGGTTTTTAAATATGTCAAATACATTTTTTTGATTCATCATACCTAATAGCTGCCCCACCCAGAAATGACATCAGTTTAGAAAGGAACTCAACCAAAGTCTATAGGCTTCTTAGATGGGAGAACCCAGAAAAAGGGAGGAGCTGGAATAGACTTATTGGGGAGAATAGGTTACTGGATTCCAATAGAGTATACACTAAAATGTTTTTTACTGACTAAAGCAAATAATGGAGTTCCTCCAACACAAGTATACACAGACTAACATCTTGTTTCTAGTGCTCAACATCGAAAGGGTCTCATTTCCCCACTAAGCAAGCAAGAATCAACATTAAATTCCTGGAGTCAGTACTAAATGACTTGTACATTAAGGCCTCTTGTGAAATAAATGTATTGCTAACGCTTAGGCTTTCTGTAGGACCACAGGAATCTTGTTATCACATTCATTTGATTGGTAGAACGGAAATATGCCAGTAGCTTTTGGGTTAAAAGAGTCTGCTGTAAAATTAAAATTGCAGATATTTAAGTGGAAAGATGCCAACTGTAAACAGGAATCAACTAACATGGAACATGTTAATACAATGTGGTGTTTAAATTTTCAAATAGGATCAACAGCAAAAAATTTTGGCTGGCAATAGCACGATGGCAATCTATGAGTAAATGGATTAGACCAAAGCATTGGAGAAGGAGAAAATGAGCTACTAATATTTTCTATGTATTGGTCTACACTATGAGTTTAGGTCGAATTTAGCAGCGTTAGATCGATTTTACCCTGCACATCCACAGGACACAGCCATTTCTGTTGACTTAAAGGGCTCTTAAAATCAATTTCGGTACTCCTACCCAACGAGGGGATTAGCACTGAAATTGACCTTGCTGGATTCAATTTGGGGTAGTGGGACATAAATGTCTTATCCCCTTTAATAAGATCCTGCTGGTTTTTATTTTATTGGTATAACAATGAAAGGAGGCATGAAGCAATGCTCAGGCTACTCAAGGATCAAACTCATTCTCCGGTGTACTGTTGAGCAGGACAGGCAGCAGGAGGAACACAGACTGCTGCTGCAGCCCTTATGTGACCAACCGCCTTCCTCCCCAAGTTCCATAGCCTCCTCACCCAGACACCCAAGAACTCAGTGGGTGGGGGGGCAGGGCACCCTGGCCACCCAACCACTCCACCCCAGAGGACTGTCCAAGCAACAGAAAGCTGGCATTCAATACATTTTGAAGGGCAGTGTGGCCTTGTCCTTCCCTCCTCTCCCCCCTCCCCCACCCTTCTCGGGCTATCTTCGCAGTTATCCCTCTATTTGTGTGACAAAGTAATAAAGAACGCATGAATTCTGAACAACAACGACTTGATTGCCTCTGCAAGCAGTGATCAAAAGGGGGAGAGGAAAGGATAGTTTATTTACAGGGAAGTGGAGTGAATCAAGGGGACAGGTTTTTATCAAGGAGAAAAACAGAACTTTCACACCGTAGCCCCCTTAACAGTCATGAAACTGGTTTTCGAAACTTCTCTGATACACACTGCACGCTGCTGTGCTCTTCTAATTGCCCTGGTGTCTGGCTGCGCGTAATCTGCGGCCAGGAGATTTGCCTCAACCTCCCACCCCATCATAAATGTCTCCCCCTTACTCTCACAGATATTGTGGAACACACAGCAAGCAGTAATAACAATGGAAATATTGGTTTCACAGAGGTCTAACCGAGTCGGTAAACTGCTCCAGCGCGCTTTGAAACATTCAAAGGCACATTCTATCACCATTCTGCACTTGCTCAGTCTATAGTTGAACAGCTCCTGATTACTGTCCAGGCTGCCTGTGTATGGCTTCATGAGCCATGGCATTAAGGGGCAGGCCAGGTCCCCAAGGATAACTATAGGCATTTCAACATCCCCAATGGTTATTTTCTGGTCTGGAAAGTAAGTCCCTTGCTCCAGCCGTTGACATAGACCAGAGTTCCTAAAGATGCAAGCGTCATGTACCTTTCCTGGCCATCCCATGTTGATGTTGGTGAAACATCCCTTGTGATCCACCAGTGCTTGCAGCACCATTGACAAGTACCCTTTCGGTTTATGTACTCACTGCCTTGGTGGTCCGGTCCCAAGATAGGGATATGCGTTCCATCTATCGCCCCCCTCACACACACATACACAGTTAGGGAATCCCATTGCAGCAAAACCATCCACTATGGTCTGCACATTTCCCAGAGTCACTACCCTTGATAGCAGCAGGTAAAAAAATCGCTTTGACTACTTGGATCACAGCAACTCACACAGTAGATTTGCCCACTCCAAATTGATTCCCAACTGACCAGTAGCTGTCTGGCGTTGCAAGCTTCCAGAGGGCTATCACCACTCGCTTGTGAACTGTCAGGGCAGCTCTCATCTTGCTATTCTTGCACTTCAGGGCAGGAGAAAGCAAGTCACAAAGTTCCATGAAAGCTCCCTTACGCATGCAAAAGTTTCACAGCCACTGTGAATCATCCCAGACCTGCAACACTATGTGGTCCCACTGGTATGTGCTTGTTTCCCGGGCCCAGAATCAGCATTCCATGGCATGAGCCTGCCCCATTGTCATCAGGACAGACAAATTGCCATGGCCTGCGCTTTTAGAGAAGTCTGTGTCCATGTCCTCATCACTCTCATGACCACCCTGCCGTCGCTTCCTCGCCTGCCTTTGAAGGTTCTGGTGCTGCATATACTGCAGGATAACGTGTGTGCCGTTTACAGTGCTCATAGCTGCCACAGCAATCTGAGTGGGCTCCATGCTTGCCATGTTATGGCGTCTGCACAGAAAAAAAGGCACAAAACGACTGTCTGCAGTTGCTCTCACAGAGGGAGGGTCAACTGACGACTGTAGCTATCTCACAGTTCCCACAGTCTCCGCCAACCATTTGAATTCTGACTTGAGCTCCCAATGCCTGATGGGTCAAAAACATTCTCGTGGGTGGTTCTGGGTACGTCATCAGGCCTCCCCCTCTTCCCCAATGAAAGCAACGGAAGAAAATTGTTTCTCGCCTTTTTTCACTGTCACCGTATGTCTACTGGATGCTGCTAGCAGACGCAGTACTGCAGCGCTACACAGCAGCATCCCCTTGCCTTGCCTTGTGGATGGCAGATGGGGCACTATGACTGGTAGCCGTCATCGTCATCCCATGGGTGCTCCTGGCCAGCCTCGGTGAGGTCAGTCGGGGGCACCCGGACAAAAATGGGAATGACTTTAGGTCATTCTCTCTAAGTTGTGTGTAATGGAGACTCCGTCCTGCCTGGAATGTGATGCCAGCTGGAGGCTTCAGCCTCAGGCTGCTCTCCCAGTCAGCAGCACCGTGCGGTCACACCTGCCCCAGCCTACCCCTTACTCCCATGGCTCAAGAAGCCTGGACAGTAGTAAGGAGCAGTTCAACTATAGTCTGAGCAAGTGCATAATGGTGGTTCACTCTACTTCCCTGTAAGCCAATTGCTCTCCCCCCACCCTTGATATCTGCTTGCAGAGGCAATAAAGTCAGTGTTGTTTCAAATTAATGTATTCTTTATTACTTCTTCACACAAATGGGGGGATAACTGTCAAGGTAGCCTGGGAGGGGTGGGGAAGGAGGGAAGCAGCAGGTGGGGTTGTTGTAGGGGCACCCCCTAGAATGGCATGCAGCTCATCATTTCTGTGGGATGTCTGGGACTCAGACCCAGAGCAGCCATTTGCATCTGTGGTTCTTTAGTAGGCTTGCCTGATATTCTAGACAAAATTAGACAAAACTTAGAGAGAATGACCTGAAGTCATTCCCATTTTTGTCCAGGCGCCCCCGAACAATTTCACTGAGGCCGGCCAGGAGCACCCATGTCTGCCCAAGTGCCCCCGACCAACCTCACTGAGGCCAGCCAGGAGCACCCATGACAGCAGCAGATGGTACAGTAGGACTGGTAACCATCTTTGCCAACTTGCAAAGGCAAGGAACTGCTGCTGTGTAGCACTGCATTACTGCATCAGTCAGCAGCACCCAGGAGACATATGGTGACAGTGAGCTGAGTGGGCTCCATGCTTGCCGTGGTATGTTGTCTGCACAGATAACCCAGGAAAAAAGGTGAGAAACAATTTTTTCCCGTTGCTTTCACGTGGGAGGGGGTGCGCTGACAACATATACACAGAACCACCCACAACAATGTTTCTGCCCCATCAGGCATTGAGAGCGCAACCCAGAATTCCAATAGGGGACGGAGACTGCGGGAACTGTTGGATAGCTACCACAATTCAACGCTCAAAAAGTTGACACAAGCCTCAGTACTGTGGATGCATGCTGCCGACTTAGTGGGGACACACACAAATGACAGTATCAAATCGCTTTCTAAAAAAATCGACTTCTATTAAATCGAACTAATTTCATAGTGTAAACATACCCTTTGTTTTTGGCAGCAGTTTTCCAATTTACAGATATTCTGGGACTGCTACAAAAACACTATATTAGCATAATAATCAACAGGCACTGCTTGACACTAGACAGAATAGAAACAATTGGCTTTTGGAAGGTTTTCCTGACAACTGGAGACTCCAAACTGGTTGTTTATGATTTAACTAGGCTTGCACAATTTTCCATTGGTTAACTAAATTTTAAGGAAAGCTCTTAAACATTAGTTGTGATATTAGCCTGTGGCACTGCAATAAAGAGCTATTTATACCAAAAAGTTAAAGAGTTGTATTATGAAAATATTCCATTATGTCCATTTCATTTTATGTAAAAATGAATCACTACCAGATGTGAGTTTTAATGATCATTGGAAGCTGCTGCCATCATCTCTAGCCAAAATTCACCATCGGTTAGAACGTGTCCTGGCAAACAATAGCCAGGAGATGATCAAAAATAGGATTCTTACTGAGCAATCACAACTACTACTTCAAGGCTCCCCAAAGCACAATTCAGAGTGGATGTGAATTCACACTGGAAGAATCCCGGATTAAAACCAGATTCCCTTGGCAAAAGACTAAATATCATTATGCTCATAAAACCTACACTAAAATAGAGAGGACCAATCCTTTAAACTAATTCAACAAACAGGAGATGCCTAAATCCACAGAAGTAAGTAGACTTCTAAAAGTTCACACATCAGTTGGGAATGTGACAATGATAAATAGATCATTTTCAACATCATCTGCTATCTGATCATTAGTTTCATGATTGTGTCAAATGCCCTAAAATTACTTTGTGTATAAAGATTTTATGAGGTCATGATGCTAACCATCTGACTAGCAATGAGCAAGTGATGCTCCGTTTATTCACGTCTCCTTGAAATTCACTTATTTTCTTCCCATATCACAACATTATGACACTATTTTGAAACTAAAGGGGTGAAGGGAAGGAATTTAATCTTAGCAATGTTTACAGACTTTTTATTTCCTCTGCCACAGAGCTATCCACATGCCATAGGGAAGAAAGGGCGTGGAAAGTCAATTACAAACATACCCCAAAAGAAGAATTGATTCAAGCAATCTTTTAAAAATAAATCATCATCAGATATTCCATTTCATGGTCAAAATAATCCATTTTACAATCAACAATATCAACTTCTAAAGGAGAAAGGCTGTGACATGCTTCTGCCACATTTGAAAAGTCGGTATTATTGCTCTGGGTTAACAATTCTGGTAACCAAAGAAAAAAGGACAACTGATAGCTTGGACATAAAAGTTCTATACATTAAAACTCTTCACCCAAAGTAACCAAGAACAGGGGAACCATTTCCTATGAGCCAGACTCCTGAGAGGAGTGAAATTAGCTATTTTATATCCCGTCAACATTAAGTTTCTAAAGCCAAAAATCTCAAAGAATCAAGGGCCTCAAATTTTGGCTATCACAATATAATAAAAATACCTAGCTCTTATATAGTGCTTTTCATCAGTAGATCTCAACAAAATCTTAAACACCTGGAGCTGTCTGTGGTCGCTACCCAGATTGATTAATCCTGAAGCACAGAAAAGACTTACTGTGCTGACTGGGCCTCTGTGTGTAGCACATACACACTCTAAAGATTATGGCTCCTACCAGACAGAAAGCACCCAGTCTCAAAAAGAAACAGAGGAAGCTGAAGTGTGTGCATTTCCTGCCTTGAAGAAGGAGGGCAAGTGTTTGCACCAGCACCTGGAGGGGAACTGCCTCTGTTCCCTCTTACAGTAAACTGAGCTTATGCCAGTCTTATTGTTCCAGGAACTCTGCATGGATATGTTAACCCACCAATAAGGAGACCACCACGTTCTGTTAGAGGCATAACAGTGGATATTTTTATTTTGATCAAATTCATTATCAAACTTATTATTCAGGGAAATACAAGACCCTAATTTAAAGATAAGAATGTGTTGTATTAATTCAAAGACAGACGCAAAAAAGGAAGGGGACAGAGGAATTTGCCAGACTTAAAACCCCTTTCCCATAACTTGGTCTACCCCTGACTAGTTTAGTGCAACTTACTTTTCTCTTTCACAGACATTTCTACAGCCAAAGTTCAGCACTGTTTAACTACTACAGAAAACGTAAGAGTGTAGAATCCCAGAACAGAAAGACAACTGGGCTAATTTTGCATGTGCAGGTTTTATTTTTAAAAAATCAATTCATGGGAAAGTAGAGTCACCAAACCTCCAGGATTGCCCTGAAGTCTCCAGGAACTACAGATTAGTCTTTAATTAGAGATTATGTCATGTGATGAAACCTCCAAGAATACATCCAACCAAAATTGGCAATGCTATGGGGAAGGCAGCAACATCATTGAAAAGGTAGGTTTTACCTGATCTACAGAATACCCAACTTACTCTATCCTGTTCATCCACAATGCTGCTGCCAAATTAATCCCCCTCACTTGTTGTTCAGATCACATAATTCCCTCTATAAATGCCTTCATTATATTTGCATTCCCTTACACAAATTCAAACTTTGTCCTTGTTTAACATGTGCAAAATATGTCCCTCCCTATCTCTCAATGTTTACCCACTATGTGCCTGCAGGGACTGAAATAATAGGAGGAAGTGAGCTAGGGACACATGCTGCAACTATATGCCAATTGTGACCAAGGACACTCAAAATACAGTAGACATGCAGCCAAGCATGAACTTAGTTTCACAGTAAAATGTGAAGTATTTTTTTCAATGTGCTTCTAAAGACATTTAAACCCAATCACCTCCCATACAAAATAAACAGTCCAAGTGACGGCAATAAAGCACAGGGATTCTACAGGTAGAATTTACTTGTCTAGGCTAATCTGATTTCATACCTCTCCCTCCCTTCCTGATATCCTACTACTTCCCATGAATGGGGAACTAGTGCTCACCTCAACACCCTGCCATACATGATAGAGAACCCAGTCTCTCTGTTTGGGTACAGAGGGAAGAGAATACATTTAAATGACTTAACACCAGAGATCTCTGAGGTTGGAATAGCCATCTTCCCCCAGTCTCCACTGAAATGCAACAAATATATTAAATTACCACCTCCAGAACTGAATCTTCATCTGTTTCAACAGTGGTTGCTAGTGTGCCAATCCAAAGCATTATTAAGTTGGTTGGTTACATAGCTCCTCCACAGGCTACCCTGTCACTGAGCATACCTGTAAAGCAGCAAGAAGAGCTACTGTCACAGTAATGTTTTCTTCCTTTTCATTATCTCTCTGCTGGTTTTATTTCCTATGTAGCTCATAATTAGAATAATAGAATATCAGGGTTGGAAGGGACCTCAGGAGGTCATCTGGTCCAACCCCCTGCTCAAAGCAGGACCAATCCCCAGACAGATTTTTACCCCAGTTCTCTAAATGGCCCCATCAAGGACAGAACTCACAACCCTGGGTTTAGTAGGCCAATGCTCAAACCACTGAGCTATTCTCTCCTCTCCTGCCCCCCCCCAAAAAAAAGATGGACATTCCTGCTTTACCAAGGTTCAATCTTTGGACTGAGAACAAATCAAAAGATAAGACTTTCTCAAAAAAATTTCAACGCAAAATGTGTTTTTTTTAATCAAATTAAATTTTTTCTAGGACAATTTTTCACTGAAATCATCTGCTTTAGTTGAAAATTGATTTTCACTCCTCCCATCAGTAAAACAACAATTTTTGATTGCTAAGAAAAAAGTTGTTAAAGTTTTCCATGGCCAGAGGGGAATATTTTCCAATCAGCTGTATTAAGCTTCCATTCCGAATGGTAATTTACACAAATAAAATTTATATTTAATATTTCTGCATCAAAAATGTATGTAAAAATAAAGAAGGTATTGATAATGAAGAGTAGCAAAGAAGACTGCTGACTAGATCTGAGGGCCCTGGAAATGATCCATTCAGAACCAGCAAGCCAGATAGAAGAATGCATCATTTCCTAAACAAAGGGATTCCAGTTAAAAAAAAAAAAAAAAATCCAGCAACTCAACTTCTGCCATAGCTGAAGCCAATTTATAAGTGAATCAGATGCTTTGAGAGCTTTGGATTAATAATACTTGAATATGTTATGTTCAGAAAGCTTCAACAATATAAATCTTCTTTAAATTTATTAGATGAATATTGTGTGTGTCCATTTTAGATGCCACTGATCTTAAAGACTCTCAGATTGGTTCTTCTGGTTAATGGAATGAAAAGGTATTTCCTCAAAACAGTATACTGGCTTTATTTTCTCCAGAGAACAAGTTAGGGCCCTTCCAGTTGGCTGCTATAAAAATACATCATTGAAACACACAGCACACTCACCATCAAACAAGCTGACCCTCACAATGATTTTATCCTTTAGAGAACACCAAGTACTTCAGACCCCACACTCAAAACAACAGTGCTGGAAGGTTAAACAGTAATTTTCCAGGACACTGATGAGATATACAAATAAGATTTATAGTCAAGTATCAACCAAAATTAGCACCTACTTTATTGTGTCATGGCTTGCACCAAAGTTAAATCTTAGATTTTCCTATTCATTAATAGCTCCTAGCACTAGCTACACTCACTTTTGCTTACAGAATTCAAAGGGTAAAAGGAAAAATCACTGTTTAAAATAAGAGTATACACTGTAGTCCTGTAAAGCTATGCATTTTTAAATGACAATGTGCAAGGACCCCAAAACAGAAACAGCTTCCTGAAAATTTCTCCAACATATAGGCTATTGAAAGTACATTTGCTTAAACTAACAGAAGTATTTGTAGCCTATTGATTCTGTGAATATTGGTAGTTTTTACACAACAGTAAGTAACTTAAAAACTGGAAAAGTTAGTTATGTTTTAAAAAAAGGTTTCTCCACACATATTATATCTCATAACCACTTTTGCCTTTTACTCCTGTTCTCCAGTAGATTATTTTACTGCTATAAGGAAGTCTAGAGCAAGGGAGCAGTGGTTACAAGAACAGCTGGAATGTGTCTGGTTTCTATAACACAATAGAATCCAAGCGTTTTCCACAACTCTGCAAGGTTGTATTAAATATAATACACCCAAGTGCTCATTAAAAACTTCAAAACTTTGGATGAAAAAAGTAGTATGTTTGATAGAGAAAAAGAGAGTTAAATGAAGAAAGTTATTCCAGTACAGAAAAAACTAACAAGAGCACTGAGTATGGAAGATATTATCTGATGTCTGTTCACTCCTGAACCGTGGAAGGAAAATATAAGTGGCCCCACAAAACTGATGAAAGATTCAGGTCACAGTTCAAGAACACAGAAGCAGAGGAGTAATAGTAGTTCCATGATTGACTGTAGCTGGTAGCTTGGCTAACTCACTCAGAACAAAAGAAAAACTACAAGTAAATAATCTAAACACATCGGTCTAGTCCAAAAGATCGACTAAAGAAAGAATGTTATATAACCCAAATATTAGAAAGTGTAGATGTACAGCTAGGAAGATTTCCTAAAGCTGCTGAATATCACTAAAAATGCTGAATGTTAGCATCTGGTGGTAAGATTTCAGAGAAATACCAAAAAATGCGAAGGCAACTATAATGAATAAAAGAAACCAATATACGTCTGCAAAACCTACTGAGAAGCACTGCAAATTCAACTAAAGTTCTATAATGCACACATATTACAGAACTGTGAAGACAAGCAACGAACATTATACAAAACTGACTAAAGCATAAAAAAAATCTTACCAATTCACTAAAATACCTTTATATTCTCAAACAACAAAATTACCATCCCAATAGTTCTCCCTGACACTTCCAAACACACACACACAGCACTGACACTGCATTACTCAGAAGAGAGAATTTCAGCTAAATCTAAGAAGAGCTGAGCCATCATGTTCTGAAATATTCTTACCATCTCTGCTGTATGAAATTCTTGACAGTCACTTTCATAGTTTTGAATACATCAGAGTAAGGTTATTTTTAAAATTTTATTTTCAGCACTATTTACTTTAAAGTGTATATCTTGCAGTGGCAGTCCATGTTCATACCTTAATTTGGATAAGTTTAGATTTATTCCATGCAAGTACTCATGGCCAAGAGTCTACACAAAAAATGAAATATTGATGCTTTTACTTAATAGAGGCTTAAATCCATCCCTTATGTAGACATTAAGAACCCAGCCAAGGCTTGACAGCACAGCTATAAAAAGGTCTCCAGAAACTAGCCCACCCAGGTTTTATGGTTTGATCATAGAATTACTCAATAATAGATATAGTACAGGCAGCACAACATACAGATTTTACTTTTCAACTATACAGTTTCATTCTGAAAACATTCAGGATATTGATGAGCTTTTAGCATGCAACCTGGGCATACTTTATTTGGAGCCAGGCAAAACCTTTACACCATGGCTAGCACAATTGAGGTAACTAATAGTCTGCTCAGATCACGTACCTCTAGGCAATGAAATGAGACAGGAATGCCTAACATCTCTACACTCATTTGTCCCATCTGTTGAACCAGACTGTATATATTAGATCCATGCTTGAAAAGAATGAGTGAGGGAGGATTTTTAAGAAAATGCAGGAAATACATCCCAACTAGTCATCTTTGCTGCACTGGCAGAAGCCATGAAAATATACGGTAAACATGCTGGCTTTATAACAAGTTCCACAAACAAAGTCATTTGGTGACCACATGTTAAACGACGATTTCATTGGACTCACTCCTTAGACAGTATGCCCAAATTGGAAGGTTATTTTAACTAACTCTGGTCGTCTTCTTAAGAGTAAGTTCTATCTTCAAGATGAAACATTCTGCCACTAATATTGAAATGAAATATGTAGGATTTTGTTTTAAGATACCTGTAGTATAAAAAGTACTCTAAAATAAAAATTTAGATCACTGATTTACATCACTGCTACACTGCAATACTCCTGCACAAGAAGTGTAGCACAGAACTGACCTTCCTCATAACTCTAACATTCTTGGTGACCATACATCTAATAAACTCAGTTAATGGTTCTCAGAATGTGTAACTATTTTCAGAACTCTAGATCCACTCATTAATGGGGATAAAAATCCACGGACATAGGTCACAAGAGGCCCCCTGACATTTTGCAATGCTGAACATTCCTTGGCCCATCTATGTTCACTTAAGTGGACCAGTCAAAGTTGTGTTATAGATCTACAGGTCACATAAGCCACTGAACTGAAACTTTGTTCTTTTAAGAACTCCCCCACCCCAAACAAAAAACAAACCACCACCAAGATTTGCATGGATTACTGCCAAGTAGAGATTTACTACTATCAAAATCATTATATTCTAGTTAGACACCCATAAGGCAAATAATACTTGACCTTTGCTGGTAAGGATTCAAACTGTTTCAGTGAACAATTTCAAACTGAGAAGTTCACCTGGAGAGTTGGTTTCATTACAGATGTGGAACTCAAATAAAATAATAGTTTTATAAGACAATTGATATCTCCGCTGCTTTACCTGCATATATTCTAGTTGAGTCATTAGCAATCCAGAACCACCCTTCCTTCTGAAAATTTTTCATGGGCAGACCAAAGACTCACTTCCTATCTCCACACCTGACATTACAATCTGTAGTGGTAAGTAGACAGCTTTTCCCACTCAGATTCATTAGAAAGAGTATTTAGGTTGAGGAAGGAAGTGGTCTACTCACACATCTTGAAGCAGTGGGGAAGGAAAGGGTTTTAAGCTTGCATCTATCAAACTCAGTCCAATCCTTTGATCCCTTAGACTATCTTTACACTAGCAGGCATCTTAGGAACCATACTGAGTTCAATAGGAGAAGTAGAGCTATTCAGATTATTGCCTAGTTAGGAGAGAGGAAGGATAGTCTTGTGGTTAAAATTCAGGATGTTAAGAGAGCAGAGTTCTACGCTATTCCTGGTTTTGCCATAGACTTGCTGTGTGATCTTGTCCTTGGGAAGGGATACCTCTACCCCATTGTAATAATATTTTGAAGATGGTGTTTCTCACATCAGTAATTTATGCGAACTGCAATTGGCACTCATCTATCCAACCAAGATGTGAAATTAAAATCAAACTTTGTATAGTCATGACTGGCAATGGCTGTTATTGTATAGATTCGGGGGATTCCAGAGGTCTCAGCTGTAATGGTCTATAAACCTAATGTTCTACTGTGCTTTGGTTTCAAAAATTGTCTGCATAAGGATGCCTGAAAATGGTTTTCATTTTGTACTCATACAAACTATTCTCTGCCACTGAAAAAATTAGGAGGCTCCAAAAACCATCTAGCTCTATACATGCAATATGATGGGGGCTAATTTAGCTACAACTAATTAAGAAAGAGATCTTGGAGTCATCACGGATAGTTCTCTGAAGATGTCCATGCAGTGTGCAGCAGCAGTCAAAAAAGCAAACAGGATGTTAGGAATCATTTAAAAAGGGATAGAGAATAAGATGGAGAAAACCTTATTGCCTTTATATAAACCCATGGAACACCAACATCTTGAATGCAGCGTATAGATGTGGTCTCATCTCAAAAAAAGATATACTGGCATTAGAAAAAGTTCAGAAAAGGGCAACTAAAATGATTAGGGGTTTGGAACAGGTCCCATATGAGGAGAGATTAAAGAGGCTAGGACTTTTCAGCTTGGAAAAGAAGAGACTAAGGGGGGATATGATAGAGTTATATAAAATCATGAGTGGTGTGGAGAAAGTGAATAAGGAAAAGTTATTTACTTGTTTCCATAATATAAGAACTAGGGGCCACCAAATGAAATTAATGGGTAGCAGGTTTAAAACAAATAAAAGGAAGTTCTTCACACAGCACCCATTCAACCTGTGGAACTCCATGCCTGAGCAGGTTGTGAAGGCTAGGATTATAACAGGGTTTAAAAGAGAACTAGATAAATTCATGGAGGTTAAATCCACTAATGGCTATTAGCCAGGATGGGTAAGGAATGGTGTCCTTAGCCTCTGTTTGTCAGAGGGTGGAGATGGAATTCAGGAGAGAGACCACTTGATCACTACATGTTAGGTTCACTCCCTTTGGGGCACCTAGCATTGGCCACTGTCAGTAGACAGGATACCAGGCTGGATGGACCTTTGTTCTGACCCAGTATGGCTGTTCTTCTGTTCTCTCTGAAAATGGTCAATCTCCTGCTAGAATATTGAATTCTGTACTCAGCAAAGAAACATTTTAGAACACAGAACTCTGTCCAGATTTCATTGAAAATTGCACTTGGTGAAATATATATGTCCTTTACTGCATTCTCAATGAATGTACTGTTTCTCAGTGGTCAAAAGTGACCTCTTCCCTTTACTAGCATTAGCACTACTTTAAACACCTTTCCTTTGTTCTTTTCCTCATCACGTAAAAAGACTGCAAAGTGAAAAAAAAAAAAAACGCCTCAAAGCAAGCAAACATTTCTAACAAAGAAACTAAGTTTAAACTGCAAGAAAATTGTTGATCTAAAGATGAGGCAAGATTTTCAAAAATAGAAGCCTAACTAGAGGCTCCTGGATACATATTTGCAAACCTGCCTGATTTTCAGAAATGCAGAGCACCCAACAGCATCCACCTAGGTTGATCTATTTTTAAATGTTACTGTCTAATAGATTCATGTTGCTGTATTTCACTAGGATTTCACAGAGTATGGAATTGTTCGTACTAACTTAACCAAACACAAGTTTCAGATCAAAGGGCTTGTCTACACAGTGCAGCAATACACGCTAGATGGGTGTGAATTCTAATGTGCAACAACATGTTGAACGCTGACTGATCTGTGCAACTGGCCTATTGGTTCACACTGAAGTTCCCTAGTGTGTAATATTGTAATACTGTTGAAAGTTTATCTTATCAGGAAACTTTTCTCTTAGTTATTGGCCCCGTAAAGTTAATTGATATAGGCAAAGTTACTAGTACCAAGCGATTTCTCTCTATTTTTTGTAACTGGATTTAATTAAAGACAATAGATAGCAAAAGAGACTATAATTGGTTTAAAGCAAAGCTTGAATTTCAAAGTAAATACATTTAAATTTACATTTGCCTGGAACATAAAATGATTTTTTAAATTTTTTAAATAGGTTATAATAAAGGTGTTGAAAACAGGTTATATTTAAAATCTGAATGTTATCCAGGCAGGTCAGATTACTAAGTGCTAAAGAAAGAATTCATAATTCAGAAGCAAATCATATTTATATTACATCACACAAGCTAAATAGAAGTTTAAAGCTCTGTTTTTACACTATGCAAGTACCACCGAATACTTAACACTTGCTACTCCTCTCTGTTTGCTGTTACCAGTAGAAGAGAAGACTTTTTTCAGTTGGTATGACTAGCCAATGTTAAATGGAAATTTTTTTTTAATAGTTAGGTTTTCAAATATGTTTTTATTCAAGTGAGTTAATGTAATTAAGTATAAACTGCACTGACTTTAAAATAGCTATTCTTAAAGCAGGAGTACAGAAATGCTTTAAAAATTACTTTAAACCCCTAAATTGATGCAAACTAGACATTAATTTAAAAAAATCCATCTCATTTACTTGCCATGTCCTGAATTGATAAGCCTGTGCAACCTCTGCATAGTTTTAGGCACTAGGAGGTCATCAATTTGCAAACAGGAAAGAGAACGCTGAAACCAGGACTTGACAAGTAAGCAAAGGAAAAATTAAAGGTGTTTCTTTGACTATTTAGTTTTTTAAAAAATAAGTATTTTGAAGAATGTGTACAGTCAAAAAATTATAAGTTACTATATACACTTAAAAAAGAGAGTTCTTTATAAATGTACAAAATGATTGAAGATGGAGCCAGAGTATTAGCCTCTCTAAAGTTAAGAGAAATGCACTAAAGTTAGTGTACTCATCTTAAACAGTAACTTGCCCTGAACACATACCTTGCAATTGTATGTCAGTGAGTAATGCGATTGGTGTAGTTTATCACTAATTCACACTAGCAATATGTAAACTCTAGATCATCCACTGAACAACCCTCCCTTTACATACTGTGCTGTACAGTGACCACAGGCATAAGCCAGAGAAGTCCTGGTATCAGTCTATACATAAACAAAGTTCTATTAACAAAGAATCCGAGTTTACAACTCACACAGGCATAGGTTACCCATAATTTCCAGTAGACTGGGGGGGGGGGCATTAGATCTAGCTATCCCAGGAAAAGAACGAAAACATTGTAAATGGTAATCAGAGGAGTAAAGCCCTGGTATCCTTTAATGGAAGGGTTTATTTTTGGGTTTAAATGGTTATGAAACCGGGAAGCTTTTGATAACACATTCTACCTATAATAAACTGCAGCTATTCACGCAGTTAGAAAGTTTGTAAGCAAGTCCTTTGCAGGCCAAGCTTCCCTCAACTACCCCCTAAAACAAATACATAAAAAAAACCAAATATCTTCGGTTTACAGTGTAGCTTCTCTTCAGTCACTTGCTCTGAACTCGCTGCTCTCACAAACCAAGTGGGTCAGACAACCTCAGTCCTGCCCACAGATGCTTCCTTCTCCCGCCGCCCAGGCTTTGAACTCATCAGATTCTCTACTAGAAGAATGCGGACCCTATTGTTTCCTTTGAAACGCCCCAGACAGCATCAGTGGAAAACAAACATAACCCGTGTGGCAAGGCCGGGAGCAGGGATACCTTCACCTTGAAGAGCAGTGGGCATGTCTTCCTCCAGCAGTTAGAGACGGACAAACGCTCAAGTTTACAAGCGCTGGACGCCACCTTATCAGCGAAGGGGAGTCCCCAGGTCTATGGGGAATGTTTAGCAGCTAGTGTATATGACCCAAGCTGTAAAGCAAGGCAACCAATCAAGACAATTTAAAACAAAAATGCTCTCACCTCCACCCATCTCTGAGCTTCAGCAAAAGCGACATCGCAGCTGCCCTCGGCATCTTCTCTCCCCTCCATGGCTGGGAAGCAAGAGAAAAGGGGTGGGGAAGCGAGAGATCAGTGGCAGCCCCCAGCAACGCCGCCGCTTCGGTGGGACTGGAGCTGGAGACTCCGCTAGGGCTTTTGAACGCTCCCGTCAGCTCCTCCCCGCCCCCTCCCCGGGAGTTTGGGAAGGCTCCGAAAACCACAAGAATCTGAAGAAGCCGCTGTCCGGAGACCAAATCCGAGTCACCCCGAGGCAGCCGGCGGGGGTGGGGGGGGGGCTGAGAAGAGGGCGGGAAAGTTTGTTGAACCGCATTTCTCCCCCCCTCCGCCAGCACCCCCAGAACGTCAGCCAGCCTCTGGCCGCTGGGGGCCGCGAGCCGCCGCCGCCTCCTCTCCGCGGGGGAACGAACTCGCTACGCCCGGGTGAGGGGTTCAGCTCCGCGTCCCCCGGGATGAGTGTCCGGAAAGGCCGGGGCTGGGACATGCCCACTGCAGCCTGGCTGGAGGGGGGGCGGCGGAGGGGCTCCCCCCACAGCCCTAGCAGCGGGGCCCTGGCTGGCTGCATACGCCCAGCCCGCGCCCCGCGTAGCGGCTCCGGCACGCACCGGGGATACCTCCCGGCGCCGCTCGCCACCCACAAATACCGAGCGGGGACTGAACCTCGCCCCGCTCTCGCTTTCCCAGCCGCGCGGCTCTTACCTGCGGCTACTCGCCCGCTGCAGCGCAGTCTGGCGGCTCCGCTCTTTACGCCCCGGCTCCGAGCGTCCCTCCCGCTCCCGGGACGCAGCGGCCCGACCCCACCTGGCGGCAGGTAAAAGAAGCGCCCCCGGAGGACGCGCCGGCCTCGCCTTGGCACCTTGGTTGTGCCGCGCCTGCAGGTGCTCTGCAGCGCCCCCTCCCCGCGCAGCGCCGCCAGGGGAGCGAAGCGGAGCTCGCTCCCGAACTGGCCCGGCAAGTCGCCCTCCTCCCCGCACCTTCAGCCGAGTGCCCAGGTGGACAGACCCTGAGTGCCCTGCAGTTTGCTATAGGCACAGGGCGCGTCTTTCTCCTAAAGTCCTTAAAAGGAACGTCCGCTTCCCTTGCGCTGCTTGGGGAGCCAAGAACCCCCAGGGGTCTTTCCTAAGAGCAGGGGTGTGCCACTGCCTCCTTGGCCAAGAAAAGGCCACCCCCAGCCCAAGCACTGCCGGGCCGGGCTCCAAACACGGCTTACTTGTTTGGATTCCTTTCGCATGAAATGGTGCTAAGCTGTTAGCTACTGTTCAGCCCTCATACACGCTTCCAAAAAGCCCGAAGTGCAGATGCATAGGGCCCATGTCGGTTATCACCCGTGGGAGCTAGGGTGGTGTTAGGGTACAGATTGCAATCATCGTTCCTGTTGAATCTGAGAGAGTAAGGACTTGTGTGGCAGTCCAAAGGGAAGGGGACGGCATTCTGTATTGTCTGTCAGTCATTCCTTGTGTTGTCTCCAAAGGCACAAGTAAAAATGCCAGAGGCAAGATTCCAGTATCCTGGGACCACCAACCCCATCCTCCTGCGTTTCAAATTGAAAGGTTTTCCCCTTTTAGCTCTAATTGATACATAGCAACTCTTTGAACTCCTTTAGTTAGGGTGGACACAGGGTCAGCCTTAGGGAAAATGGTGCCCTGGGCAAACTTGTAATTTGGCGCCCCTGGGCCCCGCTGCCTTCCCCTAATGCTTAATTTGAATTGAGAGAGGTGCCAGGGCTCAGCCCCAGCATAAATTAATCACTGGCTGGGTGGCTGGAGAGCAGTAGCTGCTGAGTGAGTGCCCCGCTCTGAAGGCAACACCATCAGCAGCAGCAGTGGAGAAGTAAGGTGGCATGGTATATAGTGTATTGCTACCCTTACTTCTGCACTGTTGCTGTGGCTTGAGGTTCCTGCTGCTTGGCCTGCATGCAGGGGCTGCATCTTGCCAGAGCCCATGGCTCTCCCAGAGCCCTGTGGCCACTCCTGGCTCACCAGGGGCAACTTTATCCAGGAGCTACTTAAGCCCCTGAAAACTGTTTTTTTCGCAGATAGCATCTTAGAAATTAGCTGACTGAAACTCTTTATCTAATTCCTATAGAAAGAAAGGGAACATATATATACAAACACCAATTAAACCATATTCTAAATTTATATGCAAATTTAGAACAATCTGCAGATAATACATGAAGACAGCCCAATCCCAAGCCTTGAAGTGTCAGTTCTGGAGCTTTAACACAGATATCAGAAACACAAATTTAATACTTTGTACACTATCTTTAGAAGAGATAAATAAATATAAATAAAATTGGCTTACTTTCTCTGGCACACTGTGTTACTGCCATTATCTACTCTGTTTTAGTCAATTTTTCACTCCACTAAAAACGTATTTACTTAATTTTAACATACTCAGTTAAGGATTTTTTTCCTCTTTTATTAAGAAGGGGGAATTTATTTTTCTAATTATTTTGGCATTTATGTTTATTGATCACAATCGTATACATAAGTCACTAACATTTGACTCCATCATTACTATTAGTATCAGACTTGGAACCACATTTATTTTTGTACAAATTTTAAGTTATATTACAGATATAACTAAAAATACAATTTAAAAATAAGCAACCTTCATTTTCCCAGTGCAGGGGTGAGCAAAGTTTATGGCCCAAGGGCCACATCTGAGTACGGATTGTATGGCAAGCCATGAATGCTCATAAAATTGGTCGTTGGGATGTGGGCTCCAGCTGGGGGTGCAGGCTCTGGTGTGTGGCCAGAAATGAGGAGTTCAGGGTGTGGGAGGGGGCTCTGGGCTGCGGCAGGGTGTTGGGATCCGGGGGCAGGGGGTGAGGGCTCTGGCTGGAGGTCCGGGCTCTGGGGTGGGGCTGAGGGGTTGGGGGTGCAGGAGGGTGCTCCAAGCTGGGTTCAGAAGGTAGGAGGGAGATTGGGGTTGGGGCGCAGGATCAGGGGTGCAGGCTCTGGGCGGTGCTTACCTCAAGCAGCTCCCAGAAGCAGCGGAACCCCGGATCCTGCTCCCCGATGGAAACTCAAGGGCCGGATGTGGCCCCTTAGCCGTAATTTGCCCACCCTTTCCTAGTGTCTAAAGTTATGTATTTAGCTATTTTTTTTAAACTGGCACTGCTAAGGTTTGTACAAGCTAAATTTACATTATAGAAGGATACTATTAGTTGGTTTTACCATTTTAAATAATGAATGACAAAGCACAATATGGTAATAAAAGTAATAATAATTACTCTAGCCAGGACGGGTTAGACATTTTAGAACTCACTACTCAAAGAATTAAATTTAAGCATAAGAAAGAAATAACATTATGAAATGCACAGACCAGTCAAAAATAAAATAAAATAACAGTACTGTAATCCTTAATGAACTTTGAAAGAATAAAATTACAGAGAATATATGTGCATTGCACATTTTGAAAGGAAGTACCAAGAAATAACAACAATAATAATAATACAAAAGTGCATCTGAGAGAGATTGTGTGTTGGGGGGATTGTGCGAGGGAGACTGTGAGTATGTGTGTGTTTTGGGAGAGAATATGTGAGATAGTGTGAGTGTTGGGGAAGTGTGTGAGAGCGTGCATGTGTGGGAGAGATAGCATGCATGTAAGAGAGAGTGTATGTTGGGGAGTGGTGAGAGAGAGCATATGAGTGTGTCTGTTGAGGGGAGTGTGTGAGAGAGCATATGTGTGTGCATGTGAGAGACAGTGTGTGTGTGCTTGAGTGAGTGTGTCAGTACGCTATATCTTTAAGAAAGCACTCACAGTCAGGAGCGTAAAGGCTTGTTCAGACACCAGCAGCCACTGGCAGCTCCCACTCCAGACCCAGAGAGGCAGCAACACAGACAGGTTCCCCCATGTCCTGCCATCCAGCTCAGTGGAGACTGGATACACGGGCAGGGGGAGGGGCAAACTGCGACATCAGCCCTCCTCTCCACCTCCACTGCTCTACACAGCAGACAGGATGCTTCCAGTGATCAGCTTGGCCAGGAAGAAGTGGGGAAACAGGAGCAGCGGCTGCACAAGGCCGTGGAGTAGGGGGAGGAAGGGCATCCCTGTTCCAAAGGAGTGACCTGGCTGTTTGTCCAACTGCCCCCCCCCCCCCCCCCCCCCGCAGCTTGGATTCCTTTGCCTTCTCCAGATGCCTCTGCTCGCCTGCTGACTGCCTCTATAAGCCAAGCTGGCTCTTGGCAGTCAGGTGGGTCTCAGGCACCAAACATTGCATATGGACTCCTCTGGAGCAGGCTCTGGGACACCAGCCAGCCCGTCCACCCCTAAGCCAGTCCTGAATGGACATTTTCCATTTCTTTAATCTATGTTGTATTTCATACACTTAATCATGAGTGTAATGTTGTGGAGGTGAGGGTTTTAACTGATTCTAAAAGATGCCAGTTAATTTGATATCTGAGGAAGGGGGAGGGCTTTTTACCACTTACATTAGGTAGGATCTGAATTCTGTACTGGAGTCTGAACTGCTCATTTTATACACACAATGATTATGGTGCATGTTCCAGTAGCAAGCTTCCCTACAGTCTCACCACTCTGCTTCAACCCTGACCTATAGGAATCCCCTTAAGCGATAGAAGGGAGTTAATTTGCTTGGTGTATCTACTAAGGATATCAGAGGGGTAGCCATGTTAGTCTGGATCCGTAAAAGCAGCAGAGTGTCCTGTGGCACCTTATAGACTAACAGACATATTGGAGGATGAGCTTTCATGGGTGAATACCCACTTCGTCGGATTCATGTAGCGGAAATTTCTAGGGGCAGGTATATATATGCAAGCAAGAAGCAGGCTAGAGATAACGAGGTTAGTTCAATCAGGGAGGATGAGGTCCTCTTCTAGCAATTGAGGTGTGAAAACCAAAGGAGGAGAAACTGCTTTTGTAGTTGGCTAGCCATTCACAGTCTTTGTTTAATCCTGAGCTGATGGCGTATATTACATTAGTGGACAGTTCATTCACTTGCACGTCCACCAATGTAATATATGCCAGCAATGCCCCTCTGCTATGTACATCGGCCAAACTGGACAGTCCCTACGGAAAAGGATAAATGGACACAAATCAGATATTAGGAATGGCAATATACAAAAACCTGTAGGAGAAAACTTCAACCTCCCTGGACACACAATAGCAGATTTAAAGGTAGCCATCCTGCAGCAAAAAAACTTCAGGACCAGACTTCAAAGAGAA